>NC_080026.1:84379079-84682109 GCF_030020395.1 Manis pentadactyla
CCTAGTAAACATAATATTCGTCATGTAAGTGTAGATTAGTGATACCAAAAACAAAGCAAAAAAAAAAAAAAAAAAGGGCAGTTCCTGTGTGGTAACCTCCAACGAGTTCTACACAAGGGTATAAAGGGCATATAAAAGTGTAGGCAAAGGGTCTGTTTGTGTTTATACAGAGGATCAAAGCCTAATTGGGCTACCCCGAAAATGAACTAAGATACGATATGAAAAAGAACTTCCAACATCTGCACTCTCTGGAAGACTCATGCCAGAAGATGATCATCAAAAAACCCCAACAAAGATCCACGCACTGCTACAGCTGTAGATGCACTCATCTCACCAGCTCCTGGACTTGCCATGGGAATGAGGAAGGAGATATCTAAGCTGGTCTGTGCATACAGTAAAACAACAAATTTGACTGGATCTATACTGTTGGAACTCAACCAAGAATTTGGAGAAGTGCAAATTGTAGCGCTCCAAAGTCTTACAGCTACAGACTATTTACTGTTAAAAGAACATATGGCATGTGAACAGTCCCCAGGAATGGGTTGTTTTGTCTGATTTCTCTCAGACTGTTCAAGTTCAGTTGGACAATATCCACCATGTCATAGATAAGTTTTCACAAATGCCTAGGGTGCCTAACTGGTTTTCTTGGTTTCACTGGAGATGGCTGGTAATTACAGATATGCTTTAGTTATGTAACTATACTCCTATTATGTTAATGTGTGTGCGCAATTTAAGTAGTAGCTTAAAACCTATACATGCTGAAGTTACTCTACAAGAAGATATGTCAAAGAAATAATCAATCTTCCCATGTTTTCTTCCGCCTGCTACTTCTATAGCTTTTCTTCTTCCTTCCTAATTACAACCCTTAAATAGAATTCGTGCCTCATATCAAATTTACCGAGTATCATAATTCTTCCAAGTGGTAAAGATACCTCAAGACAAATGCTGGGCATAGAAGCCACAGGGCATAAATATGCAAAGAAGTAAAAAGCTAACCTTTTCAAACAATAAGGCTTCCCTCTCACTTACCAACTTCACATTTCCCTGTATGGCCCCGGAAGATGACTGGTTAGCCAGAGACGGGTAAGATTCCTCAAGGGAGGAACAACCTAAGACAGGCACAGTCACAGGGGGGCCATCAGGTGAGAAATTGGGGATCAACAGAGTTGAGGCTTAGAACCTCACCCCCCCTGTTCTGAGAGAAATCTTCTGCATATGTGGATGTTTTATTGCCCTGGTCTAGCTTGGATTAACACATAGTCTACAGGCACACACCTGATCATCTACATTTGCTCTCTTACAACACTAAACTATGTTTTCTACCTTTATCTTGTATCTACCTACCACTTCAGCATTTTATTAAAAATCATAATAATAAAGAGAGAAATGTGGTATCCACATATAAATCAAGTATAAAAACCAAATGAGTATTCATATTTGAACTGACTGTTTAGAGTTCATAATGCATGAGCAAAACCAAAAGTTTCTGTGATGACTGCCCTTGTACTGTTCACTATGTAACTTATTCATTATGTAAGAATTTGTTCTCCATGTAAGAACTTGTTTGTTATGCCTCAGAAGATTGGAGACTGACGAAAATTAGGCTTGGGGTGGATTAATGATTGTGCATTGAGCATTGACTCCCGTATACAGAATTTTATTGTCGTTAACAACCATTTGATCAATAAATATGAGACAAAAAAAAAAAAAAAAAAAAAAAGGACAGACTTCCAATGGTAAAATAAATAAGTAACCAGGATGTAATGTATAGCATAAGGAATATAGTCAAGATATTGTAACAGCTTGGTAGGGTGATAGCTGGAACTTAGAATTATGTATATAAATGTTCTACCACCGTGTTGTACACTTGAAACTAATGTAATGTAATACTGTGCATCAACTACCGTTCAATAAAAAATAATTATTTATAAAAACAAAAAAAAAACTACTAAGTTATTTTAGTTCTGAAAGTCTTTTATTCCATATAACAGTCTTGTAATGGCCTGGATCTATATACAAGTTTCATATGTAACATTAAAATTCTATTAACTGAAACACTGTTCTCATTTGATTCACAGTGGTTCTTTAAAAATTATAAATCATCAGATGCTCTTTACTATATTACAAACACATAATAATGCTCCAGTATGTCTATTTCTAAAAGTAAAGCGACCATCCTGGCATCTGTGGCAAAAAAAAAAAGAACACTAAAATTCACCTTTTCATTGGGTCAAAATCTGTATCAAAAAACGTGAATCGGACTCTAAATACAAAGTTCCAGATACTATAAAGACAATCTTTTCAAAAACAAACTCTGAAGGTTAGGACAACAATAGCCTATGAAGACTACCCAAAAAGAGAAACTTCAGATTATTTAACTTAACTGTTCAGATCAATCAAATGTACAATTCACATGCAGAAAACAGATCTGTTTAATTACTTTCTGTAATTACATCATGTAATCACCCATAAAAACCTTTAGTAGTATAACTCAAAACTGGTATACTATATAAATGTAGTCATTTGCTGGTTTTCCTTCTTTACACATGGCTGAATTTCACAACTCCATATCATCATTTTATGACTTGTCAGCCCCAAAGAAAAGTCTTCTTTAATGTGATTAATAATTAATTGTAAAAATTATCTGTGTAACCCATTATGTCTATAGACTTACTCTGGCAGGCTGGTTAGTACTGGGGAGTGCACATAGGGTGCAACTCGAAGCTGGGCTGAATAGATTTATACCACAACTCAAATATAAACAAATACCATCTGGTGCCATTAAATTCAATTTTGTTTTCTAAATGCTACAGTGAGGCAGCCAGTGAAAATAGTACAGCGGGTCTTAAAGCTGGCTGCACACTAGAATCACCTTGAGCGGACTTATAATGTACCACCCCCAAAACAATTAGGACCTCTGGAGATGGAGCCTGAGCATGTTGTTTTAAGTTCTTCTGATGACTGAAGGCACAGACTGGGTAGAGGACTACACTACTGCACGGCTACTTGAAATTCACAGCAATCTGGAAAGTTGCAACAACCTTAAGGAACCAGCAGATGGCCACAGCCACATTAAGGAATAAATTTGGACTAAAGAGTTTTCATTTTGAAAATAAAGATTGCATTCTCTTCATCACTTACTGATAAAGACTTATAAAATTATAGAGGCTTGGGAAATAGTGGGAAAAGGAAATGTAAAGTCACGATTTTTAAAAAACCTTATTTGTAATAGTAAATATTCATTAAGGAAATGGGATATTTAGCAGATATTAACATTAGAATTCTATTCTTTAGAGCAGGAATCAGCGAACTATAGCCTGGCTTAGCCCTGTTTTTGTTGTACTGAAGCATAGTCATGCCCATTTGTATTATCTATGGCTACTTCCAAGCTACAATGGCAGAGTTCAGTAGGAATAATGTGGCTTAGAAAGCTTAAAATATTTACTATCTATCCTTTTACAGAAATAGTTTGCTGATCCTTAAACCAGCCAAATTAACATTTAAAGTAAACTACGACCTTAATTCCTCTGCTCTACAGTGAGTAGATGCGGATCTGGGAGGGCTGACATAAGAGGGATAAATTTTTAAGTGAATGTATGCTTTTGAATGTAGTCAGGGTCAAAAGAGCTATTGTGTTAGCCAGTTTTGTGTTCTTCATGCAACTTCTCTCAGGACACATCTCTACTTTACACACAGAGAAAACTGCTTTGGTCAAGATAAGCCACTCTCGGCAAGAAAGGCTTTATGGAGTCACAGGACGTATCTTTAGTTAGTAAGGGGTCCAGAACACTCCTAGACTAGGTGTTGACGTCTAGTGCTCTCCAGGGAGAACAATGCTTTTGTGATGAGGGCACCCAGTGAACATTCAAAGGTGATGTTTACTGACCTCAGAGAGGACGAGAGCTCAGGAGCTCAACACCATCACGGCTGCTGCCTCAGCCACACTGGCAGAGTCAAGACTGATTAGGGCCTATGACAAAAAAGCTTCTTTCCCTGGACTCATCCCTCTAGACGTGTTTGAATCCAAGTCTCCAGGAAGAGTGGAGAATGCGGAGAAAACCATCGTCTTGCTATTTCTTCTGAGTAAGGGCTTGCTTGTAATGAAGTCAAACAGAAGGCTATGGCACTATCTTGATCTTGCAGACCAAGTTAGACTGATAAAAATAAATAGGGCAAAGTGAAAAATGAAATTGAGAGATGCTTTAAAAGTGAAAATCTAGAGCCTCTGGGCTCTGAAAACTAGACAGTGATCATTAAACCTGGCTTGAGTCTCTGTTTAAAAAAAAAGTGAAAATCTAAATTATGCAGAAAACAGAACATGCTAGCTTTTAAGAGTCAGAATGGCAGAAAGGAAGTGCAAAGAAAATGGCCTTAGTGTTGGAATTAAGCAGTGACTTAAAACAAAATGAAGTTGGGCTGCTGGTAGAACATCTGTAGTAATCCTAATATAAACTATCACCCACTTAATGCACACAGTTATACCATGTTAGCTAGGAAACCAAGATGAAAAAGAAGACTGCAATAGAATATACAGTAAACATTCTTCTAAGATAAATTATACATATTCTAAATACTGTTCACATACAGAAAAAGTCTGGAAATTGTTAACAGTGGTCATTCTGATGAATGGAATTAAAGAATTCTTAAGTTCATGTTTCTGCATATGTTTACTTTTCTGCAATGCTATAGTACCACTTCTTAAATTTTACTTTTTTAAAATTTCAAAAGCTTAAACATTTATAAGAAAAGGTAAGAGGCTGCTCCAACTGCTCAGATATATAGGACAAAAGACAGCAAAAAAAAAGTCATCTCTCAAGCACGTTCTGAGTGTTAGGTGCTGTGCTAAGTACTTTAAGGAAATTCTCTAAGTCCAACAACTGGAATGGCCCTTTTTGCCCATTCTACAACTGTGGAAATGATTTAGAAAAGACAGTTAACTTATTTAAGGTTGTATAACAAGAAGAGGTGGATTTGACCTTAATCTGACTCCAAAGCCAACATTCTATACTGTGAGTAGTCACAAATGACTCTAAAGTTTGAGTAGAGGTGTTTCACTAGTGTATGACCACCTAGAAATCTTCGGTCCTATCCCTATTAGATGGTAGATTCATTAATGTCAAAGAAAATACAACAAATAAAAATTCAGAATTAGTTCATCAATGACCTGTAATATTTCTGTTAGGTTGTAATCTATTACTATTTTGCCATTTTTCTCCAAGTTCCAAACACAAACTATTCCACAAATCAATCATTTGAGTTTCTTGCTGCCTAAGAAATCATTAAGTATTATACCTTCCCATATGTAAATAATCCAGCCCTTCTGTATATTTAAATAGCTAAACTTATTTCATGACCTTATACTCTTGCCCTTTTGTCGCCATTCCTAATTACTGCTGCACACAGCTCAACAAACATATCTGAACAGCTACACTGACACCTAGATGATATGTGCAAGAGCATCAACAGATCAAGTCACCAGAAATCAAGACTTTGTTCAATCAGGAGAGCCAAAGTACATGACAGCATAGAACAGAAAAGAAGTACTTTACATCAAAATGTTTGACATTTTTGTAAATGCTGGCATAAAACAGCATAAATTACTGATAAAGAGTTACTGGATTTTTTTGCATAATGATTCCTAATGTCTTGCTTTGTTTTTCACAGAATTACTGAAGACTTCCTAACAAATCTGTGTCTGCTGAGGTTTCTAAAAAAGGTATAAGTTTTCTAAGCAAAGATAACAGGTTGGAAATTGCTAATATTCCACCAATTTTGACCTACAAAACTGGTCATTTCATATGGCTTAGCCTACTTGAAAAGTAGGAAAAAAAGAAGGTGGAGATTAAAATGGAAGATCCAGTTTAAAGACATCAGAGTTTTCCTTTAAGTCCTTCAAGTTATAGTTAAGCATGGAAAGTATATTTTAATAACCGATTTTGCCAAGAAATAACATCGATCTATATTAAGTAAAAAAAGTTTCCTAACACATTTTACATGGCTAAATAGCAAACTTCAAACTTCTCTCCTATTCAATTCAAAAAGAATCCAAGAAGACAACTTTTTCTGAAGTTGAGATTGCAGTTTACTTCTCCGCCCCGCCCCCTCAAGTTTGTGTTGTGTGTAGACTCCAGTAATTGTACTTTCCACCAAATCTAGTAATAATCGGACTGTCCTCAATCGGCCTCGGTAGGCTTCTAGAAAATCCTCAGTGTCCCATTTCCCCGGGGTCACCTACGCTTGCAAAAACACCGACTATGCAAGCGGCGGCGGACAGGTGCGCCCGGAAACGCACGGCGGGACTCGGCATCGCTTCCCCCTCCCGCCGGTTTCCTCCCTGAGAGATCCAGGAGAGGCCAGGACGCGGGGGATTTCCGAGCTCCATTCGGTCACAGGAGAGCAGTCTCCTAGTCCCTCCCTTTGTTTCTGGCAACGGCTGAATACGGACGCGGAGTGGGGGCTTTCCCGACGACGAGACCAAACGGCGGCGGAGGACCTGGCGCCTGGCCCCGTCCTCACCCACCTGTTGGACGGGAAGCCCCGCCGGGGCTAGCTCCGCACCGCCCAAGGCCGGCAGCTCCATCTCCAGCGCCAGCGCCAGCGCCGGGGCTGCCGCCACGCCCCCAGAGGTAAGATTTGAAAAGCCCGCCCCGAGCTGGGCCGCGGAGGACGCCAACCGCCGTCCCGGCCGTACCAAGTCCGGGCACAGGAGAGGGGCCGCAAGTGACGGGCGTCGGCGCGCGCACGCGCAGTGGCCGAGCCCCGCGCCCCTGGACCCCCTCGCAGGAGGCACCAGGGTTTTCAGTGCGGCTGGGGAATGGGGAGCGGCGTGCACTTTTAAGGCGCTGATGGGGCCGTGGGCGGGGCCGTGGGAAAGCGCTGGCCACTGAACGCACCCGACCCGGCGCAGGCTTTAGGCAAGTGGTTTTCGAGACACGCCCGTTGCTCGGGGTACTCTATGTCTGCATCCCAGCGTAGGCCCTCCAGAGTCCGAGTGCCACTAACTCGGGGCTGCAGTCCCTGGGCTCCCACAGACAGGTCAGAGACACTTGGTGTCGCTCCCAGGAACCAAATGGCACTGCTGTCTGCACTCACTTCACACCGTGGAGTGTTGTCACCCAGGGTCGCTCAGAGATCATGGCCCTATTAATCAGACTGGTGAGACACCATCTCAGACATTTCACAAGGTCTTTTCTTTTGTCCCCGGTATTTCTTTATCATTCTAGATGTCCTCCACCACCACCCAAGTAGTCTGTTCTTTCTGTCGAAAGACCTCTCATTAATCTTTCCCGACCAACATCCAACGTGACAGCAGAATGAGGTATTATTTCCCCAGAGCCCCACTTCTTGCTGTCTGTCCCTACAGACTAATACCAGCCCTTTTAAATTAAAGAACTTTACTGTTGATCATAATGGGAAAGTATAGAACCTTTAAAAACAAAAGTTAAGTGCCAACAATTTCATGCCCTTGTAATGTCCTTAAAATCCATTTCCCTGGACTATTCTGGACTCTCCTGACTTCCCTGTGAAAAGACAACTGGATGCCTCTTTGGCTTCTGACATTTTTTCTCTTGGAAGTTCTATCATATCAACCCTCCCACCCTCACCTCGTAGAAGGATTTGAGCACTTTTCTTTCCATAAATAGGGTGACATGTTTTTTATTTGCCTGAGAAGGTACCTGTTTGGGTCTTTTGTCCCCTTAATCTTGCAGTTTCTCCCACACAAAGTGGATATTAAATTATATGGTCATATTATCCACAAAGCCCTTTTTAAAGCAGTTTATTTGAAGATCTACTTCTAAAAATAGAAATAGTGTCCTTCCTCTCAGCGGGTAATTCACCTTTTTGGGGCTTGTATTAGGTGATACTAGAAGCTGCCAGCCAAGAATGCCCCTCCCTTTATGTTAGGAATGTATGGGTCATGACTTATGACCCATATCCTTACACACAACTATAAAATATGAGATCTCAAACTTAACACAGAGTTCACCTTATTCTCTCTAAGCACATATCTGAATTCCAGAGTCATTAGTATGCTTCTCCCACTGCACACCTCTCTCTTCCACTTGCCACTTGGTGGTATATTTACTCATGCTGCAGGTGAACTGCCTGAGCACAGTATGGTGCCTGACTCACTAAAGAGGCACACCAGGGGAGCTCATCATCAGATATATATTCTCATATAACACACGGTGCTCAGCCTCAGATCAAAATACTTGTAGAAGCCATCATTCATGGAAACCAGCAGGCCTACCAATTTTAAACTGGACACTGATGTAAGAATATTTGATGAGTAAATACTAGGTACATAACTGGAAATGCATGTATCGTAATACTAGAAGAAAGAGATCTAGGAAAGGTCGTATTGAGTAATTATCTGTAGAAGAGACGGTTGCTTTCTCTTTGGAGAAGAAGATAGGATGTGGTCCTATCTCTTTATTATTCATCAAGGGATGTGCCCAGGAAGTGCTTATGATGACTGTTAGCTACTACAGAACTACTCTGAGGTGATTAAAGTACCTCAGAGTAGGAATGCTGTTTCCTTATTTATCCCAGGTCCTTTTTGGTAACTGCTGGCTGCATCAATTTTCTCTCTGCTGTATGCAATGTACCTAAAAATAAAATAACTCATAGAAGCTACCGAAAGTTTAAAGAGTTTACATGCAATAGTTTTATTAGCTTGAGAATGAATGAATGAATGAATGTAAGAACTCCCTGAAAGTAAGAAGTACTATCTTACACCATCTCAACTGTTTGAGAGAGAACATTTGGGCATCTCTCATTTGAGAGCTAACATCCCACTCTCCTTGGGCTCCCAAAGTAGGTGGATGCACACCCAACCACCCAGGTGTAGCAGCTTCAGCTGGAGTTTGAGTGATGAAATTACTATCCCAGCAATATTGCTGTCCACTACAAGCTCAATATTTAATATTAATTATAAGTATTAGTTATATCTAATATAACAAACAATATTTAATAATTAATTAATTAATAGAAAATCAGTATTTGACATAGCCAATTTAGAAAATACTGAAAAAGTTAGTCTATTTTTTTTCTCTTTATTCTCTGTATTCCTCTTTTTAACTCTCTCAAAGCTCAAAAGAAAGGACAATTCCTAACTTAAAATCAGCCTTCTTATATAGAAGACCCATTATTTTTTAAAATGTGATTTGCCCCAGAATAGGTAGCTGTTATAGTTTCTGATATCCTCCTAGACTCTCTTAAAATTAAAAAAAAGGCCTATTAAAAATTCTCTTGGTGCTTCCTTTACTCATCTTTTATGTTGTAGGTAGTAAATTCAGAGTGAACTTTGTAGACTAGAGCTGTATTTGAATTATACCCAAAAGAGAAGAAACTGAAGTGAAGATGCTAAACAGAGGCACAACATTTGCTTACATAAATAGGCCGTCATTTACAAACAGCTAAAGCATCATATAATCATAAGGAGGATATGGAATTCAGAGTCTGAGGATTTAGCCTTCTGACCTTGGGCAAGCCATTCAGTGTCCTTACCTATAAAACAAGTATAATAATATCCAACTTGTCTTTTAAATAGTTGTTGGGAGACTCAAATAAGATAAGATTTGTGAGAGTGCTTTGTAAACTAGTTATCTCACACAAACATGAGGCATTGCTACTGCAGGAAGAAAACATAAGTATCTATGGGCAAATGTACAGGACCCGCAAAATTCTGAGAACTGAATGAGAAACTCTTATGTAAATAGGGCTAGATAGAGTCAAGATAGATCACTGACTGGATAATGGTCAAAACTTATGGTAGACATATTGTAGGAGAGTAAACCCAAATGGCAAACAAATGGTGAAAGGTTGCTCATCTTTATTAATAGTTTTAATCTGTAAATTTGCAAATTTGTTATTTAATAGATTAAGCCCCCTATGAGATAATACTTTATAGTCACTAGATTGGTAATAATAATAAGTTTGAGTATTACTAAGGGCTAGTGAAGATGCAAGTCAGAAGGATATTATATGCTAGTGGAGGAGATGTAAATTTATTAAATTGCTTTGGAAAAACATTCAGAACCATCTTACAAAGTTGAAAATGTGTATACCCAGCAATTCCATTCTTACGTATATATATCCTTAGGGAAATTTTTGCAAATGTGTCCCACCAACATTGCTTGTAATAGCAAAAATATTAAAACAATTCAAATGTATATTTCAGGAGAATGGACAAAAAAACTAGTGATTTTACCCAATGGAATATTACATATCAGTAAAAATTAATAAACCATAGACAGATGTAACATCATTCTTGAATTTAGAAATATTAAAGAAAGCAAGTTGTAGAGTACATAGAATATATAATTTTTATAAAGCTGAATAATAAAAGAATCTAAACAATACATTGTTAAAGAATACATACATGTGATAAAAGCTTATTTTTAAAAAAGAAGAGAGTGCTTCTCTTACTAATTATAATGGATCACTATTACACATCAAAAGTAAAATTTTTCTGGAAATGAATCTCATAATGAAATGGACAAAACCCTTGGTATTGACTATCTCTAGGAGAAAGGCGGGCGTGTGATGGAGATAGAGCATGTGGATATAAAACTACTGGTAATATTTTAGTTCTTGAGTGATGGATTCACAGGTATTCATTTTAATGTTTACCTAGTAATGTACATATATACTACATATATTCTTTTGTATGCCTCAAACATTTCAAATAAATAATTCAAACAAATTTTATAAAGTATACTTAAGATGTATGGGTGAAATGATGGTGATATTGTATGGTATTTTTAAAGATACTTATTTGTCAAAATAGTAATACATTTTTTGGCTTTCAAAATTTGGCTTACATTTGATTTGTTTCCAGTACATTTTACTGTGTGAAGGTGTGGAAGTATAGCCAGAATGCACTAATGCCTGTGCCCAGTGAGAGGCAAGAACTGACCGTGTGGATTTATCTGTGAACATGTACAAGCCACTGCTTGGGAGCTTGGGTGGATGGTGAGGCAGTGGGATTTGCAAAGGATGTGAGGTTTTTGTCAGCAGGCGAGGACAAATTCAAGGGCAATTAGAGTTATTACTATTAATATGACCTGCATATTACACACAGGCTAAGGACATTCAAAGGACAATAGAATCAGAGGGCTTCTTACTGAGAAAGCAAATCATCCAGAGGAATTAGTTACATGACTTGAATCAGTTGTCTCAGACTGCAGGCACATAAAAACCGTTCAAAGTTTATAAAGGCTTGGACAGTTTTAAAGGAATCATCGTCAAGATCTTCAACTTCCATTCCCTGTCCTAAAACTGACTACCTAACTTGCCTATTGTCTAGACTTCACATTGGTCCCCTTTCAAAATCATATTTTCCTGCTCGACAAAAGAAAGGCATCACTTGTACCCATCCGTACTGCATTGCCTCAGCACATGAAAACATCTAGGGGCCAAAGAGACAATTAAATTTATTGGTATTGATACTGCTGTAAGCAATGAACCAGAGACCCAGTGCTTATATTTGTAAAAATAAACACCAGATGTGGGCTTGATGTTGAAACTTGACTCATCAAGCATTATTTAATAGTCACCCATGGATACATAAACTAATTGGAGGGACAAAGAAGGGCACATCCATTTCATTATAAGATTCATTTCCAGAAAAATTTTACTTTTGATGTTTAATAGTGATCCATTATAATTTGTAATATACTTTGTTTTTTCAATTGCATACTACCTGTAATTTTAATATTGCAATCCAAAAGAAAACTCTTGACAATTGAATCCTATGATCACATGAAATGTACAAATGTATAAAATTCCAATTTACATGCATGTTTGTTGCAGAGAAACATGATAGGATGAGCAATAAAAACCTCTTAAGCATAAAAATATTTCATACGAGCACAAAAGTCTGAGGAGAAAGTGAAATAAAAATTCAAGTTCAAGTAGGAAAAGGAACAACATAAAATTTCCAACTTAAAAAGTAATCCACACACTTTTTAAATGAATGATGGTGGCTATGTATCAAATCTTTAACATTTTTGGGTTCCATTGGATATACTTAAAAAATACATTTTAAATTTTAAATTGTGATTATTTTTCATACACCAGCAATTACATCCTTTGTAACCATTAAATGTAAAAACAGATGCCATGTTAAAAACACAGAAGTAGTAAAAATTTTTTAAGCTTCTTTTGTGTTTTGCACAAAATTTTTTGAAAGCTGCTGATTTTGTTATCTAATAGCATCATACTGCAATACCCAGATGCATCCATCTATGTTAAAGGAAGGACATACTTGTAGACTCACTTCCTCAAATTTTTCTCTGATTTCTGCTCTTTCCAATTCCCACCACCCCTCACAGTCCCTCATATGCACCTATAGTTTTCCAGGGCAGACTCAGCTCCTTCTCTAGGTAATTTTTTCTTTAGTTGCATTAATACCATCATTTGAGTGAAGACAACTTCTTTTCCCACTTGGTTCTGGAAATGGTCTCTTTATAAATATTCACCATCATTTTCTCCCTCTTGAGAGTATCCTGGCTATTAATGGACCTTTGCTCTCTCACATAAAATTTTGAATCAGCTTCTCAAGTTATGAAGAAACAAAAAAACAACCCTGTTGGAATTTTTATTGGAATTGCATTGAATTTAGAAGGAAACCGTGTATTTAGGATGTTGGTCATTCCTATCCATGAACATCACATATGCTGCAAATTTAGATCTTCTTTAATGTCTGCCAATTAAGTTCTACACTTTTTTCCTCATGGGCCTTGCACTTTGTTCCATATATTTTTGGGTTCCATATATCTCTTCTTGCTACCATAAATAATGTTTTAAACATATGTCTTCCCTCTGTGGCTAGTGTATAGAATTAAAACAGATTTTCATCTCTTGATGTTATATCCAGATACTTTGCTACATTAAATTCTCTTATATGTGTAGGTTTGGGGGAGTATTCTATGTAGACAACTAAGTATGAATAATAATTTTGTTTCTTTGTTTTCTAATTCTTATTCTCTTTTACCTGACTTACTGCAGAGGCTAGGACAGGCAGCCTAATACAGTGTTAAATGGAAATGGTGATAATGGACATTCTTGTTTTCTTCCTAATTTTAAGGGAAATGTTCCTAATGTTTAACCATTTATTTATCTCACTAAGTATATATTGTGCATTTTGTAACTTTGGATTTATAGCCTTCATTCTTAAGCAGTAACCCTTCAAAAGATACCTCCCTGTTCTCTCTGATCTGTCACTTAAGTACTATGGTAAGACATAGGTTAAATCTCATTCACTGGTCTTAATATCCTAACCTTTATTTTGTATTCTCCATTTTCTTGCCTCTTTGCCCTGAATTCTGAATATTTTTTCATTTGCTATTTCTTAATCTCTTCTTTATCTGTGATTAATTTCCTCTTAAATCCAACCACTGAGTTTCTTTATTTCAAGTCACATTTTTCATTTGTAACAGTTCTGTTTTAGTTACCTTTTAAAATCATCCTGGTCATTTTGGGTAATCTTTGATACTGACTCATTGATGCGATTCTCTTTAATTTCTTTTAATCTTTCTCATAATTATTCTTCATTCTGTATGTAGTCATTGTACTATTTGTAGTTTTGGGGGATACTAATTTGATGTTTCCAATGACATTTACTCATGGTAACTTATTTCCTTGTATTTTGTAACCTGTAATTGGTGTTCATATTTAGCTATTCTCAACTCTCTTCCAGAGGGTTTTGCATATGCTTCTGCTGGGAGCCTAGATACCTGAGATGTTAGCCCAGATTCTTAGGTTTAATATAAGAATTCCAGGTGCAGCTCCTTGTACATGCCACTGGCAGAGCAAAATCATTTGTGTATGTGCATATGCATGTGTGTACAAATAGCTTA
The DNA here is from genome assembly GCF_030020395.1 of Manis pentadactyla. Taxonomy (NCBI): domain Eukaryota; kingdom Metazoa; phylum Chordata; class Mammalia; order Pholidota; family Manidae; genus Manis; species Manis pentadactyla. The sequence goes on from NC_080026.1 coordinate 84,392,945, forward strand.
CAGCTCAGATTTCAACTCAAGATTTTGTTTGTATGTTTTTGTTATTCTATTTTTAGTCCCTTAGAGATTTTTTCTCTTTCCTGAGATCCCAGCAATGCTACAAAAGTTATATTTTATGCAAAATTTGTATTTCATGCACACTTATTCAATAGTAAAAGGAACCATTGCTCATGAAGTCCACCATACTGCTGATATAGAAATCCAGATGAAAGAATATTTTAACACTAAAAGTGTAAGAAGTAGGTAATTGTAAGTAGAGAAGTCTTCAATTGCACACATTTGTTTTTAAGGAAAACTCACCATATTATCTTTGTTTTTCTCCTTCTGCAAGTGGAACCACTTTTGTTAAGGCTGCTCAGTGTCCCAACAAGGTCATATTCCCTGATGTTCATTTCAAATGTGTCCAAAGTAGAAAATGGAGAAGACAGAATTTTTTCAGAGGGTGGAACAAAGAGCCATGGAAAATGAATGGACTGGAAAGCCCTTCCAGGTCTAATCAAGGAACATTTCTCTCCCCTTGGGATAGAGGGTCCTTTCATTATCTGCCCACTGGGATTTTACACTTGCTACAGATCAGCAACTGCTGTGTTTCCCATTTTTCTCCCTTCTAAAGGGGACTAGTTAGTTATTGAAGTTACCCCAAACATGTTTCACCAGGGTACATTGGATATTTGGGGAGCAATGACTTGGGTTTTTAGTTCAAATGTTTTTTGGTTCAAGAAGACCCACATCCAGACATGAGGCACATTTCTCCATGATGCAAGGACTACAAATGTATCACCCGTGGACCTTGCACTTTGAGCTTGTTGTCCACACTAAATGGCATTTTTTGGTTTTCTCCTTCAGAGAGGGCTGAATACTACTGCCTAAAGGCAGGATAGTGAATTAGACATTTAGAAGGACTGACTGTGGTAATCAGTGACATTCAAAAATATCTCTGGTTTGGTTCACTTCCTCAGAGCTTTGCCCACTGCAGCTAGCTGTGACTATCAGGTGTTCTTTGGCCAATGAACCATGAGCAGGAGGGTCTATGCAGCAGCTTTGAGAGCAAGTGTGTAATTTGCTAAAATTTTCTCTCCCTGTGTCCCAATGACAGGCAACTTTCCAGATCATGAATGGTATAATATCCTAGATTTCAGAGTGAGAGAGCTAAAGAAAGCCCCCAGACATCTTTTGATGGATATGCATTAAGAGGAGGAAATGTATGTTTGTTGTTTTGAGCCTCTGGGTCTAGATTGTCCATCACTGAAGCATTACCCACCCCATCCTGATTGATAGAAGTATCAGAGTGAGAGACAGGATGTTAAGTATAGTCTTAGCTCTGCCACCTAATATCTACATGCCATGTCACTTGACGTCTCTAAACTTGTAATATAGGACTCATAATTCTTCCCCTGTCTGCTTCACTGGCTCAATTTTGTTACCCAGTATTTGTAAAAGTGTTTGAAAAATGTAAAGTATGTGCAAATATATGCCAGTAGTATCATTAACAACACTGAGTTGGTTTGTTCCCATTTATATGATGCCAATCCCATGAAGAAAATATTAGGGAAATTATGAAGACTCAAGATTTAAATCAGATAGCAATGGAATGAATGGCTTGATTATTTCAGCATGAAGTAGGGATAATTCCATCTAAAGTATCTAAAAAACTATGCACACCTTCTTTTGTAACTATAAACTTCTTTAAAGAGTCCTTAGTGCTTTTGAAATTTTATTGTAAGTTAAAGAATTGTAACTGACAAAAATAAAACCAAAGGTAATTTTGAAAGAAAAAAGTTTATTTTGACTTAGAAAAATACCATATTTTTTATTTTGTGTAACATCAAGGTGAGTGTTGAGTTAGCTTGCTTATGACAAATTACAGAGCAAAACTTATTAAACTGTTTTGTTTCCAAACTCCATCTGCCTTTCCTTTACCCCCAAATTCTGAGTTCCCAGGGGTTGACCCTTGTCTTCCATTGAGATCACCACATTAGAAAGAATGTATCATGGAGTCTGGTAAAAATGGCCTTCCTAATATTTTCTAAAAGCAGGAAAATATCCTGCGACCATCTTCCAGAATGTGTGAGCCTGTTTAACAGTTCTGCATTGCCTAACACAAACCATAAACTGATCACCAAAGCTGTCTTTGAGAAGGAACTCTGATTCTTATGGGATTGTTGGTTTTGACTTGCCATGAGCTGTGTTATGAATGGCCAGGCATGTAGGGTGGGGCTCCTTGTTAATTTCATAAAGTGTGATGTTGACTGGTACTATCACAGTAATGATGATATTGTGTGATGAATAATTACACATGAAACTCTGAGCTCCTCTCATATATAAGTCATTGAGATTGGATAATTTATCTCTGTCCTTCCTGGCTTTGCTTTGGGAAATACAAAAGATTCAGGATTCATTTTAGACTGTATAAGCTTTACTGATTAGTTATGCTCAAAGTAGGTGTTAAAGAATAGCTACTGCTAAGGGTAACTTATTTTTTGCTGATCACTGTTCTAATTTCTTTCCACTTATTAACTGTGCTATGAATATAATTTCATTTCTTCAAACTATTCTCTGTTACTTAGAGAGATGATCATTTATAACACGCACACTAAATTCTTTAGTTGAAATATGTAAACAAATTGTAAAGTAATATATAGTATCAACAAGAAATTTTTTGTCACTTGTAAATCAGATAGTGCAGTTCTGACTATATGCTAAAGATATAGTCATCAGATACACATCCTTATTTTTTATCTCCTAACAATACCTTCATCTTTTAGAGTTTCATTTCTTTGCTCTGTGGATGTTTCTCCCTAATATAGTATAAATAAAATCTGAGATTTTACCTGCAGGTTTAATCTGTCTGTCTTAATATGTAGCTCTAAATACTTTGAAGAATTTTGAACTAATCATACACTTGATTTATATTCAAAAGTGTCTAACCAAAACAGTCTTTTAAAATGTTGCTGTGTCCATAAAAAGACACTCGTATTAAATAGAAAAGACCAGGCAATTTCTGTGCTGAAGAATTTTCTTCCCAATGCCTGATATATTATTTTTCTGCATACTTTTTATTTAATTGAATTCTACTCTGCTTTGTTGCTTAATAGTTTCTGTTTAAGCTAAATAAAAATTATGTACAAAATCATATGTGTTTTATTATCCAAGGTGAAATTAGTTCCCACTTTAAGACATTATTTACTGGAACTCAATTTGCCTCTACTAACTGTTTCAAATTCATAAATTTAATAAAAAGAATAGTTAAAGAAATCAGGATTACCATAAATTACTTTTTAGCATAATGTGGTTTTAAAAAAACTGACTTTGCCAGTTGAAAATCTGTGGAAAGGAATAAAAAAATTTCTTAAAACCCTTAGTGAATCCTACAAACTTTTTTTTTTTATATCTTAATTCATTAATAGGGGAAACAAACTAATTATTGATTAGGCATGTTATTCATGCCTTATTATTCAAATTAGCATGTTAATCACCTTTTCTTAAACAAAATATTTTCCTTTGAAAAAATTTTGGTTGTTCAGAAAATTTATTTTAATAGAATGACTGGTTAGATTTGTTGAATAAATAGATTTTACCATATGTGTTTTGAATATAAGAGTGGTTAAGCAATTAGCAAATGTGCAAGGTAGATACTATGCTGTTTTTCTAAGGTACAGAATAAAATCTATTGTGTAACAATGTTAGCAAAGAAAGATCTAGGTTGATGTCAATTCTTATGGCTTAATCAGGTTAGAATTTTCATGACTATTGGCAAAATGTATTACAGGACTTTCAGAACAAAGATTCAATCACAGAATTTTAGAAATCAGAAAAGGCCTTTAAGACTATCTAGTTCTATTCCACAGTTTTATAGAAATGGGTAGAAACAATGTAATCATTACAAAATGTTATAAAACTAACAAATAACTTACTACTTATTAGGTACCATTAACATACGACTGGGGCATACTAGCAATCTCTTCCTAAAGATCGTGAGTAATATGATAAATTGCTAACTTTCATTGATGACATATTTGTGTAAACATTGATATATACTGTACAGCATCTTAAGGCACTATTCCTATATCTGATAAAAGAACACTTTGCAAAATGAGTTTCTGATATGGCCTTTTCAATGACAATACTTACTGAAGGACATGAATTGGTTGTTAATGGTGGGCTACCACAATATTTTTCCATCATTTTAAAATGACTGCTTACAGTATTGGCAAAAGTTTCACCAAGGTAGCAAAACATGATTTCCCCAAAGACCGTTTCCTTATGTTCACCTCTTGAGTACAGCAGCAATACATGAAAGGCTCCTGCTAACTATTTGTCTCTCCAGCTGTGAGCCTAAAAGTTGTAAGTGCTGTTGGACTTGCAGACAGTTAAATGGGTAGAAAAGAGTGAGTGAGAAAGAAGAGGTGCCTGCTTGTGAATCTCCTGCTATGCCACTCGTTTTGCTGCCTTCGACATCCAATTGTCATAGTTTATATAAGATTCATTAATCATCCACGACCTCAGAGCTCGTGTCAGTTGCAGTGTCTTTGAAATAGAGTGCTTCCTTGACTGCCCTATGCTAGCTGCACCGGCCACAGGACAAATATATTTGTTCATCCACTGAGAAAGTCGTTTTTTTTCTTTCTTTCAATAGCAGCAATTTTTCTCTTCAAAAATAAAGCAAAATTTAGCTTTTAAGATAAAGCTCTGAACAATAATAGTCACATCTCTTTCTCTCTCTCTCTCTCTACAGCCAAGATCAGACTCAATATAGTTGAATCAATTTCCAGGTTTTATTGAAAAATGCTACAGTTAGAAGTAAAACCTAGCATAGGATTTCATCTGCAGTTTTAAGTCTTTAATTTTTCATAGGAAAAGTACAACAGAAACCTTACCACCTCCACCCTCAGGCTCAATACTCCCGTACGCTTTGCAAAATTCTATGTGTTGAATTAATTTCTCAGGATCATTATTATTTACTTCTGTGGCACCTTTCAAACATCAAATTAACAAGATTAATATCAAAAGGTTCTACAACAGTAAGTAAAATGTCAGTCTGATGCCATAGTAATCAATTTAAAAAATGAGACTAGAAATCTGAATCTATTATTATGATCATATTTATGATTGTATGAATAAAGTTATTCACTCCAGAATGCTAACAAGATGTTTTTCATGTATCATTAAAATAACTTATGTCAAATACTTGGCTAAATTATTGAACTGCTTTCAATATTAATAATTTCATATAAATGTCTAGCAAGAATAAAGTCAAAATTAATTAATGATCAACTAGGATAGATTATTTCTCTTGGCTCTCATTTGCTTTCCTAATAATCAATTTGCTTTTTTCTAAAATGGACCCATATGAAATTCGTCCTAGTCATTTCACACTTCTATTTTTTAATAAACCAAAACTGTTTAAAGAATTAAGTGATTCTCTTGTAAGTCATTAATCCTTATGGCTATTATAAATCATGTTTCATCCTTTAAATTTGATATGCTCATTTTCTCTTTAATTATTGTATAATAATATGATAATATTGCAGTAATTTTATTAGTTCTACTTCTAATAGATTTTGTAAAAACTGATTTATTCTAAAATTAATCATATTTGACTTCATAGTACAAACATCCCTCTCATTATTCCACTATCGATTAGAGAAAACTTATTTTCAAGATGTTTAGCTCTAATAGTATAAAAGGGGACATTAACATCTTTAATTTTGTAATTATTTTGTACTCTGGTTTGGATTTTTGTGACTCAATGTTTGGCACATGAATCTCCCATAAATTTAGGCTACAATTCAAGACATTAAGAATCAAACTCTTTGATTTTCTTTTAGCAGAGGATATAATATTAGCAAGTGTCATGTTATCTAGCAAACTGTAGTAAGAATACAGATCTGAAAAGTCAAGTAAGAATTAAACCTTTGGATATTAGGCATGTTGAAGAGATGGTAGGTTTCTGACAAAGGGTTAAGCTCTTTCATGGTTAGTGTATTTGAAAAAGGTCATTCCCTTTATGTGACTGTATAATATACCACTTCATTTAGCAACCACTAAATTACAGATGAATATTAAAATGGAAAAGAATTGATGAAAATAACTGTACAATAAAGATACAGTAAGCAGCTATTATCCTGAAAACAATTCTTTCTTGAAAATTCTACAAGCCAATAATTCTTAATGTTAAGTTTATCTTTTAATTTAGTTAGGGTCAATTCCTTTCTCACCTACATTACTGAAAATGGCTTTGATTTCATACCTATGTACCTACTCTTAAATTATTTCTATTTACCTTAGTATGATAAATAAATGATATGCTTGGAGAAGCATATACCATTTCTCTAAGCATTTTCTGTACTTTCTAAATATTTGTCCCATTTAAAAATGGAACTGGGGTTTGCTTGCTTAAAATAACAACTTAATCTTTTCAATAACCCTATGATACAAAGTATGCATTAGAGACTTCACATGTAATAATAAAAAAAGCAGAAAGTAATATTTTCTTGGTATTTTTGTTTTGCAGTTATGATGCTTACTGCTTTATGTTCTATCATATTTAATCCTCATAACCCTGAGGCAGGTAAATACAGAAAAGGAAAGGAGGAAGACTCACCAGTTAAGTAATTTGCTTAATTCACACAGTTAATAAGGGACCAACCCAGCCAGGGATTAAACCAGATCTGTTTGATTCTAGAGCTTACTGTACTACCTTTCCAACTGGGATAGAATAGAATAGAATAAAATAGACTAGAACAGAATACAATACAATATAATGCAATACAATACAATATAGTAGGAAAGCCTGTATCTGAGAGAGTTGGAACCATATGTTGCGATAAAGCAACCATTGCTATAAAGTAGAAATGCCAAAAATCTGGACTCTACCCCAGACAAGATTCAGAGAGATGTAAACTCCAAAGGGCTTCCCCATAACCACTCCCATACTTGATCAGCTTCAATTAAGTTAGATAAAGTGGAAAGTGTGAGGAGCAGCTAAGAGACCTCAGAAACAGTCCCTGGGAAAGGAGTGTTGATAGAAACCCAAGATAGGTCGGGGATCCAAATAAGAGGACCTGGGCCTCATTCCTGGGTACAGACTGAAGAAGCAGTAAGGCCCCAGAGAAGAAGGGCGAGGTGGCTAGGTAAGGAGATGCCCTAGAGAAGGGCCAGCAGTTTACCTTGCCTCTCTGTAGGAACAGGAACAGGAACAGACGGTTTCACACCCCCTTCCATGCCCAGAGCAACAGCCCTCTCAGAGCCCAACAGCATGGGAGCAGCGTGCAGATCCCAGGACATCTTGAGGGTGGCACTGAAGTTGCAGAGAAAGCGTTGGACCTAAGGGGAACTTGGAGGCAAGACAGTCGCCATCTCAGCATATGCCACTCAAAGTAGAAGTTGCTGAGGCCAGGAACCCCTCCCAGAGGCAGTGACAATATACAAGATTGCCACTGCAAGTGGAAAGAGCAGGCATGAACTGAAGGATCACCACAAAATGAAATTTTAAGACTTAGTAGAAATATGTATACCTTGTTCACATAAATGGAATCTTTAAATAGAAACTGATGCAAGGGTTGTTTTTCCTTCTTGCTGTGTAACAACCCTTGATTGAAGAATTTACTTATTTCATTTTTCTATTATTTAATCTGTGACATCATCAGCCTGGGGATTTTAAATATTCATTTTGTTGGGGAGGGAAGTTTCTGATCATTGTGCTTGCCCACAGCCATCATCCATTCACTGCGTCTGCTCTCCCTTGTGATGTGGAAGCCAACCCCCGGTGACCTGCATCTCCCAGGCGCTTTTGCTGCTGGCTTCTGGTTGGTTCCACCAGGCGGAGGCACTAGCAGTAGTTGGAGGATGGAGTCGTAGAGAGGCTGGCATTTCTTCATCATCCCCTCCTACTTTGAGTGGTGGCTGTGCCCCTTCCCTGGCTCAGCCTTCACTCCAAGGCTCCAACAGCCATTGGACTTCAGTGCTGTCATTTCCTCCCTTTGCCCTTCAGGTGTATGGGCCCCAATGGCTTCCTCTGTTGCTGGACCCTTGGTACCTCATCATGCCTTATTATTTCCCTTCACTCTGCTCACATCTCTGGTAAGAGGCCCTTCATTTGAGTCTTTTGCATCTTTTGAGTTGGATTCTCTTTCCTGAAGGTATCCTGTCTGATGCAAAAGATTATTGATTTATTTTTACATTTTGAATTTAGAGTGTCTTGGTGGGAGCTAATAGAGATTCAGCTGGGAACTAAAGCTCCCTTGAGCCACTGCTTGGTAATGTTCTGGGCATACAGTTGTGAATAAACCAGATGTGATTCCTGACCTGATAGGACTTCTAACAGGAAAGAAATTGCTAATGTGTAAGTCCTCATTTCTCAAGATGTGGTCCTGCCTCAGAATGTACCTAGTATGTTCATTCAAAACTGATACCCAGGCCTCACCAGGACTCCTGATCTTATTTTTCCCATGGACATTGATATTCAAACTTCTTGGTGTATCACAACCATTTTTTAAAATATATAAAGTAAATAGTTCATTTAATTAGCATAAAATTATTTTAGTACATTTAAAATATTTCAACAGTATTATACCTATTAAGGATAACATTAAATCAAAAATTAATATTTGGATATTATGAATGCAAGTTGCAGTCATAAAGTCCTTTAAACATTCACATTTGGCAGGAGAGTGTTATAAAGTGCTGAGAAAATTTGGATTCACAGAAGCTAGTAATGGAAATTGTACTACTTTTCAGCCACTCCCCTTACAGTCTCAGGGTGTTCTTTATTCAACTAAACAGTAATGTTTAAGATTTAAAAGTAATTTCACTTCTTAGTCTTAGGAAAATAAAATTAACTTACATGGTAGCAGGTAGGTAGATCTCCAAGTTGGGATTTTTAAACCAAGTTGGACAGTTGTAAAAAATAATTAGAAAATGTTTTACAAAGTGAAATTTGAATCAAATAGTTCAGAAAGTACTTCTGTGGAACCCCAGGGTTGGTCAAGGGCACTGCCTGAAAACTACCATACTGGGCACTGTGTCAGATTTTGCTCTACTTAGTAAGATAGTGATTTAGCAATACTTTTGTTAAGCTGGAAGTCAACAAATTTAGATTAAAGAGAATGCACTGTGTTTTTCCTGGGCAATTAGCTTAGTAATTAATAACCTAAATCACTCAGTAAAAAAATTAAAATGTTAATATAGGGATAGTGTATGAGGCTAAAACTATTAGAAAAGACATATCTAAATATTTCTAAATTCTCTATTATGGAAAATATTAAACATAATTCAAAGTGAAGAGAATGACTGAATGAATTCTCGTGAACCCATCTCCTGTCTTTAACACTATCAAATCATTACCAGGCTTGTTTTTATCTATATTGGTGCCCACCACCTTCTTCCAGACCGGCCTGGATCAATTTGAAGCAAATACCAAACAGCATATCATTTCTTCTAAAAGTATTTCAGTAGGCTCTGTAAAAGATAAAATCTTTTCTTTAGGAACATAACCACAATCACTTAATTCCAGTAATTCCTCATTATCATCAAATATCAGGTCAGTGTGTTCATAGCTCTTATTGTTGCATAATAGTTTTATACTATGTATTCATCAGGGCCAAAATATGTTCCATACACTGCAATTGCTTGATATGCCTCTGAAGTCTTTTCTAGTTTCTTTTTCTCTCTTTCTTGCATAATATTTGTAGAAACAAAATAGGTCATTTTACCTATAGGATTTCTCACAGTGTAGAATTCGTTGATTGCATCTCCCTTTCCTCCGTAGTCTGAGTATCTGGTAAATTGTAGTAGGCTGTAGAGCAGGATTCTCAGTCTGGGTATTGTGACCCCCAGGAGACAATTCTCAATGCCTGGAGACATTTTTGGTTGTCACAGAGAAGGGAAATGTTACTGAGCATCTAGTGGGCAGAGGCCAGGTGAATCGCTAAACATCCTATATTACATGGAACAGCCCACTCTCCCAAAAAAGAATTATCTGGCTCAAAATGCCAATAGTGCCAGAATAAAATACTCTAGGGGCATGGTCAAATTCAAGTTTAATTTTTTTCTCCCTATTATTTTTCAGTTTATCGAAATAGTTTTGTCCTCTTCATTTTTTTAGGCACTAAAACTTTGCATTAAATCAATTTTAATTATTTTTAACTTATAATTTGAAGCATACCATAGATTAAAAAAAACATTCAAATGACTTTAGAAAAAGTTCTAAACTACAATTAGGATTAGTATTCACCTTGGTTCCCTGATCAGATTGTATTTTATTCATGAAACTGTCATCACACTCAGAAGAGTTTGGCCTCTCAGTGTAATTGTGATGGGGGTACCAGGCTCATTTTTTATACTATTCATTCCACGTTAGTCTACCTGCCCTTGCTGATAGCTATTTTCTGAACCCACTATGAAAAATGAGAAAATTTAACATTTATAAAATTGCCTGCAAAATTCTGAGAAAATTCAGTGAAAGGCAGTAACAAGTTTGCTTCTCATTATGTACAGCTATAATTAAATTTGAAAGTAAAAAAGCCATCTGTCCTGGCGTTTGAAAAAATAAAGCAACAGTATTTAGAAAAAACTGGAAAGAAGATCTAACTTACAAATGATTCAAGTCTTTGAAAGTTAGTCACTGAAAAATGCACTAAAGAAATACATTTTTTTTTTTACTGGAGGTAGCCTAGTTTTTTTTGTTGTTGTTAAGAGAAGAAAACTTCTGAGTCCCAATTCTGTCAGTCAACTGAGTGCAGCTTTTATATCTTTATGCTCTATGCTCTTTTTCTGTTAAAAAAAAAAAGAAATTTAAACAGTGAGCAAAGGAATGACATGCATTTTCCAAACGTGTCCTAGTCTTATTTTTATCTCAAAGATTGAAAACAAGATAAAGAGTCCTATGATATATTAACTGATTCTATGTTGACACTGCACCAAAACCCTGTCTGAGAGATAACACTTCAGTTATCTTCTTGGTAAGTGCATGAATATTTGGGTCAACTTATATGAAAATATGAATGGCAAACCCATATTTTAAAAATGAATAACCTTTAAATTTTTTGTTTCTTTGGTAATAGTACCCCAATTTGTAAGAAATTTATCTTCAGTATTTTGTAATTTGTAACAAAAAGTAAACTTTAAATTGAAGTATTTTATAATACATGATTGGTTACAAAGGACGGACACTAATTCTGAGTAGCTTAAATGAATGAACTATTTTTCCTCAGGCACTTGAAAAATCCATGGGTAATCAGTGTGGTAGACTCTGCTAGTGGTCTATCACCCCGTTCTACCTTTCTTTTTTTTTTTCTTTATTTCTGGAAGGGCCTATCGCACTGTGGAGATGAAAACTGACAGATGTACACTGTGAGTAAAATTGTAATATTTCCAGAATCTCTCACCTGGCCTTAGTGAATCTCTGTATCAATAGGTGTTTCCAAGGGATGGAGAGAAGTAGGCCATCTCTATATCAATAGGTAATTATGTGGGCGAACCAGGGCATATCTGGACCAGAGAGGTGGGGTGGGGCCCCTTTTTTTCTGCAACCAGGTTGCAAGAGACACGGGAGAGCAGCAGTGGACAGGAGAGCAAAAGTGGAGGACTGCTTGTAAGCAATAAACAGGTTTCTCCCACTTTATTTTTCCCTTTGACTGATATCGGTTTCAAAGGTATTTTGCCCCAGGATTTTCCCCTGGAGTTACATACACTTGCTCAGCTTCCCTTTCCATCTGCATATGGGCGTGTGACCCAATTCTGGCCTAGGAGTCCTAAGGAGAAGTCACCTTGGGACTCTTGGAAAGATCTTCTTTCTTGACAAAAAGCCTTAAGGAAAAATTTACTTTTCTTCCCTGTCTTTGGTCATGGGTATGTGTAGATGTGATTCAGTGGTTAGACAACAGGTGTGGGCCAAGAGCCCTGATTTGTTCTTTGTGCTAGAACAATCTACTTCTGAAATCTTTGATATATGAGGAAAAGAAATGTTCACTTTTAATGGAATGTTTTCTTATTTGTAGTCAATGGCATTTTCATTGATATTGCTGACTTCAGGAATGGCTGGGTTCAAAAGCTTAAGGGATAGTATCAAATCTTTATTTATTTATAGAGGAAAAAAGAGGCATGACTTTATCTCTTGACATCTTTTGTTTAATAAGTACAGATTTATTCTCCTTCTTGACTTTAGACTTTGGTCATGCTATCAAAGCGCTTTTGCAAAACAACACTCCCCTCCTTAAACTTACATTATTATAAAAAATGTATCCTAAGGTTCATATTAAGTTGGGATAGCCATATTTAGACACAACTTGCATTTTCTCTTAGAAGACATCTTCCTCTATAGAAATAAAGAAGATTCTCATCTCTTTCCCACCCTCTTTTGACTACTTTAAAACAGCATCAGCAGCATTGATTAAAGCTGACATCTGAATATGAGAGAGAAACTAATATTTGTTGGACACATATTGAAAGATTTCAGTTTTGAGGCTTAGCATTTTTAGTGTCCCATATTTGTTATTAAATTCAAGAAAGTATATTCAAGAAAGAAGGCATTTATTATGCTTCTGTTATTCTTTCAGAAATGAGAATGGAAAGAATAGAAATGAGCTTTGAAAATATTTGAAACTATATAGATCTAGACTGCTACTGTGGACATTTATTTCAAAATTTTAAAGCAAACATAAAGGAGTGCAACAATGTCACACATATTATTAACTGTGATACATTGATTTGAAAATATTCGTTATGACCAATAATGAGAGGAACAGAATTCTCTATTTGTTTAAGTGATCAGAAAACTCATTTGGAGGAATAATGGGCTTTATCTGGGAATCTGACACAGGAAACTATTTGAGGACATACTCAGCTATGTAAAGTTTATCTCTGTTTTTGCTTTTACTGGGAAGTTTCAACCTTTTGTAGATGAACCCAGGTAATGATTTTGGGAAGTAGACTGTTCTGAGGTTGTACTGAGCTAACTGGATATTTAACTTGCTGCAGTCAATGAAGTAGAACAGCTAGAACAGGAAAATGAGAAATTTCCACAATTTAATATATGGGATAAAACAGCTCACTTTATATTATTACTCTGAACAAAAGGAAAGTCCCCTCTTCTGAATTCAACACCATTAAAGGAAGTTCTCTTAAGATTTGTCACTCTATAAGCCCCCCACTGTATTGTTCCCACCTGTTCTTCACTCATCATCTCAGCTACTGCCAGAGCAGTGGAGAAAGGGACAGTGCAGTGGAGAAAAGAAACTGAGATCACTAGCCCTTCAGTAAATTGTGCTGGACAACTTGAGTGTCTGTGTGGAAGAAAATATGCCACAGTTATATTGTAGATCTAAATATGAAAGACAAAACAATAAAGCTTTTAGAAGATAACATAGGAGAATATTTTCATAACCTCACTAGGGAAAGATCTTTAGAAACAGAATAATTAGAATACAGATATGGATATTCATCATCATTATTTATAATGGCAAGAAATTGGGAATAATCTAAGTATTCAATAATCACTGATTACTTAAATCATGAATAGAATTAATATTACCATGCAAGTAATATTTTCAAATAATATTTAATAATATGGAAAAATGTAATATTAAGTGACAAAAGCATCATCCAAACTATAAGGGTTAGTTACTGGAAATACATACAGAAAATATTATCTCTGGCCTATCAGTCAGCTTGCTACAGGATATGGTTGGCCTACTCTGACTAAGTACTTTGAGGAACATTTAATAAAGGGACTATTTACAAAGGTGTGGACAGAATTTAAAGAGAGCAACTGACAGGATCTAGAGAGAGTCACTGCATGGAGTGAGGCCTTTTATAGGAGCTGGGGCCTTTTATAAGGAGATACAGCCAATCCCTGGAGGGCTACCAGGGAGGGAACAGAGTGTAAATACCCCAACATCTCTCTCCTCTGCCCTTCAGTTTCTTGCTGGTGCCTCCCATTAGCCAAATCCAACTGGAAACCAGAAGATAAGGGGTCTGTTAATGCAGCCAATACAGATGAGGCTCCCAGAACCTGAAGCAGGGCAAAGAAGGGTGGAAAGTAGATTTGCAGGGGCAAAGGGAGGTATCCAGCACATCTGGGTAATAGCACACTGGGTGATGATGACTTCGTTCTTTATAGTTTTTTCCTTCAAATTTCAAGAAGTAGCACGTATTACTTTTAAAAGGGAAAAATGTGTTATTAAACCCTAGATATATTTTCTTAATATCTAAACATAGTGTGAGGTAGAGGTTAAGGGGGCATGTGTATCCAAAAGGAGTTAGGAAGCATACACATGCACCCTTTCATTATAAAATCCTCCGTTTTAACACTGAAAGCACCTCAATGCCCATCCACAATAGAGTGGATAAATAAAATAAAAGCACATTCCCACAATGAATCCTCTATGTCAATATATAGAATAAAACCAGATGGCTTACTTAGAAAGCCCTGGCCCTGCCCATCTCACCAGCATATCTTCCTCTTCCTTTCTGCTTAAGCCATTGACTGTTCTGTTCCTCAAGGGTGTCACTTCATCTACCTTAGAGTCTCTGACATAGGTGTTTCTTCTACCTGGAATGAAGATCTCCCTGTCTTTCCATGGTTGGCTACTTCTTATCACTTAGATCTCATCTTAAATGACACCTCTTCAGAGAGGGATTCCTTACCACCCCATGTAAAATAGCTCTCAAATCAACCTGTTTTAATGCTCTACTTTAGTGTATAGCATCCATGTGTATCTGATATTTTTCTGCTTATTCATGTATTGTATGACCGTTATTTATTGTCCCCTCCCACCAGATGTAAGCTCTCTGAGAGCAGGCATGTCATTGGTCTTGAACATTATCATCTCCATCTCTCGTGCCCAGTTCATACATAATCAGTGCTCCACTTCTGTCTGTTTAATGACTGTATGTCCACACATAACGTATATGCACCCAGGGAATGCAGCAGGGGTGTGGAGAGGAGAGAACCATCAATCGGTTTATCATAAGACCAAATGAGTACAAAATACTTTCAGGTCTGTTTTGAAATCCAATGTTGAAATGGTGATAAGAGGTTACTTAATCTTAATTTCAGAAGTAAAAACCCCACTTGCCAAGAGAAAACTGTTTTTCAGAGGACATTAAATATCCAATTACAAGCTGGTTTATCACGCTGTGGTGAGCCTGATTTCCCATTTAATAATAAGGAACAGATGTGCCGCACACACAGGGGACAGGAGGAATCTGTCCTCCTTTCTCTTATCTCCCATCCACAAGCCCACCAACTAGTCTCAGATGTGGGTACATCTACTCTCCAAGTTCTACAACACAGAATCAGGCACAAGGCTACCAGCTTCCTGACATTTGATCATCATTTGCAAAGAAACACTTTTAGGCTAATTATAATAGAGACCTCCTCACACAAGTTTGTAACAAACCAGGGAGAAGGAATGGGGGTCAGGGGGTAAAGTTCAGAGGCAGAAAACAATTTGTGTGGGTTAAAAGACCAATATAGAATGTGTTATTTTGAATCTAATTATATTTCCAACAGCAATTGATTACCAAGGGCTAAAATCTTTATTTGAATCGGTAGTAAATAGAGAATGTATCTTTTAGAAATTATACTTAAATACTTTTGAAATTATTTCACTACCATTTTATTGCATATGCCTTCTAACATATCTTGTTTCAAGTATCGAATATATTTTGTTTCAATTTTTACTGATGTAGTATTTATTGATGGTTTGCTTCTTAGGAATTTACATTTAAGACATAGAAGAATGTCTTATTGGTTGGGGTCCCATTTTCCAGAGTAGCGGGGGAATTGAGTGTGGAGAATGAGCTACCCAAAGGGCAGCCTGGGAAGTAGAGGCTGTCAGGGGTTAAGGCAGACAACGAAGACAGCGAAGAAATGACCGTGCACCCAGAGGGGCTCCCAACTAGGGAGAGAACTGAGATCACTAGCCCTGTAGATTGGACAGGGCAATGGTGAAAAGTTAGGCAGGCAATAATGTTAGTAGCCAAGAAGGTTTCTAAATACCATAATTCTGTTTTTTTTTTCAATTGGGTTGAACTAGCAGAAGGCTTTCAACTTTTTAATTTCCCAAGTAAGAGCATAGAGGCAAACACTGCCTGTTACCTACTTAGCAGCCTTTTTCTCCCTAAGAGTCAGACTTGTTCAGTGAGAGAGGGAAGATTATCTTGATCTTAGGAAAGGCAGGCCTCTGCTTTAGGGTGGATCATGAAACTCAGGACCAGTTTGGTCATTCATTCATTCATTCATTCAATGTTAATACACCTACTGTGAGCCAGGCACAGTTCGTTCTAAGCATTAGGGATATAGCAGTGTACAAAACAAGAGAAATCTCTGTCCACAAGGAGCTTATATTCTAGTAGGAGACAAACATAGCAGTTACTAAATGTGCAAGCAAATAGAGTATGCCAGATGGTGGGCTAGGGAGAACATTAAACAAGATGAGATAGGAAGTGATAGACTGAAGTGGAGGAAGGTTGTTACTTTACATAAAATGGTTAGAGAGCCTCAGTGCAAGGGGAATGAGTCATACTGGTATCTGGAGCAGAGGATGCTGCAAGTGCAGAGGTCTTGAGGAGGCATGCTGGGTGTGTTCAAAGAACAGAGGCCAGGGAGTTTGGAACAGAGTGAGTGACGGGGAGAATAGGAGACAAGATCAGACAGGGAATGCAACGAAGATGTCATATTATATAGAGCCAAATAGACTGGCTTTTATGTTGAGTACAATGGGGAAATCACTGGAGGTTTGAATAGACGCATGACATGATCTGAGATGTGTTTTTTTAAGAAAGCTCTCTGTCTTGATGTTGCCTGGTCAATGATCACAAAAGTTGTTATGTGACCCAGTTTTGCCTAATGAAATATAGAGACATCCACTGCAGAGGGCTTCTATTACCAAATTTTTAAAGAACTAAGCATTGTGAATTGAAGGCCTTTGCCTTTTCCTTTCTGCCTGGAACTTGAATATGATGTCTAGAACTGCAGCAGCTGTCTTGCTACCACAAAGTGAGGCAGGAACATGCTAAGGATGGTGGAGTAGAAATATAGGAACCTGGGTCATAGATGACTTCAGTGAACCTTCACAGCAGCCCTTAACTACCCATTTCCAAACTTTTTGTTAGACCTATTTTAATGGACTATTGTTCATTGCAATTGAATTCCAAACTGGAACTAACAATGAAAATATTTAAAAAGAAGACAATAACTATTACACCCTTGAAATGACATTTAAGTACCAAAAGGAGTAGGAAGGGCATAATCTCAAAACACATTATAAATTTTTAACTAAATCACCTTAGCTTTTAAAAAAATCTTGTAATTGCATTTTAATTCTTCTTTTCTCCCTGGGGACCAACAAAATCTTCATCATAGACTAAGCTCTGAAGAATAAGGACAGAGCAGCTGCACAGTTTAGCCAACTGAGCCCTCAAACAGTGGTCATGCTCTTGATGCACACCACCAATGTTTGGGTAATACTTCAAGGTCAGGTGACCATGTCTCAAGGTTTGCCAAGGACAATCCTGGTTTATGGTTGCTGTCCCTGCATAATTATGATAGTCCCTCTTTCACCCTCAGAAGTGTCTTGGTTTGGATAATAACTCATAACATTATACACATGCACACACACACACACACACACACACACACACACGTACCCACACACAGGATGAAAGAATAAATGAATAAAACCTTTCTGAAAGGGTTTACAAGGAAGTGAAAAGAGGCTTTCCTTTGAAAAGAGCAAGTTTGTGGAAGAGTTTTTTTTAAATATATTATTTGTTTGAATTTTGCATCAAGTGTTTTACTTTCAAAATTAAAAAAACAAAGCTTCAAACAACTAAAGGAAGCCCCTACCAAATACAAGAAGGATTCTAAACTTTATTTTTCCTATGTAAAATGTCAGTCATGGACAAAAATGTCAGATTCGATTGAAACAACATTTGAATGAGACGAAAACTAATATTTGAGAATAAATGTCAGTTACCTGGCACTGAGAATCAGTCAGTCCATGAGGACAGAATCCCAGGTGCCTGGTTCTGGTTCTGGCTGTGCCATGTACTCAATGCCACCTGCCACCAGGGTAAACAGCTCACAGATTGAAGACAGAATGGAAGTAATTTCTGCAACTTTCAATAAACAGTTGACACATGTTTTCTGAATGCCTACAATGCAAGAGGCCCTGGGCTGGACTCAGTAATTAAACCTACCTGCTCCTTGCTCTTGTGGAACTTACAGTCTAGTAAGAAAGACATACAACAAACATATACACACATATATAGAGAATTACAAATTGTAATAAGTATTGTGGAGTTTCATTGTGAAGTTAAAATTATTTACAGTGCTACAAAATAAGTAAATGCTAGAGAATAAATAAATGAATGAGTGAACTAGCACACTACAAACACACTTATTTTGCTGAAATAACAATAATCACAATGAAAAAAAAACCCTGAAAGCTTGTATTTCTTCCTTATTTGAGGGGAGGTAGTGTCTAGGAGCAGAAAGGAGATAGGATTCAGTTAGAAGTCCAGTTCTGGTTCTGCCACATAATTATACTATGACTGTAACAATGACCAATATTCTAAACTTCAATTTTTCAGTTGAACTTTCATCATTAGGTTGCTGTGAATAACTAAACATATTTAATCAATGTATGTGAAATGGTATAAAGTACTATTTATTATCTATTCTCTCAATGAACAAATATTGAGTACCATTTTTGGGTTGGACTTCTGTGCTAGGAGCTTGATATAAAAAGCTTCAAGATACAGACTGTAGTCACAAAAATCTGATTTGGTGAGAGATAGTAATATATGTAACTATGTGTGTTTGTGTGTGTGTGAAGTTTACTTTTTTCTTTCTAAGGATGCTTTTTACACAAATGGAAGTAAAAATGCCCACATAAAAGATTGATTTTAAAAGTCTTTCCAAAGTTTTGCTCATGCATTAGTAGACACTAGCTCAATATTTGTCATCATTTTTAACTATTATCATAGGCAATGAGAACAAATGTTTCTAATGTGATGCTGTGGCTCAGTCTTAATGGTGCCATTTGAATCACCAAAGATTATATAATCATCAGCAAAAGCTTGTGTGAGAAATAAACCTAAATACATGTAGTCAACCAACTATTGCAAAGGATGTAGGAATATGCACTGGGGAAAGGATAGTCTCTTCAATAAATGGTGTTGGGAAAACTGAAGGGCTACACACCAAAGAATGAAACTAGACCACTATCTGACACCATACACAAAAATTAACTTAAAATGGATTAAAGACTTGAGTGTAAGACCTGAAAGCACAAAACTCCTATAAGAAAACACAGGCAGTAAGTTCCTTGACATCAGTCTTGGTGATGATGTTTTGGATCTGACTCCAAAAGCAAAAGAAACAAAAGCAAAAATAAACAAGTGGGACTACATCAAACTAAAAATCTTCTGCACAGCGAAGGAGAGTATCATTAACAAAGTGAAAAGGCAACCTACTGAAAGGGAGAAAATATTTGCAAATCATATTCTAATAAGGGGTTAATATCAAAATATATAAAGAACTCACAAAACTCAATGGCAAAAAAAAACCTTACTAAAAATAGGCAGAAGATTTGAATAGACGTTTTTCCAAAAAAGATGTATAGATGGCCAATAGATATCTGATAAGATGCTCAACATCCGTAATCATGAGGGAAATGCAAATCAAAACCACAGTGAGATATCACCTCATGCTAGTTTAGAATGACTATTATCCAGAAGACAAGAAATACCAAGTCTTGGCGAGGATGTGGAAAAAAAGGAACCATTGTGCACTGTTGGTGGGGATGTAAACTGGTGCAGCCACTGTGGAAAGCAGTATGGTGGTTCCTCAAAAAATTTTTAAAAAACTACCATATGAACTAGTAATTTAATTTCTGGATATTTATCTGAAGGAAATTAAAACAATAATTCAAAAAAATTTATGTGCCCCCATGCTCATTGCAGCATTATTTTCAACAGCCAAGATTTGGAAACAGCCTAAATGGATAAGTGGATAAGTACATAGATGGCTAAATGGATAAAAATGTGGTAAGTAGATAGGTAAGTGTACACACACACACACACACACACAAATACTATTCAGCCATAAAAAGAATGGAAATTTTGCCATTTGTGACAACATGGATGGATCTTGAAGGGCACTATGACAAATGAATAAGTCAGACAAAGAAAGACAAATAACATATGATCTCGCTTGTATGTGAAATCTAATAAACAAGCAAACAAAAACCAAGCTCATAGTTACAGAGAACAGATTCGTGATTGCCAGAGATGGGGCTGGGGTAGAGGATGGGAGAGAGGGATGAAAGGAGTCAAAAGGTACAAACTTCTGGCTATAAAATAAATGTATCATGGGGATGTAATGTATGGTATGGTGACTATAGCTGGAAAGTTGCTGAGATAATAGATCTTAAAAGTCCTCAGCACAAGAAAAAAAATTTTTTTTAGCTATCTATGTTAACAGATGTTAACTAGACTTATTGTGATAATTTCATGATGTATACAAATATCAAATCACTGTTATGCACCTGAAACTAATATATATCAATTATTTCTGTTTGTATTTTATACATGTGAAAAAACAATATTTCATATAACTTAAAAATGATCACTGTCTGGAATTTCAGTTTATGGTAACATACAATTTCATGATGACTATGCCAAATAAATGAGCTTTCTATATTAAAAAAGAAAAACACTTTACAGTTTAAATTATGGACTATGTAAAGTAAGTGATCTGTGGATGAACTGAAGATGATTTTGCCAAAACTGGAGTCTTTTAAATAACTGAATAAGTTGGAAAGATTGTTCCCTCAACTAGACTTTCTCAAGAGTTCAAGCAAAGCCTTTATTTATTTAAATTTAAATTTAAATAGAAAGGTTAAAATATTCCTTTTGCATGTTTAAAAATGAAAACTAGTTATTTGGTTCCCAACTTCTACAGTTGATTTACCTGAAGAGATTGAGTTTTTATGATTGAACTGATG
The DNA here is from genome assembly GCF_030020395.1 of Manis pentadactyla. Classification (NCBI taxonomy): domain Eukaryota; kingdom Metazoa; phylum Chordata; class Mammalia; order Pholidota; family Manidae; genus Manis; species Manis pentadactyla. The sequence continues at coordinate 84,413,959 of NC_080026.1, forward strand.
AGATATTTTAGTGTTAGTCTTATACCTATAGATGCCCAGAAATCACCAATGTCCACATGCCCTCTCTAGGGGCCTATTTCTTTTTCAAAATGATCTCACTTACCTACCAATGTTTAGTATAATCTTTATAATGCATAGTTATGTATGCTACCTGAATCAAGTAGTACTCTAAAAGTTATTGGAATAATTAAGCTGTTCCCAAACAAAATTGAATAAATAATAAATACAAGTGGGTGAAAACTTCTTGAAAATTCATTTTGGTGATTATTTATTTATTTATTAAATTTTGGTATCATTAATATACACTTACATGAACAACATTGTGGTTACTAGATTCCCCCCGTTATCAAGTCCCCACTACATACCCCATTACAGTCACTGTCCATCAGTATAGTAAGATGCTATAGAGTCACTACTTGTCTTCTCTGTGCTATATACTGCCTTCCCCATGCCCCCTACATTATGTGTGCTAATCATGATGTCCCTTATCCCCCTTCTCCCTCCCTTCCCACCCATCCTCCCCAGTCCCTTTCCCTTTGGTAACTGTTAGTCCATTCTTGGGTTCTGTGAGTCTGCTGCTGTTTTGTTCCTTCAGTTTTTGCTTTGTTCTTATACTCCATAGATGAGTGAAATCATTTGGTACTTGTCTTTCTCCACTTTGCTTATTTCACTGAGCATAATACCCTCTAGCTCCATCCATGTTGTTGCAAATGGTAGGATTTGTTTTCTTCTTATGGCTGAATAATATTCCATTATATATATGTACCACATCTTCTTTATCCATTCATCTACTGATGGACACTTAGGTTGCTTTCATTTCTTGGCTATTGTAAATAGTGCTGTGATAAACATAGGGGCGCATATATCTTTTTTGAAACTTGGATCCTGTATTCTTAGGATAAATTCCTAGAAGTGGAATTCCTGGGTCAAATGGTATTTCTATTTTGAGGTTTTTGAGGAACCTCCATACTGCTTTCCACGAAGGTTGAAGTAATTTACATTACCACCAGCAGTGTAGTAGGGTTCCCCTTTCTCTACATCCTCACCAACATTTGTTGTTGTTTGTCTTTTGGATGTTGGCTATCCTAACTGGTGTGAGGTGATATCTCATTGTGATTTTAATTTACATTTCTCTGATGATTAGTGATGTGGACCATCTTTTCATGTGCCTGTTGGCCATCTGAATTTCTTCTTTGGAGAAGTGTCTGTTCAGATCCTCTGCCCATTTTTTAATTGGATTATTTGCTTTTTGCTTGCTAAGGTGCATGAGCTCTTTGTATATTTTGGATGTCAACCCCTTATCGGATATGTCACTTATAAATACATTCTCCCATACTGTAGGATGCCTTTTTGTTCTACTGATGGTGTCCTTTGCTGTACAGAAGCTTTTTAGTTTAATATAGTCCCACTTGTTCATTTTTTATTTTGTTTCCCTTGCCCATGGAGATATGTTCATGAAAAAGTTGCTCATGTTTATTTTCAAAAGAGTTTTTCCTATATTTTCTTCTAAGAGCTTTATGGTTTCATGACTTACATTCAGGTCTTTGATCCATTTCAAATTTACTTTTATGTATGGAGTTAGACAGTGATCAAGTTTCATTCTCTTACATGTAGCTATCCAGTTTTGCCAACACCAGCTGTTGAGGAGACTGTCATTTCCCCATTGTATAGCCGTGGTTCCTTTGTCATATATTAATTGACCATAAATGCTTAGGTTAATATCTGGACTCTCTATTCTGTTCCACTGGTTTATGGGTCAGTTCTTGTGCCAGTACCAAATTGTCTTGATTACTGTGGTTTTGTAGTAGAGCTTGAAGTTGGGAAGCAAGATTCCCCCCTGCTTTATTCTTCCTTCTCCGGATTGCTTTGGCTATTTGGCGTCTTTTATGGTTCCATATGAATTTTGGAACTATTTGTTCCAGTTCATTGAAGAATGCTTTAGGTATTTTGATAGGGATTGCACTGAATCTGTAGATTGCTTTAGGCAGGATGGCCATTTTAACAATATTAATTCTTCCTACCCAAGAACATGGGATGAATTTCCATTTATTAGTATCCTGTTTAATTTCTCTTAGGAGTGTCTTGTAGTTTTCAGGGTATAGGTTTTTCACTTCCTTGGTTAGGTTTATTCCTAGGTATTTTATTCTTTTTGATGCAATTGTGAATGAAATTGTTTTCCTGATTTCTCTTTCTGCTAGTTCATCATTAGTGTATAGGAATGCAACAGATTTATGTGTATTAATTTTGTATCCTGCAACTTTACTGAATTCAGATATTAGTTTTAGTAGTTTGGAGTCGATTCTTCAGGGTTTTTTATGTACAATATCATGTCATCTGCAAACAGTCTGGATGCCTTTTATTTCTTTGTGTTGTCTAATTGCCATGGCTAGGACTTCCAGTACTATGTTGAATAAAAGCAGGGAGAGTGGGCACCCTTGTCTTGTTCCCAATCTTAGAGGAAAAGCTTTTAGCTTTTGGCTGTTTAGTATGATGTTGGCTGTGGGTTGGTCATATATGGCCCATTTGGCAATTATATAACAATTTAAAACTACATTGCTCTTTTCTCTTATACACATGGCCCTACTCTACTTAATTGGGACCTAATTATTCTGTTTCTACATTATTTATGCTGCTTCTTTCCTTTTCCCCTGTTACAACTTGATGTTTGTCCTAGATGGCTTTTAACATTTTTTTCTCCTGATAGTTTTTGTTATGAAATCTGCAGAACCTGGGATAGTAACTGTACTTGATAGGGATACAGTAAATACTGATTGGATAAATTAACTCATCTCAGGCTTGGGTCTTGTTAATATGCATGACACAGGCTAATGGTATAATCATGGTTGAATCACCATAACAGGAATCATGGAACTTAATTGACAAATAACTAACACTAGGCAAGACTCTTTGTTTCTCAGGACATGGCTTTTTTATTTTAAAATGAGAATTTGGGGCAAGATCACTATTTCAAAAATTTTTTGTTTGTTAGCTTTGTTTTAGTAATGATACTTTTCCTCAAAAGATATCTTAAGTGGGATATCAACATGCTTTATACAGCTACTAAGAACAGACCCAATTCGGTTTGAAACAGCCAGAACATCCTTGGCTTGGCAATTCTACTTCCATTGCTTTCTCTCCCAGGATGAGCTTTGAGTCAACTTTTGTGGAACCCTAAGCTTTCAGAGAACACAGTTTGAAAGCCAGTGGACTTACTTTTAATATTCTAGTTTGAAACTTTTATGACTGCCATGAAATGTTGTCATAGTGAGGAAGGAACACACAGTTCTCAATAATAGGTGAAATTAAGCTTTAGTTCTACATTATTGTATAATGTTGTGTCTCAGTTTCTTTCCTATCAAAAAGAACTATACTGCTAAATAGTGGTTATGATGATCAATAACTAGAATAACTTAAGAGGTAATTGTTCTGGTTACCTATTGCTATAAAACAAACTTCCCCAAATTTGGTGGTTAGAATACGATCATGATGGTCCAGGATTTCAGGTGGAGTTTGCTTAGGGGATTTTTCTGTTTGCTTAATGGTAATCAGCTAGAAAATTAGGGCTGCTCTGGAGGGTCCAACCAGCTTCATTTGCATGACTGTCTCCTTGGCAGGAACAGAAGGCTGAGGGCCTGGACTCAGCTGGGACTGTCAAGTGGAGGACCTACTCCAGGCCTTTCCATCGTGACAGGTTAAAGGCAGTCAGATTCTTACATGGTGGCTCAAGACTCTAAGAAGAATGTTCCAGAAAACAAAGTATAAACTGTGTGCCTTTTATGGCCCAGTCTTAGAAATCACCTAGCATCCCTTTTCCCATACTCTTATTAGTCAAAGCTGTCACAGGCTTGTCTAATTCAAGGGGAAGGACTGAGATCTCACCTCTTAAGGGAAGGAATGTCAAAGAATTTGCAGCCATATTTTTTAATTGCCAGAATTATTCTCTTCTTCTGTATCTGTCTTATTACCACAGAAGTCAAGGTAAATTGGTAGGAGTAAGTAATACATTTCTCCCCGCTATTATCATAGGAGGAGAATATTGCAAAGTATTCTACACTTTCTTGTGATTTAATGTAAGCAAAGCCAAATGATACTGGGTTTCTCGGGTTCAGTTCTTCAAGCAAACCTCACTCCTGTGCTATAGAATGTTTTTTGGCAGAATTCTTTGCCTTCAGGATCATTCATTATAAACGAGGCTTCCTTAGTTAGGATATACTAAACCATTCAGGCATTGTTTGGATAATGGAAACAGGACATGTACATTTGTAGGACTGCTTTTGGAACTGTGACTGAAAGTTCTTGGCATGGTGGTTTTGTTATACAACTAGAACTATTTGGGTATTTTCTTTCCTGACTCCCTGTGATACCAGAAACAAATACGTTGAAACTATAGAAGGTATGTTGTCTGGGGAAATATATTGAATGCACTTATGGACACAGCTCTTTTTTAAAAGTGTATTACAATGTGGAAAGAGAATGTGAAAGTGTTTAGGAAGCTAAATTACCTACTGTCCTTGCTGATAATAGATGGACTTGGCTGGGCTTTTCCTACATAAATGAAAGGCAACAAGGAGTATTGTTACACCACCAAAAATTATTTCCTTTCTTCTGTCTGTTAATTCCACATGTTGCCTGGGAGAATTCCTTTCTAGTGTGGAATTCACAACTCAGAATTTTTAAAGACACATAAAAGAAAAAAATTTCAGGAGTCAAATTAGTTTTTTGGAGTATCATTACAGAATTTTTCATAAAACTATATATGAAAGATTTTTTTAGTATCTTGCACAAAACTACTTTTTACCAAGTGGATCTGCTGTCAAGAAGGACATCACCACCCAAGTGCCTCTTAATTATCACAGCAATCTGTAAAATCCATTCAGGGAAAGCTCTAGTTTAAATCAAAGTATGGGTCAACTAGAGTTCTTGCTGCCCCTCAGAGAGGTAATTAATGATTATCAGCAAGAACTATAATACTGTTATCTAGATAAGTTGCTGATACTCCCACAGGGAAGGTAACTGTGGCTGGAGTGAGGAGCACTGCCCCACAACAAGCCAGGGAGACACAGACGAGGATGCTGTGAGCAAGAGGCAGAGAGGGGAGCTGAGTGGGGAGCAGGCTGGAGGAGAGCGCCTAGGTAAGTGCTGACTGTTGTGGTGTGTACAGGGTGAGTCTACCTCCGTAAGTGTCCTGGCTGGGAAATTAAAATGACCTGTTAACAGTGGGGTTATAGTTAACCCCTACTCTTAGCCTTACCTGGGCAAGTGTAGAAAAGATGGTAAAGATTCAGTGAAATGGCACACCTACAGCATCTAGCACAAAAGAAGCTCTTGATAAATGATAGCTGTGTCCTTAGGTTCCCATAAAACAGATGGCACATTCCAACTGTTAACTGAGGAGAATTTTGATAAGAAACTCTTTATAAAGATCTGGGAAGAATATAGTAAAACCCCAAGTTTAGTACAGCTGGGCAGTATGACCACCTGAGGCTGAATAAGTAAGCAAAGGGGGCTGTTGCCAGAATCTGAGACAGAAAGAATAATTGGAGAGGGCTGTCTGACAGGAGCTGTGACTTTCAGTAGGGGGTTGAAACCAGATTACAGCAATCCCAAAGAGAGGGACCTGGGAGAATAAGCCTACTGGAGCTGAAGAGTAAGGGAGCCCATTGATGACATCCGTATGGGTCGGCCTCCAGCGGGTATAAAGTAGGGTACATGAGCAGTGGATTTTGGTGGGCAAGTAGAAAAGGGACTCAGCATAATATCCATAAGAATAATTATTATTACTTAAAATGTTTCATTATTCCAAAATCTAGTACCAGAATACTCAAGACTTAGCACAGTGCCTGGAACCTGAATGCTCAGTAACAATCTGTTGAATAAATAAATGAATGAACAAATTCCCACTCATGACTGTATCAGTTAGGAATTAAGTTTTTTTGCTATTAAAAGAAATCTAACTATAGTAGCTTAAAAACACATGAGTTAAAGCTACATGATGGAACTCTGGAGGCAGATTTTCCAAGATTTCCAAAGAGTGGTATTATTTTGAGTGCCTTTTTATCTTGAATAAAAACCTGCTAATTCTAAGGAGAAAGTCAGCATTCTCTTGACTAACCAGGATGGACCTCAAAAACCAAAGATAGAGACCTGAAAAGAGGTAGCTTTGAAACAGCCAAGTAAGTTATCTCCCCTACTTGGGTCTGAACTTACCAAATAAACTAGTGATCTGAGACAATTATCTGGATGCTGGAAGAGAAAAAGAAAATCTAATACCTGAGGCATTTTGGAGGGGTGGTGATTATATCTTCCATTTTTAATTTCCTAACCCCCTCTCCAGCTCACTATTTGTGCAGCGCACAAACCAATCGTGATGCTGAATCAAATTCCAGAATGTCCAAAAGAAAAAAAAAAAGAAAGTTCTAAAAATGGCTGCACAACATCATTCAACCTAGGGCTCAAATGAATTGTTTGTCTGTAAATTTAAAAAAGACAAACAAGAAAAAGAATTTTAAAAATTCAGAAAAGCATGAAGGACAATATACCTAACTCCCATGTTCTCTCCAGTCATAACAGAAAATGAACATTTCAAAAATATTTATAATAGTAAAAATTGTAAAACAAAATCCCCCTGTCTGGGCCATAGCCAAGTGCATAAGAAAAGTGGAGGGGGATGCTTGAGGCAGGGCCTTTTGCCCAGGTTCACATTTGAATTTCTAGGGGGTATAGACTTGCAAGTTTCTCACATCCCAACCTGGGAATTGGCCACATCAGTGACTGAAAGTTCTCTCCATGATAGATATAGGGAGGATTGAAGTCTACTTTCCAGACCTCTTTTAATTCCTGTTTACCACTGATTGGGCCCAGGGCTTCTTGAAAGTACAGGTGGGCTTCAAATCACAAGACAACTCTGTGGACGTCAGCAGGCCTGGGCAGCGTGGCCTTACAGCAGCGGGGTCAGACTCAGAGCAGAGCCAGATGAAGGGTATGGGAGAGACCCAGGAGGCCTTGAACACCAGCGAGCACTAAAGTAAGACCAAGTCATCCTGGCAGCCCCAGGTGGCTGGACCACATTAAGACCAGACAGTAAAGGACACCAGTGGCTGACTTCAGCTGCAGGGGCCAGCAGGGGAAGATGACAAGACAGAAGAGAGAGTCATCCCTAACCAGATGCTATTCAGGGAGAAGTAGGATAAGTCTGAGGGACTGGTCATTTTACTCAGAGGCACACAAAAGATACTACCTAACTCACTTTCATAGGTTGAATGTTATTGCTTTTTAAAAGATGCCTCCTAAGTGTCCCAGGCACCCAGTGAAAAGTATATAATCTTGGTACATCTAAGAATATTGTTAGCAAGTTCCATGACTTTACTTCATATTCATACATACATGTAAGCACACAATAAAAATATAAAATTGGGCTCATAGTCTACAAACTTGTGCAACATTTGCAAGATAGAGGTCCACTGAAGCCAGTCCATGTAAAAGGCTTACAGAAAGCATTTACAGAGGATGACAAGGGAATTGTCTTGGAAATCTAGTAGCAGAGGCCAGGTTACATCAGGCCCTTCGTGGAAGAGACTGGCCCATGGGTCTGGATCCCACACAGCCACTGAGGCCTCAGCAATAGGAGCTGGAGTCCTCGCCACAGAACTGTGCTGACAACGTGGCTGGCTGACCTCCATTGGTCTTTTTGCCATGCCTTCAACCACTTTCTCAATTTATTCTTTACTTTTGGTCCCCCACAGTTTCAGTTTACTACTTCTTACAGTGGCTCCCCTGGTTTCAATTCTACCTTGTAACCTTTTAGCTGAGCCCTCACCCTTATGGTATCATGATTTCTGGGTTACCAATATAAATTTCAAATTTTGCCCTGCTCATTTTCCTACAGAGTCTATACAGACAATAGGTTGTTGACAAGACTACTGAATGATTACTCTTGGATCTGTTACTCCTGAGCCAATCAGCCATCGTGGTGGGAGGAGCCATGTCCTGAAACAAGGTCCTCTTACAACAGGGTGTGGTCAGGGGAGGCACATTAGCATTTCTAGCATCCAGAATCACTGTCACATTATTTCATATTATTTAATATCCCCATATGATTATAAATAACTGCACAGTCATCGGTCATGTAGAAATTCTGTAACAAATTCTGAATTTCAACTGGTAGACATTAGTGAATATATGTAACAAGGAGAAAGGTATGAAATAGTGATGAGCACTGAAAGGAGGGCAAGAAATTGAGCAGAATCTGATATACCTACCCTCTGCCACCCCCACCCCACAACCACAATATCCATAAGAAAGGAGAATTAGAGCACAGTTATTTTTCTGGAGAGGAACCCTATACCTTTGTCCCCACTGCTGGGCCAGTCCTTGAGGGAGCTTTGGGTATCTAGCAGCAGAAATGTGTGCCTCACTTCCAGTGTGGAGTCAGGGGAGTCAGCAAAGTTCAGTGGATCCCCTTTCAGCAGTGTGGCTAGGAAGAAATAGAGTAGGTATGGTGAAGAGATGTCTGCACGGGGCAGCCTGAGACACCCTCACATGATCCCCCAAACCTAGGAGGTCTGGGTGGGAAGGGGGCAGGTGCAGCAGAATGCTTTCTTGGGAGACCAAGAAATGGGCAAAGGCCATGAATGGAGAGCTGGACCTAAGAGACTTTGTGGTCAAGAGCAGGCTGGATCCATATGTACCCTGACCTGAGCCCAGGTGGTAGAGAGGGTATTTCAGAGCCTTCCATCAAGGACAGATGAGAACCAGGAGCCAGGGTCCCTCCTTGATGCCTTGGAATTACCTAAATCCCCTGGATTAGACACAACTATGGGCAGGGATGGGGGTGCATTAGATTCAGGGCAGTAGGACATAAAAATAGAAATGAAGTCAGTTACAAAAAAATGAAATACATTTTTAAAACATGCACTTGTGGCCTGAGATTCTTAACCTGCTACACATATTTTTCACGGGTGCAAATATTTGCACTTAGATAGCCTGTTAGAGCTCAACAAACACTTGAAAAAAAAATGTGACTTAAGAATTAACACTCCTTTGTTTTTTTAAGTGTTTTTACATTTCATTAATAGTTGAGCTTGTGTGTCTGGCTCTTCAGATACTTTGATAAACATCTCAGAAATGGACATATCATGTTCACATTTTTATAGGAGTGGCTTTTCAGATTTGGCATACTGTAGCCATAGAACCCTCTCTCTTCAAACAAATAGGAAGAACCTCAACATACAAACAGCTAGGAGGGATGTTCTGGTGGGAGATCAGTGTCTTCCTCCCTCACTGTCCCCTTTCATCCCCTGAGATGGTTCTGGAGATACCCCCTGGTAACCCTGGTAACTTGTGCACAAGGTGGAAATCCACTACTTGTTCCGCCTGCTTTAGTCCTGATGGCCTCATAAATAAGAAACAAAGCAGTGACATTGCACTAAGCCAGCTGGTCCTCAATCCCCAGTATGTAAAGTGATCAGCATGGACTAACTCAATGTGTTATAGTCATTAGACTCTCCCAAGTGGCTTTAAGGATGTCTATGTCCGCTCTCCACACCCACCCTGTCACTGAACTAGTGTGGAGTGGGGCCCAGGAATCTGTATTTTACCCCCACCACCATTCTAATATGCAGCCACATGAGAACCATGGAGAAAGATGATCTTTGAGGAGTGCTCTCAACAATAAAATTCCATGAGTATGAATTTGTGGAGAAAAGACATCTTCTTACATATTAACCAAATCTTTAAGTGATTGGAATAATTCACTGACTTACCTTAATTTGACTATCCAATTGAAACAAACTCTGGAGGGGAGAAAAGTCTTTTGAGGACTCACAGAAGTAACATTTTCAGTTTCAGTGGTGTTAAATCAGACAGTGAAGCAGAACAAATTCTGTTCTAAGAAAGCAAGAAATTCTCTCTAGCAAGAAAAGAGTCCTTGAAATGACTGTTTGTCCTTGGCTCCTTGGAAAATCATATTTCATTGCTACGTGGGTAGAGAATAAGGATAATTTTATTTATGTGAATGTCAATATTGCCTTCATGAGGTAGGAATGTTAAAAACAGTGCTTGAAAATGTTGGAGCCTAGTTACCATATAATTAAATCTCAACTACAATCTTACCTTCTCTGAGAAAAGTATTATTCTATTTTTGTTAAATATTTAAAAGTTAACCCATAAGGAAATGAAAATCATCATTTTAATCTTGCCTCATATTTGTTTAATAATCTCAAATGATTAATTTTCTAATTAAGGAAATGGAATTGATTTTGGAAAGTTATCATGTAGTATTCATGGTTGAAATGTTCAATATTTCATTATGACATTTAGCCCAGTTTAATAAAAATTCTGCAGCTTTCTAAAAGAGCATTCCCAAAATGTGTCCTATTGCTGCTGCAAGAGGTTAATAGAGGTCACGCACACAAAACATTTCTGGATTGAAAGAAGTTTAGGCAACACAGCATACATATCGATAAGTTTGGGTTTGAATTTCAGCACCTTAGTTAATGTTCTAAGAAATGTCCTTGTAATAGGTGCTTTTACCTCAAGACTATTTATAGACGCAGGATAAAAAGCAAAGACAGATTGTTTTTTTGAACTTGTTACTCCCAGCCCCATCTCTATTTACTCAGAGACCACAACAAGGGGCAACCCCCTTCTTCTGATTCTGGGTTCTCCAAATGGAGATACTGGCAAATTACATGACCATTCTAAGCAGCCCTCCACAGATCAAGGCTGGAGTAATGAGGTTCCTCAGAATTCTGAACAGGAAGTAGATGAAAAGACAAAATTTGAAGATAAGCTATTGAATTTTATCCCTTCAGCAAGGTAAAGTCTGACATGTGGTATAGCACCTGCACTGTCCAATATGGTAGCCACTAACCACAGGGGACTATTCAAATTTAAATTTAATTAACTAAAATTAAATAACATTTAAAATTCTGTTCCACAGATGTACTAGCCACAATTCAAGGGCTCAGTAGCCACAAATGAACACTTCAATCATGACAAAAAGTTCTATGGTAAGCACAGGTTTAGGAATAGTTCCCAGTCATTGACCCTAACTCAGAATAAGAGTTCTGTACTCTCCCATTGGTTTGGGGCCTTCCTTTTTCATTGACACTGAGCTCCATTGTCTTGATAATTAGTTTTTAATTTATATTTCACATGATTTTCTTTCTCTAGGTTCCGTTTGAGTCCCTGCTGTCATATTTCAGTTATATATTTTGTTTTCATGATTCTGAGAGTTAGCTATGCTCAGTTGGTAGTTTTTCCTCTTCACGTGGCATTGACTAGGCTCTGCCATGTGAGTGCAGTCAGCTAGGATCCTCATGTGACCTGGAATGTCCAAGATGGCTTCATCTACATGCTCACCTCTCAGGAGGGTGACTGGAACAGTTGGAAGCTGCCTGAGTCTCCTGCTCACTCTCTATCACATTACAGTTCACCCCATAGACAAGTGAAAGCAGAAGCTGCCACACCCCTTCGAGGCTGGGCCTAGGATTTCCCCAACACCACTTCCCTCACATTCTATAGGTTAGAGCAAGTCACAAGCCAACCGGAGTCAGGAGGAGGGGCATCCTCACTGCCTAGATGGAGGAACAGTCATCTTTGCAGACAATCCATGAAACTATCTAACCCCTTTATGGTCATCACGTAAGACAGTTCTTAATGACAAATATATAACACAACTGTATAATGAATAACAACAGGTCAATGTTAACAGCTTTTACATGTGGTAATATATACTCACAAATAATATTTCCACAGCATCTAGGGACCAGAGGTAGAATCATTATAAACTGTTGTGGTAAGAAAGGTGTAACGGAGGAAAGTAAAATGAAAATTCTTCCATCAAACCCCTCCTCTACCCCTCCTCTTGGAGAGTCACAGTGCACATGGGTGTGAAACACCTGGGCCATCCTGCAGAAAAGAAGCTGTTTTTCAAAGGGAAAATTGGACTTGTCTTCCTTTGTTTTTACCTGTCATGCGATGAGTTCTCACTTTTCTTTGAGATGCTTAAATCCTTAGATGGGCAGTTCATAAGTAAAAGAAATATGTAATGCTAAAACTCATTAACAATTTAAGATGCAACTGAAAAACAAGAGATCATATTTTATGAATTACATTTTCCATAATTAGAACATTAGTAACTTCTAGGATGAGAATGTGTGTGGAGAGGGGTTGGGTACAGGGTACTATAAATTTGTGGCAATATACCTTTAAACAACTTTTTAGAGGGCATTTCAACAATAATTATCCAAATTTAAGAGGTATTTCCACTTTTAGAATTTGCTCCATTTAAATCTCCCCTTAAATACCTCCATATATTTAATGATCTTTTTTGTCTCTTGAGGAGAAAGAAATATCAAACTGAAATATCTGTTCACAAGTAGGTCATATTGGGATTGGCATACTCCTTTCTCAGAAAGAACAATTTCACATTGGCACAAATTGAATGTGTAATGATTGTGGAGTTTATGCAAACCTCTGTACAATAAACTTATCCAGCATGCTGTTCAATGTTTAACAAGTTAGCATGAGGGACTTGGAACACCCCAGTGATTTCTACTTTAAGGAAGGTAATTCAAAGAACAAAAACCTACTTGCTGTTTGAAGATGCCATTCACCTATAGGCAAAACCTTCCACAAACATCTTGGTAAAACATGGTGAGCCCAGCTCAGATATTTGAAAGAATTCTACTCATCAGCAGTGGACTGCAGCCAATGTGGTAAATAAATAATGTTGCTTTGAGTAGAGAATAAAGATTCTACATAGTAATCCTTTTTAACTGGCTTCTGGGTCCCTTGGGTCCCTGAGATTTATGTCCCTTTACTTATTATAACCAAAATTAGGATATACTTAGAGGGCAATCCTTGATTTTCAAGTACTTAATTCAATTTGATAGATAAACTCACATAAGTATGCAAAGGTATCCATACAGGACTGATCATTGCAGTAGTATTTGCAATAAAATAGGAGAAACATCCCTAGCAGGGATTGGTTACCTGGATGTTGTGCATTCATACAATGGAATGCCAATATATGTAACAATTAAAATGAAAATGTAGAACTATATATACTTGTACGGAAATGATGCCAGGGTTCTTGTTCACGGAGCTGAAGAATGAGCTTCTCAAACACTCAAGGTAGAAGAGCAAGGTAGAGGCTTTTATTTAGAGTTAAAGTGAAAGGACAGAGCTCCTGGCTCAGGAGGGGACAAGAGAGTCCGTGATGGCGTGTTGTCTAGGGGTTTTATAGGCAATTGAGATTTTTGGGAATGTGATAAAAAGGCTTATGGGGGTGGACTTGTACCACCTGCCCTGCCTTCAAGGTGGGTTGGGTTGTTGTCTGTTTGCTAGGGCTGTTTACAGTGAAGTCACAGGTTATGGGTTATGCTGATATCCTTCTTTATTTGCGGAACACTCAAAACATTCCAGGCCTAGTTGCTCCTGGCCTTTTGAGCTTCAACTGATCTCACTGAAGATGTCTATATCCCTAGTCTGGTATCTTTACCCTAGAGAATTAGTGTGACCTTGACTTTGCATAATGCTTAACACAGAGTTTCAATAGGGATTTCTTTACACATTGTTACATTACTCTGACTGTGATTATGTTGCTTTGCTTTTTTTTTCCAGATGCCCTCACCCTACTCTGCCTAAACCCATGGTCCCTGTCTCAGAAAGATGTGCAAGATAAGTGACAAAAGGAAAGTGCAGAACGGTATGCAAAATATATATTTACTAAGTAAAAAAATACATGTGTTTGTGTTTGAATATAGACAAAAAAATCCCTGAAAGGGACTATGTAAGAAATTGAACAGTAGTCATCTCTAGAAAGGATGTGGGAAGAGGATGGAAAGTTTTACTTTTAACTGCACTTTTATTATTTGATCTTTCAAAAAATATACAAGCATTACTTTTAAAATTACTAAAAAACTAAATGGTGAAGAGAAAACAATTGGCAAAGCAAAGGAAAAGGAAATTTTTAAAGTTAATGTGTTCTAAAACAATCCCATATGAATGTAGTTAAATGATCATTTTAATCTGAAGCACATGGCTATTGATGGCTTTATGATGCACAAGAAAGAATAATTTGGAGTCAGACTTATCTAGGATTAAAGTCCCGGTATCCAGTCCTTAAGAATAGAGTGTTGGGCAGGTCACTTGAGCCTCCAGAAACTCAATTTTCACTTCTGTCAAAGGATATAATCCTATCTTCCTGACAAGCTCATCATGAGAACAATTATGTTGGTAAAATAGCCAGCATGCTGCCTGTCTCATACTTGCTCAGTAAAGGGGTGCTGCTGTCATGTTATAAATAATCTATATAGACTTGAGAAAGTCTCACCTTTAGTTTCTGCATCGGAAAACAGGAAAAGTTAGCATAGATTATATTGAGTATAAAGAAGTGAGCTTATGCAATTGGCAAATGAAATTTTTACATCTTTGCATAAATTTCCTTAGAGCCACTTTGGGTATGGTTTCAAACTCATGGAATAGAGGAAAAATATTAGTTTCTATTAAATCCCCTCCATGATCAGCCTACAAGAGACAGTTCTAGATGAATGTCCTCCCAGTGGCATTATCTTTTTATATATTTTTGCTTACAGTCTTTTTAGTTGATTCCCATGTTGAAGACTGCTGGCTTGCACCACTAGGCATTAAGGAAAGTTTACATCTTAGCAAATTTACTTTAGTCAGTTGCTGGTGTAACCCCGAGTCTGAGGTTGAAGGCCTAAAAGCAAGAGGGCTCCTGGTGTTAAGTCCCTATAACTCCGGGGGGAGGGAAATCCCAGGGCAAAATACCTCTAAAACTACAGTCAATCAAAGGGAGAAGTAAAGTTAACAAACTCATTATTTCTTACAAGCAGTTGTTCCATCTCTCTCATGACCAGGCTGCAGTAGAAGAGAGTTCCACCCAACCTCTCCAGTCCAGATAGACCTTCACAGGCCCGTGTAATTACCTATTGATATGTAGTTGGACTAATCCTCTCCATCCCTTGGAAACACCTATTGATACGCAGATGAACTAAAGCCAGGCGAGAGATTCTGGAAATATTACAATTTTACCCACAGTCCCAGAGTCCAAAGGCCTGAGAACTAGGAGCTCAGATGTCCAAGCATAGGAAACATGGATGTGTAAGCTCAAGAAGAGATAAGGGGAATTCACCCTTTTTCCTCTTGTATGTTCTCTTCAGGTCCTCAGTGGATTCAATGATGCCTGCCCACATTGGTGACCATATTTATTCAGTCTACTGAATTAAATGCTGATCTCCTCCAAAAACACCCTTGCACATACACTTAGGGATAATATCTTACCAGCTATCTGGGCATCCCTTTGCCCAGTCAAGTTGACACATAAAATCAACCATCACGTGGTTTTCTGGTTTCACTCTGAAAATATTCCCACCCATCCACAATTATATATACTGAATTATTTTTTCCCAAAATATTTGCTAGCTTATGTATA
The DNA here is from genome assembly GCF_030020395.1 of Manis pentadactyla. Classification (NCBI taxonomy): domain Eukaryota; kingdom Metazoa; phylum Chordata; class Mammalia; order Pholidota; family Manidae; genus Manis; species Manis pentadactyla. The sequence continues at coordinate 84,429,419 of NC_080026.1, forward strand.
GAAATAGATAAAAAGAAAAATAATCTATGAGTGGATTTTTTTAAAAAATGGAGTCTTTGTCAATGACAAAGGCCTCTGACAAAATACCAGCCCAGCTTACCATGTGAGGTCAAGCAGTGGAATTTATTTGTTGTGTGATCATTGTCAACTATGTGCGTATACTTGTGAGTAGGCAGAGATAATTGGCATAAAAATCTTCAAGGAAATATATTTCTCTCTTCTCAATTCACTCAATGTGGAAATTCTATAAATGTTATAAAATTTAACCCATAAACTCTTTAGTCTGTATCTCTAGTAGATATCACCACACCCAACAAATTCAACAGTGATTCCTTAATACCACCCAATATACAGTCTGTATTTGAATGCCCCTAATGACTTTAAAAAATAATTTTCCACCAGAGTCCAAACAAGATCTGCATATTATATTTGACTCTATATCTCTTAAGTATATGAAACAAAACTTACAAATCTAAAGTGAGAAATATTCAAGTTCACAAGGCTAATGGAAGGATTTACATACTTCTTTCACTAAGAAATAAGAAAGAGCAGTCAAAAATTCATCTTTGTACAATGTTGAGACTGTAAATTAGTATAGCCATTATGGAAAAGAGTTCCTCAAAAAATTAAAAATAAAACTATCATATGATCCAATAATCCCACTTGTGGGTGTAAATTTGAAGGAAACAAAATAATTATCTCGAGAGATATCTGCACTCCTATGCTTATTGCAGCATTACTCACTGTAGGCAAAATGTGGAAACAACCCTAAGTTCCATCAATGGAGAAATGTTATTCAGCCAAGAGAATGTAGTATTTATTATTCAGTCAAGAGAAAGACAGAAATCCAAACATTTGCAGCATAGATAAAACTAGAAGACATTTTGATGAGTGAAATAAACCAGACAGAGAAAGACAAACACCATATGGTATCCTTTATATGTATGTGGTATCTGAAAAACTAAGTCAAAGTGATAAAGACAGAGAGTAGAATGGTGGTTGCCAGGGACTGGGGGTGGGAGAAATGGGGGAGATGTTGGTAAAAGGGTACAAACTTTCAGTTATAAGATGACTAGGTTGTGAGGCTCTAAAACAGCATAGTGACTGTAGCTGACAATACTGTATTATATATTTGAAATTTGCTAAGAGAGTAGCTACTAATTGTTCTCACCAAAAAAAAAAATTTCTTGAAGTGCAAAAAATCATTAAATGTAAAGAAGATATGAATGACAGGATTGAAAACATAAAATGTGTTCTTTGATCATAGCAGAATTAAACTAGAAATCAATAATAAAAAGAAAACTAGAAAATACCCCAAATTTTTGGAAATTAAGTTAATATGTCCACATAATTTATGAGTCAAACAAGTCACAATGGAAGCATCTAGAATATAACAACATGGGGGAGTACTTTAATAAAGCAGGGGTTGGGGGGAGACTCTCTAAACAAAAAGCACTGGAAACAAAAAGCACTAATTACAACACAAGCTTTGAAAAATTGAACTATATCAAAATTGGATGTGAAAAGAGTTATTGCCTTTGGGAAGAGGCTAGAGTTAGTGACTTGGAAGGAATGCAAAGAGAACCTCTGAAGAGGGGCTGGTGATGTTCTATTTCTTGATTTGGTTAGTACTTACATGAGTATATTTATTTTTGTGTTAATTTGTTAAGCCATACATTTATGATCTATACTCTTTTACGGATGTATATGACATTTCACAAAGATACTGTAAAACATAAGTTACCTGGGAATAAATCTACAAAAAAAGCAATTCTACAGAAAAAAATTAAACTAAAACTAAATAAAAAGTGTAAAGACAACATAAAGACCTACACTATGCTAACAGATCAAAAGATTCCATAATGTGGAGATGTCAAGGGACCTGACAAGCTCATTTTAAAATGTTATATGGAGAGATAGGATTAAAGATGGCAGTGTGAGAGGTGAGACAGAGACCTCCTCCTAAAACCACATATAATACAAAAATATAATTTAATACAACTAATCTGAAAGAGCAACAGGAAAGAAGGCTACACCAGAGTGCATAGACCTGGAGAAAAGAGCAGACCTCAAGGAACAGGGTAACGGGTAATATACCAAAGCTGTGATGCAGAGGGGCCCAAACCCTTCCCCCACCCCAATTCACTGGAGGGAGAAAGAGAAAACAGAGTGGGGAGAGAATGGAGGCCTAGGACTGCTGAACACCTAGCCCTGGAGATCTGCTCTGAGAGCATGAACCTACATTGCATGGTGCTCTGGTGATTTAGTGGGGTTGGAAAGCTAAGACAGGCAGAATACCTGGAGAGACAGAGATTCCAGCTGCTTGTGGAAAACAGGGATTCATATCCAGCTGATATGGGTGGGCAGTCTGACAGAATTCCTAAAAGCAAGAGGGCTGATAAAGGGGCAATGATTTGACAGAGCTTAGTGCTCAGGAGAAAGGTCAGGTAGACAAAATTGTCTGGGTGCACTCTGCCCAGCAGGTGAGAGCTTAAACAATCTTCAGATGCTCCATCACCCTGGCTGGCTATGCAGCTCCAAGGCCCCCTACCATGATAAGCAGCCTGCTGTGCCTTCCTCCTGGCTAGCCTGCACCTGGCTCAGGCTCACAAACCAACAACCCCTGAGTGGTGTCAGGCCAGCCAGGAGTAAACCCCGCCTATGGCAGCTACAAACACAAAGCATACAGGCTTACACCTGTGTGTTCAGCCCACTGGTTCTGGCAGTGGAGACAGGCATAGCAGCCAGGAAGGAGAAAACATGTCTTTCCTCCCCACAAGCACCAACACCGCTCCCCTGCAACCTCTGACAATGCTCCAGGGGCTGAGCAGCTCCAGAGAGTAGAGCTTCTGGACACTAGAGGGCACCACAGAAAATTATGAAATGTCAAAGGAACTTGATTCAAAGCAAAATTATGAATACACCTGAGAAAGAGTCAAATGAAATCGACCTCATGAATCTTCCTGAAAAGATTTCAAAATAAAAATTATTAAGATACTCATGGACGTACAGAAAAATATTCAAGAACTCAGGAACGAATTTAGGACAGAGATCCAATCATTGAAGAACACAATGTAGGGTGTTATAAGCAGATTAGATATGGTGGAGGAGAAGATAAATGAAATAGAAACTAGAGAAGAGGAATACAAATAAGCTGAGACACAGAGAGAAAAAAGGATCTCTAAGAATGAAAGAATATTGAGAGAACTGTGTGACCAATCCAAACAGAACAATATTCACATTATAGGAGTACCAGAAGAAGAAGAGAGAAAAAGGGATAGAAAGTGTCTTTGAGTAGGTAATTGCTGACAACTTCCCCAATCTGGGGAAGGAGATAGTCTCTCAGGCCATGGAGGTGCACAGATCTTCCAACACAAGGGACCCACGGAGAACAACACCAAGACATATAATAATTAAAATGGCAAAGATCAAGGATAAAGACACACTATTAATAGCAGCCAGAGAGAGAAATAAGATCACATACAAAGGAAAACCTATCAGGCTATCATCAGACTTCTCAGCAGAAACCTTACAGGCCAGAAGGGAGTGGCATGATATATTTAATGCAATGAAGCAGAAGGGCTTCGAACCAATAATACTTTATCTGAAAGATTATCATTTAAATTTGAAGGAGGAATTAAACAATTTCCAGATAAGCAAAAGCTGAGAGAATTTAGCTCCCACAAACCATCTCTACAGTGTATTTTGGAGGGATTGCTATAGAAGGAAGTGTTCCTAAAGTTAAATGACTGTCACCAGAGGTAATAAAAAGGGATAGACAAAAAGTACAGAATATGATACCTAATATGTAAAGAATGGAAGAGGAAAAAAAGGAGGGAAAAAAAAAGAACCTTTAGATTATATCTGTAATAGCATACTAAGTGACTTAAGTTAGATTCTTAGAGAGTAAGGAAGTTACCCTTGAACCTCTGGTAACCATGAATCTAAAACCTGCAATGGCAATAAGTACATGCCTATTGATAATCACCCTAAATGTAAATGATCTGAATGCACCAATCAAAAGACATAGAGTCACTGAATGGATGAAAAAACAAGGCCCAACTGTATGCTGCCTACAAGAGACTCACTTCAAACCCAAAGACATACACAGACTAAAAGTGAAGGGATGGAAAAAGCTATTTCATACAACTAATAGAGAGAAAAAAGCAGGTGTGGCAGTACTTGTATTAGACAAAACAGACTTCAAAATGAAGAATGTCACAAGAGACAAAGAAGGACATTACGTAATGATAAAGGGGTCAATCCAACAAGAGAATATAACCATTATAAATATCTATGCACCAAAGACAGGAGCACCTACATATGTGAAACAAATACTAACAGAATTAAAAGGGGAAATAGAATGTAATGCATTAATTTGAGGAGACTTCAATACTCCACTCACTCCAAAGGATGGATCAACCAGAGAGAAAATAAGTAAGGAGACAGAGCCATTGAACAACACATTAGAACAGATGGACGTAACAGACATCTAGAGAACTCTCCACCCAAAAGAAGTAGGATACACATTCTTTTCATGTGTACACATAACATTTTCCAGAATAGACCACATACTAGGCCACAAAAAATACCTCAGTAAATTCAAAAAGGTTGAAATTCTACCAACCAACTTCCCAGATCAAAAGGATATAAAACTAGAAATAAATTTTACAAAGACAACAAAAAGACTCACAAACACATGGAGGCTTCACAACATGCTCCTAAATAATCAATGGATCAATGATCAAATTAAAACAGCAATATATGGAGACAAATGAAAACAATAGCACGATGCCCCAATAGCTGTGGGACACAGCAAAGGCAGTTCTAAGATGAAAGTACATAGCAATCCAGGCCTATTTAAAGAAGGAAGAACAATCCCAAATGAATAGTCTAAAGTCACAATTATTGAAACTGGCAAAGGTAGAGCAAATGAAGCCCAAAGTCAGTAGGAGGGAGGACATAATAAAGATCAGAGAAGAAAGCATAAAATCGAGGAGAATAAAACAATAGAAAAAATTAATGAACCCAAGAGCTGGTTCTTTGAAAAAATAAAAAAATAGATAAACCCCTAGCCAGACTTATTAAGAAAAAAAGAGAATCTACACATAAAAACAGAATAAGAAATGAGAAGGGAAAAATCACAACGGATACCAAAAAAATACAAAGAATTATTAGAGAATACTATGAAAATTTATATGCTAAAAAAACTGGATAATCTAGAAGAAATGGACAACTTTATAGAAAAATACAACCTCCAAAGACTGACCCAGGAAGAAACAGAAAATCTAAACAAACCAATTACCAGCAATGAAATTGAATTGGTAATCCAAAAACCACCCAAGAACAAAATTCCAGACCAGATGGATTCAGCACTGAATTTTATCATACATGTAGAGAAGACATAATACCCATTCTCCTTAAATTTTCCAAAAAATGGAAGAGGAGGGAATACTACCAAACTCATTCTATGAAGCCAGCATCATTCTAATACCAAAACCAGGCAAAGAAACCACCATAAAAAAAGAAAACTACAGACCAATATCCCTGATGAACATAGATGCAAAAATACTCAACAAAATATTAGCAGCCCGAATTCAAAAATACATCAAGAGGAAAATACACCATGATCAAGTGGGATTCATCCCAGGGATGCAAAGATGGAACAACATTCGAAAATCCATCAACATCATCCACCACATCAACAAAAAGAAGGACAAAAACCACGTGATTATTTCCATAGATGCTGAAAAAGCATTTGACAAAATTCAACATCCATTCATGATAAAAACTCTCAACAAAATTGATATAGAGGGCAAATACCTCAACATAATAAAGGCCATATATGACAAACCCATAGCCAACATCACACTTACCAATGAGAAGCTGAAAGCTTTTCCTCTAAGATCGGTAACAAGACAAGGATGCCCACTCTCCCCACTTTTATTCAACATAGCACTGGAGGTCCTAGCCATGGCAATCAGACAACACAAAGAAATAAAAGGCACCCAATTGGTAAGGAAGAAGTCAAACTGTCCTTGTTTGCAGATGACATGATGTTGTACATAAAAATCCCTAAAGAATCTACTCCAAAACTATTAGAACTAATATCTGAATTCAGCAAATTTGCAGGATATAAAATTAATATATAGAAATCTGTTGCATTCCTATACACTAACGATGAGCTAACAGAAAGAGAAACCAGGAAAACAATTTCATTCACAATTGCATCAAAAAGAATAAAATATCTAAGAATAAACCTAACCAAGGAAGTGAAAGACCTATACCCTGAAAACTATAAGCCACTCCTAAGAGAAATTAAACAGGATACTAATAAATGGAAATTCATCCCATGCTCTTGGGTAGGAAGAATTAATATTGTCAAAATGGCCATCCTGCCCAAAGCAATCTACAGATTTAATGCAATCCCTATCAAATTACCAACAGCATTCGTCAATGAACTGGAACAAATAGTTCAAAAATTCATATGGAACCGCCAAAGACCCCGAATAGCCAAAGCAATCCTGAGAAGGAAGAATAAAGTGGAAGGGATCTCGCTCCCCAACTTCAAGCTCTACTACAAAGCCACAGTAATCAAGACGATTTGGTGCTGGCAAAGAACAGACCCACAGACCAGTGGAACAGAATAGAGTCCCCAAACATTAACTCAAACATATATGGTCAATTAATATATAATAAAGAAGCCATGGATATACAATGGGGAAATGACAGCCTCTTCAGCAGCTGGTGTTGGCAAAACTGGACAGCTACATATAAGAGAATGAAACTGGATTATTGTCTAACTCCATATACAAAAGAAAACTTGAAATGGAGCAAAGACCTGAATGTAAGTCATGAAACCATAAAGCTCTTAGAAGAAAATATAGGCAAAACTCTCTTGAATATAAACATGAGCAACTTCTTCATGAACTTATCTCCATGGACAAGGGAAACAAAAGCAAAAATGAACAAGTGGGACTATATCAAACTAAAAAAGCTTCTGTACAGCAAAGGACACCATCAGTAGAACAAAAAGGCATCCTACACTATGGGAGAACATATTCATAAATGACATATCGAATAAGGCATTGGCATCCAAAATATACAAAGAGCTATGCACTTCAACAAGCAAAAAACAAAGAACCCAATTAAAAAATGAGCAGAGGATCTGAACAGACATTTCTCCAAAGAAGAAATTCAGAAGGCCAACAGGCACATGAAAAGATGCTCCACATCACTAATCATCAGAGAAATGCAAATTAAAACCACAATGAGGTATTACCTCACACCAGTTTGGATGGCCAACGTCCAAAAGACAAACAACAACAAATGTTGGTGAGGATGTGGAGATAGGGAAACCCTCCTCTACTGCTGGTTGGATGTAAATTAGTTCAACCTTTGTGGAAAGCAGTACGGAGGTTCCTCAAAAATCTTAAAATAGAAATACCATTTGACCTGGGAATTTCACTCCTAGGAATTTACCTTAAGAATGCAGAAGCCCAGTTTGAAAATGACATATGTACCCATATGTTTATTGCAGCACTATTTACAACCGCCAATAAATGGAAACAAGCTAAGTGTCCATCAGTAGATGAATGGATAAAGAAGAGGTGGTACATATACACATGGAATATTATTTTGCCATAAGAGAAAAACAAATCCTAACATTTGCAAGAACATGGATGGAGCTAGAGGGTATTATGCTCAGTGAACTAAGCCAGGCAGAGAAAGACAAGTCCCTAATGATTTCACTCATCTGTGGAGTATAAGAACAATGCAAAAGCTAAAGGAACAAAACATCAGCAGACTCACAGAACCCAAGAATGGACTAACAGTTACCAAAGGGAAAGGGACTGGGGAGGATGGGTGGGAAGGGAGGGATAAGGGGAGAAAAAGGGGCATTATAATTAGCACACATCACGTAGCTGGAGGCATGGGGAAGGCAGTATAGCACAGAGAAGACAACTAGTGATTCTATAGCATCTTTCTATACTGATGGACAGTGACTGTAATGGGGTATGTGGTGGGGACTTGATAATAGGGGAAAATCTAGTAACCACAATGTTGTTCATGTAAGTGTATATTAATGATACCACAAAAAATAAAAATAATAAAAAAAGGGAAAAAAATATTATATGGAGAAGCAATGACCTAAAATGAACCCAGACACTGTATTTTCACTTATTTTTTTTTTACTATGGAAAAATACACCTAACATAAAATTTATCATTTTAACCATGTTAAAGTGCCATACTCTTGTACAGGTCAGTGGAATTTAGTACATTTACAATGTTGAGCAACCATCATGATTAACCATTCTAGAACAGTTTCATCATCCCTAAAGAAGTACCAAACCATAGAGTAGTTAAAAGCTCATTCTTCTTTCTTTCCAACACCTGACAAACTGTAATCTGCTTTCTGTTTCTATGAATTTGCCTGTTCTGGGTATTCAATATAAATGGAATTATCATCCATGTTATAGCATGTATCAGGACTGTATGACTTCTGGCTAAATCATATTCCATTGTGTGGATTAGGCTACATTTGTTCCTCCGTTCATCAGTTGCTGAGTTGTTCCACCTTTTGGCTATTGTGATAGTATTATTATGAGTATTTTTGTACAAATTTTCATTTGAACACCTGTTTTCAATTCTTTTAGATATTTACCTATGAGTGGAGTCATATGCTAATTACTGAGCCATATGGTAATTCTACATTTAACTTATTAAAGGACTACCAAACTATTTTCTGCAGTTGCTGTGCCATTTTACATTCCCGCTGGCAATGTATGAGAGCTCCACTCTGGGCATGCATGTAGCCTTCTAGATTCCCAGGTATAAGTAGATTTTCAAAACTCTTATTCCCCATAGCATTTCACTTCTTAGCCTTTCTCCCAGACGTTTTGAAGAGTTGATTGTTCACTTCAGCTGATACTCTTAATTCAGGTGGCAGAAAGTAGTTCATCTGCCTGTGAATGATTTTGAAAAATCCCTCCAACCTTACAGCTTCTTCGCCCTGAGAGAGTTCCCAGTTAGGCAAAGTAAAGGCAAGCCCTTTGCATCAGTCCTTCAGAGAGAGACCAGACAACTGTAAACACATAACCACAATTCTTTGAGAACAAGTTCAGCTCTGCTCCCTCCATCGGCGCTGTCTTCCAGACCATTGCTGAGCTGGGGAAAGGGGTTAGGGAAAGGGTAGGTTAAAAATGCCACCAAGACTTCCTACCAGGCTTCAGGTCCCATACTCTTGATTAAGTATTTGCTTGGTTGCTGTGAACTATTGACTGCTTTCCAGGGTTCTGATAAAGTTGATTCTGACAGTTTTTGTCAGTTTTTCAGTATTTATATTGAGGGAGAGGCCCTTAATGTTCCTTGTACTGTGCCAGTTTACCTGAAATCCCAAAAACACTTCTAAAGAAATAGAATAACATGGGGGCTTGCCATAACAGTTATTTAGAATTACGATAAAACCAGAGTAATGGGACAGTGTCATTTTGTTTTAGAGTTAGTCAAATTGATCAACAGGAGAGAGAGAAAGTGCATAGGTGGGCTTCAATGGTATTGTTAATGTTCCATTTTTTAGTTTGGTTGATAGGTGCCAATTCTTACATATAATCCTTTGAATGTACGTAATACAATATAATCAGATGGAACATAATAAAAATGTGTTTACATTGTAACTACTTGGATACTGAGAATTACACTTCTAGATAACCATTGGATTAAGGATAAATTCAAATTATGAACTATCTAGAAAGTAATCAAGGAGAACCATCTAGAAACAAGGAGATCATTTCACATCAAAACCTACGAGATGCTGCTGCAAAAGCTATACTAAGGAGTGAAAATACTAGCCCTAAATGTTTTCTTTATTAAAGAAGAAACTACAAAAAAAAGGAGTAGATTCTTAGTATACATCTTAAAAATATTGAAGAAGATCAACAAAATAAATCAGAAGAGCTAGAAAGATGGTACTTTTAAGATTGGAAAGAATAATTAATAAATGTAAAACTAAAAAATTTAAGATAAGTAATACTTTCAAAATGGAAAAGATGAATAAAATTAAACTCCTCTTGAGACTAACTTTTAAAAAATATAGAGTAGATAATGCAGGAAACAAACAAGATTCAGTGATGAAAAATAACTCAGGTGAACTAATAAAGATAGTATGGTGGGGGGAAAGTTTTCCTAATCTAAGGATGAGAAGGACCCGGTCTAGGACTAGGACATGTGGGAGTGGTGAAGGAAAGATTTCTAGGATGTTCTTAAATTCAAAAAGAGTATGGTGTGTTAAAAAAAAACAACTCAGTTTCATGTCTAGGACTCAGCAAACAAGGATACATGGGGCAGTACAATTCTTGACTGAATAACTGATGTCCCAGAATCTCTCTCTCTCGGCAAATAGCCACAAGGTGGCAACAAGAGGAAAAATAAGAAAGATATTGTTAAGATAAATGCTATTAAAATATTATATGTAGATGTTAACTGGCTAGTCAAGCCCTGGATAATATCTGAACACTTATTCTAAAGGAATAATTTTTTTCTTTCTTTCTCCCTGGTAAGTTTTTGAATCAGGAAATTCTACTTATTTTGCTTATTTCATCATGTAATGTAACACGTGTTAGTCACTTCATGTGGGTCCAATCTGCTATGTGCATAAACTGGATCTCTAGCAACCAGAAAGTATAGGAATAATCTCTGTGAAGCTCTTACTCACCGTACATTAGTGATTTGAATGCTAATTAGTATTTGTAAAGTAGGATGAGAGATAGGAGTGAAGTGGTGGTTGATTTTCATTACCTGATAGTAACAAATATATTACATTATTATGCTAAATAATAACACCCTACTGTCCTTTAATCTTGCCAACTTTAAAAAAATGAGTCTTTACCTCACTCTACATGGAAAGATTTGGAATATATAAGGATAATTTAAAAACATGTCTTCAGAAAGGATAAAATTATAATGAAACATATACTTCCACGCATTATATCTTTTATAATTGTCAGACACACATATACAAGGACTTATTCGATAGATTCAACTGGATATCCACAACTCAAACATGTCTAAAATGTTAGACATCATCTTACCCCCAACTCACCAGGTACACATGGAATTCTCCATCTTTCCCTCCAAATCTATTCTTCTACGTTTTCTATCTTCACAATTCAGCACAAACATCTACACACAAGAGATAAGAGTCATCTTATCTCTTCAACTCTTGCCACATCCATAAAAATATTATCTGATAAATTATATTTAAGTCCCATGTTTTCTCCATCTCTACTGCTACCGCTTCAGTTCAGACCCTCATTACAACTTTCAGATTCCTTTAATAGCTTCTTAATTATTTCCTGACCCAACTTGTGCTTTTCACCAATTTGTTTGGTATGTCTTAATCCCAACATCCTTATAAAATGCAAATCTATTGCTTTTCTCCACAGTTTAAACTTCATCATTGTTCTCTATGGTATTTTGGGTTTAATACAAAATTTTTAGTTTAGTCTCTAAAGTTCTTCTTTATCTGACCCTTCCCCTCTTTTAGAGGTACCTGACACAACAGCCATGCTGAGCTACTTGTATTTGCCTACATATCATACTGTTTTAGTCCTCTGGACCTTTGCACATACTGCTAGTCCCTCTGCTTGAAGCATTTTCCCTCTTTCTTTTACTTTCATATCTCTCCAGCATTCCTCAACTGGCTAAATTGTATTCAACTATCCAGATTCGGTTCAAATATCACCTTCTCCAGAGATGTGTTCTTGATCTCCCACTTGTATCGGTCTGTGTTAAATGGCTTTCTTCTTTGCACTATGCTATCGTGAAAGTTGGCAATTGTTTTAAATGTTAGGCCAAATAATACATGTTTTAGGTTTGAGTGTAGTGAGCTGAATGGTGGACCCTAAAAAAGTCCATGTGTTAAAGCCAAAGCCTGTGAACATTACCCTATTTGAAAAAAGGCTCCTTGCAGATGTAATGGATCTTGGGTTGAGGAAATCATCTTGAACACTCTAGGTGGGCCTGAATTAAATGACCAGTGTCCTTACAAAAGACACACAGAGAAGAAAATAGGTAGAAGAGGAGGAAGCAATGTGACCACAGAAACAGAGTTCAGAGTGATGCAGCCAGTAATTAAGCAATGCTTACAGCCACCAGAAGCTGGATGAGGTAAAAAATGGACTGTTCTCTAAAGCCCCATAGGGCGTGTGGCCCTGTCAACACCTTGACTTTGGACTTCTGACTTCTATAACTGTGAGAGCATCGATTTCTGTTATCTTAGTCACTCAGCATTTTACAGCTGCCATAGGAACCTATGTAGGGAGCTATGTCTCAGGTACAACTATAGCCACAACTATAGCCACAGTAGTGTGAAAGCAGCCATGGACATGTAAGCAAATGGGATTGACTATTACAATAAAAACTTTATTTACAAAAGCAGATGGTAGGACAGATTTGACCCAATGTAGATTGACAACCCATGTTAGAATGGAGTGATTGTCACAGCCGATTATCATTCCTCTAGAATATAAGCTACTGAAAGCAAGAAGCTTGTCTCATATCTTAGAAATCTCTAGCTGAAGAGTCCCAAACTTCTAATAGTGACCAAGCAAGTAAATTCACCAAGTGAAGCAGGCTGGATGAAGAAGTGCAAGTATCACTGAATAGGGGCCATTTTTACTCAGCTCCTGGTAATTATTGCCATGTTAGCTCACAAGAAAACTGGGCCAAATAAATAATGTCTGGGGTTCAAATTTAGGCTCTGGGCTACAACCTTGCCAGGTTACATAACAAATGCCTGGCACAACACATAGTAAATACTTTGTTGAATTAATTAATGTATTCACAAATACCAACTTTTAACCCCAAATAATGACCATATTGTAAGTGTATTAGTTGGGATATAAATTCAGTTGCAGGTGACAGAAATAAAAAACATTAATGGCACAAATCATAAGAAAGAGATTTCTCTACTAAGTAAAGCTTGAGCTGGTATGGTGGCTCTGCTCCCTGAAATTGTGGGGGCCCAGGCCCCTCTTTTACTCCTCTTTTCCTAGAGATTTGCCTTTGTAGCACTGGATGGCATACCTCCAAGTGGATATCCCCGCCTGTGGGAAGGAGGGAAAGAGGAAGGGGTGAGCACATAACCTTGGAAATATTTGTTGATCCTAGGTTCAGGATGAAAGTCTGGCTTAGTCAAAAGGAGAGTTTCTACTCAGAGAAAAGAGAAACCAGGAAAAACTCAATGATCATGTGGGCTGATGCAACAAGCTGGAGACATGAGCAGTCTCAATAGAACAGTGAATTCTGGAGTTTTGTGGGATGTTGGAGAGTTATGATTCTAAAAAACAACGTGAAATCGCCTGCAGTTTTACATACTTTGGATGGGGTCTTGTCTCAAGCACATAGCTGGCTTCCACATCAAGATATTTGCTGTAACCTTGAGCAAGGCACTGTTTTTGTCCAAGGGGAATACTGGGGTGGGACCAAGCTATGTTCTGCCAGCATGCAATACTCCTGGCGAGAGGAGGATTAAGTACCTTCGAAGAGTCTTGGTAGTGCACTGCAGCAGCCCCTACACAATGGAAAGTAGAAGATAACTGATCAAATCTTTAGAGAACTGAAGTAAAATAATTTCTAACCTACAATTCCATATTTACTGAAAATATCCTTTAACAATGATGGTGAAATAACTACATTTTCAGACAAACAAACTTAAAGGAATTTGTTGACAGAAGGTCTTCTCTAAAAGTAAATTAAAGAAATATCTTCAGACAGAGGGTAAATGATCCCAAATAGAAACATGAAAATGCTGGAGGGAATGAAGAAAGGGAAATTAAATTGGTAAATATAAATGAGTATTAATTGTACAAAACAATAATCATAATGTCACATGAGGTTTACATTACACATAGAACAATGACACAAAGTTAGACAGGTAATAGAAGTAACAATTTGTTTTAGTCTATTATAAGACAAGAATGCATGTTGTCTATCTAGAAGACCTACCATGTGAATAGTTAGTGATATATAAATACAAGCAAATAAAGAATTACAAAAAATAACAGTAAACATCATACATGATGGTAAAATAGTGAAAACTTTCCTTTTAAGATTGGGGATGAGATAAAGATGCCAGCTCTTATTACCTATATTCAATATTTTACTGGAAGTCCTAGCCATTGCAATATTTTCAAAAAATGATATTAGGATTTGCAAGAAGAAAAAAAACTATCATTATTTAGAAACAGCATGATTATATGCCAAGAAATCCAAAAGAACCTATAAACTATTTGAACTAATAATTGAATCAGCAATGTTGCTGGATACACAATCATTTATATTTTACAAATACTATTTACAACAGTTTCAAAATAGAAACTTCATTGGAATTATTCTAACAAAAGTTTTGCAATGCTCCAACTTTGACAACTATAAACATCCTTAGAGAAACTAATTCGTTTAGAAATTAACTTTTAATATTTGGAAAGTTCAATATTGTAAAGACATCAATTCTTCCCAAATTAATCTGTAAATTAACACTATTCCAATCAAAATCCTAGCAGGATTATTTTTGGAGAAGTTGACAAGCTGATTCTAAAATTCATATGGAAATGCAAAGGGCCAAGAATATCCAAGGAAACTGAAGAGTAAGAGCAAAGCTGGAAGATTCATACTACCTGAGACCAAAACCCATCATAAAGCATTAGCAATAAAGACTTCATGGGGCTAACACAAAATTATATAAACTAACCAACGACCCAAACTAGGGAACCCATGTGGTCACCTGATTCATAACAAAGGCAACAATGCAATGAGTGAAAGAACAGTATTTTCAATAAATGCTGAAGGATTAATTGGTATGTGAAAAAAATATATCTATCTGTGCCCCTTCCTACACTGCTACTCAAAAATTAATTCCAAATAGATTGCAGACCTAAATGTAAAAATAAAATAATAAAGCTTTTAGAGGAGAATGTAGGAAGACATATTCATGACCTTGGAGTAGGTAGATTTCTTAAGACATAAAAGATACTAACAAGAGAGAAAAAAAAGCCCGTATGTATAACTGACAAAAGACTCTTAGCTAGAATATGTTACAAACTTTTACTAATCAATAAGAACAGGACAGAAAACCCAAAGGAAAAATGAACAAAAGATTTCAATAGACACTTAACAAGAGGACAGTCCAAATATCCAAAGATCGTGTGGAAAGATGCTTTAACCTCATTAGGGACTTGTAAATTAAACCACAGCGAGACAACCATAGGTACCTACCAGAATGGCTAAATTAAGGTCAGAAAACTCAAGGAGTTGGCAAGGATGTGTGTCATTTAGAATCCTTATACATTATTGGTAGGTTTGTAAATTGGCATAAGATTTTTGAATACTATTAGGCAATGTCTTCCAACACTTAAAAGGGTACATACAAAGGATTTCATTTATATGAAGCACACAGAAGCTGGCCTAATCCATGCTGTTAGAAGTCAAGATGATGTGTATCCTAGTAGAGAAGGATATGTACTTGATAAGAATATGAAAGAATGTTCTGGAAAGCAGGGAAATACTCTGTTTTTTGACTGATATGCTAGTCACATGAGTGTATGAAGTGCAAATTCATTAGAATTTACATTTATGATATGAAAGATTATTATATGTATATTCATTTCCAATAAAAAGTTTAAGATACTTGATACTTTCTCAATTTATTTTTAGAGAGGAATTAGACTAGAAGGTAGAGACTGAAGAACACTACCTACTTTCCTCTTATAATAATAATTATATAGTTAACATGACTTATGATCTTAGCCATCAGCGGCCAATGCATCACTTAGCATAACCTAGGAAATCATTCCTGTACTGCTGTGGGGGAGGTCAGGTGGGGTTGGGGGGAATCCTTCACAATAAGAAGAATTATTTCTATAGCCTATGTCTTATTTTCAAGTCCAGTTCTCTCTTGCTTATAGGTATAAGTGCTCTCATTTTCCTTTCTGTTTCTAAAAACAAATATAATTTTCACCTAAAATAGAATAAAATTGCCTATGTATTCTAGGTCCAGAAAACTGGCCTTGTTTTGACAGAACATCAGTTCCATAATTCTTTCTTCACATAATTACATAATTCAAACTCATTAACAATTCCCCCATTTCAACTGTATCTTTTTCTGTATACTTTATTCTATAGCAAATGCTTTCTAGCTCTCCCACAACCATGTTGCTTAGGGGAGATGCCTCAAAGATTTCTCTTCACATTATAAACTACCAAGAAAGAAAAGGGCTTGAAGCTTTGGCAATAATAGACACTGAGAACCTTCTAGCATGGCAGTCATTCATTTCATATTCAACAATTAGTTTTTGAGGGCCCTTAGGTTGCCAGCCAATGATCTAGGAACTAGAGATACAGAGGAATAATGGCCAAGCATGTAGGTTTGGAATTTAGGTAGTTCTGAGTTCAAATCCTAGCTTTATAATTTATTACCTCTGTAATATATATATAATTTATTTTATATATATATATATAATATAATGTAGTATATATATAATATAATTTATTACCTCTGTAAAAATGATCTATTTACCTTCCCTCTCTATGACTCAGTTTACTCATTTGTGAAGTTGGGATCTCAGTAAAGCCCTTCAGCCATGTTAGGAAGGTTAAATGGCATATTATGTGAAAATCACTTAGAACCATCCTTGGCACATGGCAAGTGCTCAATACATGTCCACTGTTATAACAGAAGAGATGACATGTAATGCTTTTTGCCAAACTGCCTGTTGACAAACTTCTCCATGTCTTCTCCCTAGCCATCTCACCCATACTAACTTCCTTGTGACAAACATTAATTGAAGTAGCACCTAGGACTGTAGCATTAGAAAGTCCTTAGTCCATTCTAGCTCCTGACTTTTACAAATGAGGACAGTAAACCCCAGAGATGTTGCCCAGCTTGAATCAAATTTCACAGAGCTAATTAGGGGGTGACACTGATATTAGATCTTGAGTCTCCACATTCCTATTCCAGGCACTGGGCTAGTGAAACCTGCAAACTAGAAGATGAGCACCTTCTCTCCTGGCTCATGTTTGGCCCCACCAAGGGGAGCAAGCAAGTCATACTCTATGTAATTGGTGGGCAACAGGGAAGTGGGGGTGGGGAACACCTTGCTGTACGTTGCCTTTTTTTAGCCTCTTTATATGGCCTGCTGTCTTCAGACTTTCCCTAACAGACTGCTGTGGGGTTTAGAGCACTCTCCATGGTGTTGCTTGGTGGTTGCCATGCCAACGAAATTTAACGGAAATAGTTTTCCAGTAGATTATTCTGGTGGAGGCTTTAAAGCCAGATTGCAGTGCTGATTCTGAAGCTTAAATGATGCAAGTGATTAGTACTGGTACATAGTAGGCACTCCCTATCACTTGTTGAAGAACAGTATGTGAATTCAGTTAGTAGCATTAGGGAAATGAAGATGTAGCAGCAGAGAAATGATCTGCTATGTAAAGTCAGTCTGGAGCAAATTTACTGGCCCCTTCTTGGATTTTCATAATTACCTGACACTCTGTGTGTGAAATGATCTGCCTGATTCCCAGGGACTGCCTGTGATCTTCAGGCCACTTACTAGCTCTGTAACACAGGAGCTCTAACTGCATGCAGATGTTTGTTGCAGATGTGGAAAAGGTAGCAGGAATCCAACCTGGGGCTCCTCTTGCAGGTCTTTTATCTGGGAAGCCCATTCACGTCTGAAAGGGTCTATGCTCAGTCCTTCTGAGGTTGCTTTGTGACAAACAATCACCGTATTTAATAAAATGCATTTTTATTTAAATAGACTCTCCCATTCAAGAAACCTGGGTTTGTAAAGAAACTTATCCTTCTGGCCACAATGAATGAATGTTACTAGGTAAGCAGAGGGACAAGGGTGCTTATAAATCTCTATTCAGTTCCCAGTTCTTCCAGCAAAGATACACTGACAACCCTGCCTGATGGGCTCTTAATGAAATCTATTTTCTCTATTAATCATTTGGCCTTTCCCCTCCTTTCTCCTTTTCTGCCTATTCTTCAGTTCTGCCCATCCTCTTTTCTTCTGCCCCATTCTGCTTCCTTCCAGTGGCAAGGGAAAGCCCACAGGCTTTTGGAGTCAAAACTAGATTTAAATCCTTACTATCTCTGATACTTATTAGTATGATGTTCAGCAAGTTTCCTTCCACCTAGAGTAGCATTTCTTCATGTGCACAAGGGCTACCAGTGCCTGCCTTGGAAGGTTATTGTGACAATGGACTGTTTCTTAAACTTTAGTGGGCATGAACATCACCCAGGAAGATGGGTGAAAAAACAGATTCTGAAGAGCACATCCATGGATTCCAACTTATTAGGTCAAAGTCCCAGGCATCTGCATTTTAACAAGCTTCCAATGGAGAAACACTGGATGTGTTCATAAATGTTCAGTAGAATGAGACATTATGAAAATATTCTAAAGGTGAAAGGTACGATCATTGTTCCTTCAGTAAACATTTACTGAACATCTATTATGTACCAAGCATGATACCAGTGTAAATATGTCCCACTTCATTTCTTTTATTATGACTTTAATTTTTCTTATACATATGCTTTGTCTCATCCCACTATTTCTAAGTTTGTGGAGGGCAGGATAAAGCAGCATAATGTGTATAGAAGAACATAAATGTTAGAAGACATATTAGAAGACATTACTACGTATATGACTTTAGGTAGGTCATTTTATCTCAGAACTTTATTTTCTTCATCAAGAATTGGAAAGGCAATGAGTATAGCAGTTAAAAATCTAGTTTGGAGTCCTAGCTCTAATACTTTCTAGGTGTGTGATCTTGGGCAAGTTAACTTCTTTCAGCATTAGCTTCCTCTTATGTAGAAAGGGAATTCATTTGTTCCACATTCATTCCTTCAACAAATAGTTACTGAGCACTCTCTAGGTGACCAGCAGTGTGCTAGGGTACTGAGAATACACTAGGGAGTAAGACAGACAGAGTCCGTGACTCATGTAGCTTACAATTTAATAGTGGACACAAATATTAAATAGGTAACTACCCAAACAATCAACTACATTGTGATAAATTTTGTTGCAATAAATGTTATAAGCAGGAGCTAATCAAGCTAAGAAGTGTCAGAGAAAGCCTCGTTGGAGAGAAATCCTTAAGCTTAGCCCTGAAGGTTGAGTAGGCATTACTCAGAGAAATAGGACCTGAGATGGGAAGAAGCTGGACTCTTCTGACAAAGTAAAGGAATACCAAAGTAGCTGAAACCAAGCCCCCAAGGCCTCCCCTACCTCTCACCTGCTAGAAGGAGTAAATGAGATAATAGAGAGCTTGGCACGGTGCCCAGCACAGAGGAACATAATGATCATGTTGATAATACACCTCTGGTTTGCTGTAGACAGTGTGTGAAGAAATACTCTGTAAACCAGAGGTTTTCAAACTGCCATTCATCAGAATGATCTGAAGGGCTTGTTAAGCTGAAGATTCCTAGTTCCAACCTCCAGAGTTTGTGATTCAGTAGGTCTGTGGTAAGGCAGATAGTTTTTATTTCTAACAAGTTGGCAGATAGTGCTCATGCTGCTGATTGGAGGTTGTGGGATACATTCTGAGAACAACTAGTATAACTGTAGGTCTTAAATACCTGTCAATCAAATTTGAATCTCCTACAATGCTCAGCTGTAGACCCTGCACAGACCCACCTCTCCACAAGTGTTTGATAATATTCTTGATACTTTTAGGATGAGAAGAATCCTCATCTTTTCATTTTTTATAGGGGAGGATCTCACGGACCAGAGAAAGTGAGGAAGGGACAGAAATGGGAGAAGTCTGGGCCCAAGAGTTTTTTTTTCAAGAGCGTCATTTTGGTGTATTTTGCTCTAAGGCAGGTGCAAGGAAGCCCTGCCGGGTAGTTACCCTGAACACTCCTCACATTGGCTAGGTGACCAAGATGACCTGCTCCTCCATTAGGTGTATCTTTCACACTTAAATATTTTTTTTACTAAATGAATTGATTTTTGGAGTAAACATTTTTGAGAGAGAGTCATGAGAAAAATTTAATGAAATACAATCTTTCAAAGACAATATCCCCCAGCACAATTGCCTATCACACTTTATGTGGAAATGTGTACATATTATTTCCCCTTCCCTTTTCTTTTATAGGCAATAGGCCCCTCTCTTGTGGTAATCGTATTAATAATAATAACTGAAATAAAGACGGATACCTGATTTTACCAGTGTATGTCAGGGGCATGGAGTGTTCTTTACCCTCATCATCTCATTTGACTTGACCAGCACATTAAGAGGTGAGTCCTGATTATCTCCATTTCATAGATGAGGAACCCAAAGCACAGAGAAGTCCTGTAACTTGGTGGAGGTCCTAGAGCCAGGATTTGAATCAAGTCTGAGCCTGGGCTCCTAATAGCATCGAGCTGATGATAAATTTGCCCAAAATAAATAATAAGTAAATAAAAACACAAGCCAATTATTGAGATATTTACAATGAAAATAAAATCAATGTTGTAATGAGTAACAGTAAGCTCTGAGAACAGACACCCTGAGGAGTCAAGAAGATGCATTTAAATAACTGTGTACAGATGAACAGAAGCTCTCCTTTTGAAATGAAAATTCAAGAGTAACTTTTACCCTGGTTTCATATTTCAAGTTAGATTAGTTTTTTTTGCCCCCAAACAAGTTTTTGTTTGTTTGTTCGTTTTAAGCTGAGCCATCAGGGTCCTTCAGAAAGGAAGAAACCTCTCTTTAGGATATGATTCTTTGCTTTTGTAGGGGAAGGCGGGGTGCCCCCAGAGATGGGAGTGTGGCTGTGGGATCTTGGTACTTTATTTATACAGAACCCTTTTACTTCACAGTTTTACGGGTTACCTTAGCACCAAGATACTCGACTAGGAAGGCTAGAGTAGACTCTCCAGTTTAGTTATTTGGGGACATTCTTGGCCTCTACTTAGGATGAAAAGTTCCTAACATAAATGCCCGGACCTTCCTGCCATGTCATGCTTTATCCTCATACACACCCTCTCGCTCCCCAATAACTGTAAAGTGCGAAAAAGCTTGCCAGGGCCTGCAGAAAGCGCAACCACTCCGAGGCTGGCAGGCTTCCCCCCATCCCTCCCCCGAGAGCGATCCCGGCAGTTCTCCGGGTGATGTCAGTGGGATCCTGAGCCGGATCCCGCTCCACCGCTGGGGGAGGCGCGGCGCCCCAGGACCCCCGGGTGGTTCGCTCCCGGCAAACGGGGTCTCCGGCAGCCACACGCGCCGCCCGCGCCGGCCGGCGCCGCGCTCCGCCCTGGAAGCCGCGGGTCCCGGCGCGGCGGTGCGCGGGGGGTGGGAGCGATCCCGGCTCAGCCTGATTTACGGCGCTGCTGAAAACCGCTTCGCTCCCGCCGCAGCACCGGCCGCGGTAGCAGCCGCACCGCAGCAACAAGTCGGGTAAGCGGCGCCTGGGCACCTGCGGCCCGGCGGGCAGTGGGGGCACGGCGGAGCCAGCCGGGCGGGGGCGCGGACCCCGGCCCCTCACCACGGCGGGGGCTTGGGCTTCTCGGCCGCAACTCCAGGAACTCGTGCTCGCACGCCTCCGCCTTGACACCGGGGGCGGGCGCGGCGGAGCGGGGCGGCCTGAGCCGGGACCCCTGAGGCGGGGTCGCTGCCCGCCTGCCCTGCCCCGTTCGGGGAATCAGGGCGTTTCCGCCAGGCTGGTGGACTGGGGTTTCCGCCGGGCCCTGAAAGCTTGCGCACTCACGAAGCGCGTGATTACCCACGTCCCCCACGCAGGGATGCTACCCCCAGCCCCAGTCCCCTGGAGCCCTGAATGCCCCTTCCCCCAGCTCCTTCCCCCCTGGAGTCCTGACTTCCCCCAGCTCCTTCCCCTCTGGAGTCCTGACTGCCCCTTCCCCCAGCCCCTGTCCCCTGGAGTCCTGACTGCCCCTTCCCCCAGCTCCTTCCCCCCTGGAGTCCCCACTGCCCCTTCCCACAGCCCCTGTCCCCTGGAGTCCTGACTTCCCCCAGCCTGTCCCCTGGAGTCCCCACTGCCCCTTCCCCCAGCCCCTGTCCCCTGGAGTCCTGACTTCCCCCAGCCTCTGTCCCCTGGAGTCCTGACTTCCCCCAGTCCCTGACCCCTGGAGTCCTGACTTCCCCCAGCCCCTGTCCCCTGGAGTCCTGACTTCCCCTTCCCCCAGCCCCTGTCCCCTGGAGTCCTGACTTCCCCCAGCCTGTCCCCTGGAGTCCCCACTGCCCCTTCCCACAGCCCCTGTCCCCCTGGAGTCCTGACCACCCCTTCCTTCAGCCCTCGTCAGCCCTTCTGGCCAGGGTTTACGTCCTCTTCCCACAAAACCGGTCGTTAAACAGCCATGTAGCACCGGAAGAGGTTTCCCTCTTTGGGGGCCTTGGGGCTTATAAACCTGGAAGCTTTGTCTCACTGTCTGGGGACCATTTGCACCACTCTTTTGGAGGAGGTTGAGGGCCCAATAGAACACTTCTCACCCCAGACCCTTAGTTCAGCTCCCTTTTTTGGGGGCCCAATGTTTGGTACATTTAAGTAGAAACGGGTCCTGGAGGGGATAGATATGTCCCTCTTGCAGAATAGGGTTGCTAGCAGTCATCTGTTGCTAAGGTTAAGATAATAAATTCTTACAAGGAATAAGAACTTGCTATTATTAACAGAGTTATGCTGATGCCTACCTGGTTCAAACACTGGCATCTCTAGGGGTTGTCGTGTTAAAATGGTGAGAGACAAGATAAATCCATCCAGGACACTATCTTTTAATAAAGTCTTGGCCATGACCATGGCCCCACTTGGGTCAAGTGACACCTGACACATTGAGTTCCCACATTTCAGTAAATCTGGAATATGGGGGCTATTATTTCTATGATAACACTTTCATTTTAGTCATCACAGCAATAATTGGACAAAATTAAAGGCAAAATCGCAGGGTGAAAAATTTCCAGACAATTACATGCTTAACGCCACCCCACCTAACTTGAGTAATGCCTTTCCCATATTTGAGGAAAGATCACTGAACTTGCTCCCTCAGGACCTATTTTGACAATTTGTGTTGAGTTTTCCTCAATTTTTGGATTCATGATTATCAGGATTATATCAGTAAAATAGGGCACAGCTTTTCAATTAATGTACTAAATTCAGGAGGGTAGGAGCTTGAATTCTAGTTCTGAATCTTCCACCTTCCATCTAGCCTTGGATTACTTTACTTCCTTGCTCCAATTTTCTCATCTGGAGAAAAGGGAATGTTACCTACCTTTTATATCCTGGGCAGGGGTTGGCAAACTTTCTGTAAAGTCCAAGTAGTAGGTATTTTGGCTTTGCAGGCGATAGAGTCTGTCTCAACTACTCCCCTCTACCATTTGGTGCAAAAGCAGCAATAGACAATATGGAAATGAGTAGATGTGACTGGATTTGGCCCATGGATTGTAGGTTTTAATTTTATTAGAAGACATTATATGCAAAACTCATCTGAAACCAAAAAGCCTCTGCCCCCATGGAGATAAGTAGCAACAATTATTTCAGTAACATTTTTTAAACAGACATGTAAACTACCTGTTTTATTTTTCCCTGCCCAGGACTTTAAGAGTAATGCAACAGAAGGCTTTTGAGGAAAGCCGATACCCCTGGCAGGAGTCCTTTGAGAATGTTGCTGTGTGCCTGCCGTTCCGCTGCCCGAGGTGTGGAGACCATACCAGATTTAGAAGCCTGTCGTCGTTGAGGGCCCATCTGGAATTCAGTCACAGCTACCAGGAAAGAACCCTCTTGACAAAATGCAGCCTCTTTCCATCCCTCAAAGACACAGACCTAGTCACGTCCTCAGAACCCCTGAAACAGGGAAAATTGCAGAGCAGTGGCAACGTGGTCAAGCAGAAACCGAGCTATGTTAACTTGTACAGCATTTCGCACGAACACTCCAAGGACAGGAAGCCATTCGAGGTGGTGGCAGAGAGGCCCGTGTCGTATGTGCAGACCTACACGGCAGTGGACCTACGTACAGAGTCCCTGGATGGGCTGCGGTCAAGTCCTGGACTTCCCACCTCAGACACTAAAGCTTCTTTTGAGGCACATGTCAGAGAAAAATTCAATCGGATGGTGGAGGCTGTGGACAGGACCATTGAGAAGAGAATTGATAAACTCACCAAAGAGTTGGCCCAGAAAACTGCTGAACTGTTGGAAGTTCGGGCAGCCTTTGTGCAGCTGACTCAGAAAAAGCAGGAAGTTCAGAGACGAGAGCGGGCCCTGAATAGACAGGTGGACGTGGCTGTGGAGATGATTGCCTCGCTGAGGCAGCGCCTGACAGAGTCTGAGGAGGAGCTTCTCAGGAAAGAAGAGTAAGTGGTGGAAACAGGATGCTAATCCCATTGGTGCCTCCCTACCAGGTTACAAGCAAATGTTAAGCAAGGTTTGGTATTTTATTTCTTGCAGGTATCTTGGCCGCATTCCTTGTTGATACAGTAGAACGTTGGAGGCCCAAGGTTTTTAATATTACTGACCCTCTCTGGGTATGGTCTGCAGCCCAGCAATGTGAAAGTCAAAATTATCTAATTTTTTCTCACCGGGGCAGCTACATAGAATGTTTTTAGAGAGAGAAGTAGCCCAGTGTATCTGTGGTGGGGTCCACTTCCAGAACCAACTGGTGAGCTGGGGCAGTTGAACGGGAAAGCACAGAGGGCATGTGGGGGAGCCATTCCTTCTTGACAGTCTCAATGAAATAAAGTCAAGAACATGAGATACTGTCTTATTTGAGTATGAAGATACGGTCTAATCACAAATAATTTTGGCTGCTTTGTCATTTTGAATTATTTGCCCATATTAATTAAATCTTGACAGCTGATAATTCACTCAATTATAGTTTTTATTTGGAAGAAGCAGACATTAGGAAGCCCAGAGGAAACTTTCTGATACTGCTGAATTTCTGTGATTTAAATTTGAGAATTTCCTTTCCGTAAAATGATGTGTGATCCTAGCATGAGTCATGCCTGCTTGCTAAGAGTCAGCACTGGTTTTCTCAAGTTATAGGTGATCAGAGAAGTTATTACATTAAATATCTTCATACTTGAAAAAGCATTTCCTTATCAGTAAATAGACTCAGCTCGAACTGGAAAAGTGCACATAATGCAGTGCATCTCCTAAACACAGAATGCTGGGTTTAATTTTAAATGGCAGTTCAGAGTTCATAGAATCAAAAGTCAGAAAAAGTGATAGATTAAGCCATCTTCTTTAGAAGGAAGGTTTCCAAATAATTTGAGTTCTTTGATAGAGATTGACTTAATTTCATACTTTTTTGGCCCCCTAGCACTCTTTTATCTTGTATTGTCCCTTAAAATGTAGTAGTTAAAGCTTCCTCCATTTGGTAAGAGGGTGAGAAGCCCTATGTGTTAAAGAGATCATCGCTTGCCATTCACTGTATGCTTTCATTCTACCTCGAGGGAAAGCTTGCTCTGCCCAGCTGGACATTTTTTTTTTAATTACATGTGCGGATGGATTTGAATTAGCCACTGATTACTTGGCTCTTCGGGAAATGAGCTGTAATGAAAAATGTTTCTCTCCTGGCTTCTGATGTTTC
Source organism: Manis pentadactyla (assembly GCF_030020395.1). Taxonomy (NCBI): domain Eukaryota; kingdom Metazoa; phylum Chordata; class Mammalia; order Pholidota; family Manidae; genus Manis; species Manis pentadactyla. The sequence continues at coordinate 84,454,995 of NC_080026.1, forward strand.
CAGGCGGGAGGTTAGTGCCTTGACCCAGTACTGCTACAAAGGTGCCTAATGCTGCACCACTGGGCAAATGGCAGATGGGCTTGCCCTGTGTACAGAGAAAATCCTATAAGTAAATTTGTGGTATTTCCATGTGATCCTAAGCAGCGAACTTAAAGGGCAACCAAGCTAATTGTTTGCATTTATGTATTTGTTATATTTTATTTATTAACTACACAAGTAATAATGAGTTTGTTGTGGTGGTTGCCTGGAGTATCGGAGGACAATAGGACGGCAGGGAGGATTATGTGTTAGGTCTAGGTTATTGTCAAGGATCTAACTTCATCTTGCGTGGTGGGTTCCACAGTGCGTTATTATTAAAAATAACTGGTAAACTTACATAAAAGTGGATCATGCAGAGATCAGTAATGAAAATGTGTTACAGTTAATCCAGTACCATCACCTATGGATCATTTGAAAAATGAGTATGTACTTGTAAAAACAAACAAACCTATTTAACAGGGTAGAATTGTTATGTGTTAAAAGCCACCCCTCCTCTCCAACTATACCCCACCGCACCTTCCCAAGAGAGCTGTGGTTCTGTGACTGTCCTTCCAGACCTTTTCCATGTACATACAGTCATGTGTACTTTATACACACATATACAATTACTGTGTTTTCCCAGATGGAATCATGGCACCATTCTATTCTGTCAGTGGTGTGTGGAGTTAGTTTTCGTTTTAACGTAGTGTGTTGTAGACACCTTTTCTTGCATTAAATACAGGATTACGCCATTTCTTTTGGCTGTTGCATGGTTTTGTGGTGTGGATACATCATGGCTGATTTGATCAGTTTGCTATTGATAAATACATGGCTTTGTTCTATTTTTCTATTACTAAAAATAGTGCCTCAGTTTACACCCTTATATACATATATGCATATATCTTTCTTCATAGTCTTGTGGGTTTTATATATTTTGCACATGTATCTTTGTTTATGGTTTTGTAGATATATCTGAAGGTAAATTATGAATTGATTTTTAGTATGTCATTTTGGGACCAGTAGAAAACAGAAAAAAGGCAATGATATTTAAAAAAAAACACTTTAAATGAAAATACAGTACAATTGCCGTATACTTTGAAACAGAAAATAAACAAAGCTTCATTTTTTTTCAAGGCTTCATTTTTATAAAGCCTTCATTTGGCCTGTCCCATCAAGTTTCTGTATTCAAGCCTCAAATAATCACTCTTTCTGCACATAAAATAGGACTGAAAGAGTCTTGTTTCTTGGAAGGACACTGGAGCTCTTGGTCTGAAAGAGTGACTGTGATCCTCGCCCTCAGTGTGTGCAGTGTCCAGCCTCTGCACCCCACCCCCACGTGGGGACATGGGGAGCCAGCTGCCCATCTGCAGCCACTGAAACCAGGTTAATTCAACCAGATCTGCGTGGCCAGGCCGTGCCCCTTCCCTCCTCACCGTCCCTCAGAGAGCAGTGCCTTCCACCAGAGAGGTGACCTTTCTAACATGGGAACACCTGTTGGGCCAGGGAACAAACCAGGAATGATGCTCCCCTGCTAAACCCTTCCAGATGAGCACTCAAGGCCCAGTGTGAGAGAAAGGTGGGCACAGCCCTATCTGAAATTGACCTGAGTTCTGGGGAACCTTTGAGGTATAGATGGGAGATTCAGATGCAAAACCTAGTATTTAATGTTCATATGAGGCTCCCTGGAGTATGGATTTTTCCTTCAACTTTAAAATCCTTTCTTTCAAATGGAATTAAAAGACTTCAAGGACTGATCCTGTCCTGAGGCCATCTATAGGTGAATCATCTGGAATTGTAGAAGTCATATGTATGTTCTATGACAGAGGCAACATTTTGTACTTTTGTGCTGGTGAATATCACTGAACCTCTGTAGAGGTATCCATATGTTTCTGGAGTGCAAATCTGAGAAAGAAGTTACTCATCATCTTCACAAAGTCTCTGCAACTTTAAAAGTACTATTGAGACAGGTATTTACTTATTCAAAAGCATTCAGAGCTGTAGGGGAGCACTGCCTGTAATCAGATGAATCAGGCCCAGCCAACCTGGAGTAAGGTATCCCTTAAGAATGGATGGACTCAACTAGTAGCTGACTCACTGCCTGGGTTTGGATTTGGTCCCCTGGGTTTGGAGAACATTGGTGTAACAACAGTAACCCCAACTTTACCTGTACACTTACCAGGTTGATTAAGTGTGTTTAATGTACCCAGCATTGTGCTAGGTGTGTGCAGGGAACATACAGTTCTTGTTATTGTTCCCTAAAGAGCTTACACTCTACATAGGAAGGGTAAACACACTTGTGAACATGCCATATTCAAGCCACTACAAGCCATGGTTTCAAGCTGATAAAATGGCAGAGAACAGATTTTTATATATGGAGATGCCACACTGACAGAGTAAGGAAGAAAGGCAGGATTTGCATCGTTGGCCAAAGGAGAGTGACACTGAAGGGACTGCAGGGGGAAGCTATCAGAGGTAGCCCCTGAGGTAATCGTGCAGGTTTAGAACTGGAAGGTGCTCTGCCTCCTTTGGGATAAAACCTTCATTTTATAGAAATGCAGAAAATTACATCCAGAGCAGTGGCATGACTTGCCCAAAGACAGAAATTTAGTATCAGAGCTGAAACTGAAACCCAAATTCCTGTCTCTCTGCTGAGTGCTTTTTCTATTAATTCACTGTCTCTCAGCCAGATTTCGGAAAATACGATATTTGCCCAGAGCGTCAAGACTTATGTAATATTGAATCCGGCCCATTTTGGAATGGGCTTGCTTCTTTGCTATTTTGAGAAGTCTGCAATGGTGACATCATTTATTTTTCTGATGAGATTAAAGAAAATGTCAGCTGGCATCAAAGGTGTTGGGAAATAAAGAAATAGTGGCGTCATAAGAGTGATTATGATATTAAGCTTCTGGAATAGTAGCCCGGGGCTTTGAACTTCCAGGGAGGGCTTTAACCTGACTCTCTGGATGTCCATGTCCACGCCCAGTCAGGGTGGCGCATGTGTCACCACCAGCCTTTGACTGCACTGAGAGGCCTCTGTAATTCCACCGCCAATTTCCATCCTACTCCCTTGTAAGCTATGATAGGTATAATCTTTCCCTTCTTCCTTCATCATTTGCCCTGTTCCCAGCCCGGAGTCAGCCAGACTATAAATCTATTGAGTGCCTGCCAAGTGCCAGGTACTGTTCTGGGTCCTGGTGGTCATACAGTGGTGAACCAAATGAGTCCAGTTCCTCCTTTCATGGCTGGACTAGACCAGAAGGTAGAACAGCATTTAAACAGATTATTAGGGGTATCATAAAAGAGGCATAAAAGGATAACCTGAGCCTGGTAATGTCCATTTAGGTTTCTGCCCAAACCTGGCTGTGGAATCCTAGCTTTTAAAAAGTAAGTTTGACTTGGTAACCTGCTTTGCACAACTAAACTCTCTTAATTATGGCATTTCCGTTTTTGATCAGCTAATGCCCTCAGTAGACAACTTGATCTCTTGACTGATCCATAGCCAGAAAGCAGGCCCAGAAAAAACATATTAGATGTAGAGTTCAATAGGACAGGAGGGTCTGCTCGCTTCACATTTTAATTGATTTGTATAAATACGGTCTTCTCTTTCCAGGCTGTATTCCATGCAGACCAATTTAGGAAATTCCAAATGCCAAACATGCCTTCTTAGGGATGATGTGGTAAAATTTGGAGACTCAAGAAAATATTCTGTTTTTCTCTTTCTCATGTCTGTCCACCCCTCTTTCTCACTCTGGACTGAGAGACTTAGAATGTAGTATTGATCTACTTAGAACCAATAAGAATAATTTTACTTTTCATCATAGAGTTATTTTTAAAGTTCATAATGAGAAACTAGATGGTTTTTGGTTTATTGAAAGGAGCCAAAAGGAACAATGAGGCAAAGGGCTGACAAGAGTAGAGATATGACACGGGCCCAGACATGCAGCAGGTGTAGATCCCACCCCGTGGGGTACCCGGGAACCGAGCCCAGCCCCATGTTTGCAGCCAGGCTCCCGGTGCTCAGTGTGGTTGACTCCAGCTTCAGGATTTGCCTCGTGGCTGACATTATGGTCTGTCTGAGGTGCTCTGTGATCAATAGCTAGACTATTTTTAGCTAGAGGTATTTTTACCATTTCACATACCTCTGAAGAGGTTCATAAATCAGTAATGTAAAATGAAATTTAAATAACTTGGTAGAGCTTTGCCTTTGGGAGGAGAAACTGATGGTAAAGTGCTGTTTAAGAATAGAAGAGAAGAGAGGTATCAGTTTTGGATCTCACCCACACTCCTGTACTTATTGGTTTCATGCCCTATTGCTTGTCTGGCAAAAGATAAAAAGAAACACATCTTTTGTCAGTTAAAGATTTTCAGGTAGAAATGTAGTTGCACATTTTATGCATTCAGCAGAAATTTTTTGAGTCCCTATTGTGTACTGTGCTCATGTTTGATGCTGGGGGTAGCACAGTGAAAGAGCAGGCAAGGTCCCTGAACTCCATGATTTTGCAGAGGGCTGGGGTAAATGGCATGACTAGTCCTCTGCAGTGTGCGCTGTGGTAGGGTGCAAGGCTCTGGTGGGACAATACAGCAGGACACGTAACCCACAGCTAAGCAGACTGTTGGGGAAAGCTTCCTAGCAGCAGAGACCTGAGGTTAGAGGGATCATTTCGAGGGGGGCTGGAGGGAGGGCCCCTGGTAGAGGACCAGCATGTGCATAAGTAAGAATCTGGCTTGGAGGCTGAATGAAGAGAGGTCACTGATGCTGGAGGAGAGATGAAGGTGATGTGCACCGATGAGGCCTGAGGGGATTGTATGGCTGCAGGATGGCTATGAAAGCTAGACACTTAGGGAAATAGATATAATGGATGGCCTGTTGGTAGGAGACCACAATATGTGATAGGATCGGTGTGCTGACCCCTTGTTCACAGTGTGTGGTTCAATGCCCATGTAAAATACACCATGGTGCACTAATGTGCATTTTCCTCTTCCCTCTGCCTACTTTTTCTAGAGTGTGTGGTTCACATGATAGTACGTCTTTGATTTTTCTGAATTAACCTGTCTTTAACCCACTGCAGAAGTGATTGAGGGGGTTCAATCTGTAAAAAATGAAATACTATCAGTGTTTCAGACCCTTTGGCCACCCTGTAAATGATTGAGTGTGGGAGTGAATAAAAATTTTTTCTAAATAAAGCTTTGATTGCACTGAAAGGGTTTTTTTTTCATGTCGCCCCCCTCTGTTTCTGAATTTCAGGATACTGACAGATTTCTAGGTCTTCAAATCAATCTGCATAATAATGAACTTCAGGCCAGTTTCTTACACTATACTGTTTTTTTTTTCATTTAGTATCAAATATTGCTTTAAATAAGCAAATTTTCCACTGAAGCTTAAACCCTTACATTCCATCATATTTAACTTTTTAAAAAAATAATAACTAAGAAGTCAGAGATGGGGCTGAAAGTGGCCTAGATTCAGTTAGTTAATTTCCCTAAAGCTGGTCTGAACCCACATCCTGGTTGAATTTCACTCAGGACTGTCTTTATCTTCTCATCTGGCCTCCCAGCTTTCACACTGTGTTCTGAGTCACAGGATTGAGAACTAAAATAAAACCCCACAAGTCCTTGCTCCTCTGTCTGATAGCATCATATTATTATTTTTTCCTTAGCCACATTCCACTCAAGTTTGTAATTATGTCTTTCAGTATTTGTTTCTTTTAATGTCTGCTTCTACCCCTACATAAGAGGTCAAGTGCCCCACAATCCAGATCCAGCCTGCTGCCTGTTTTGTGGAGCCTGTAGCCAAGAATTTCTTAATGGTTGAAAAAAGTGAAAAAAAAATAATTCATGACATATGGAAATGATATGAAATTCAAATTTCAATGCCCCTAGATAAAGTTTTGTTGATATATAGCTTCTGTGGCTCTTGCTGTAGGCACAGTTGAGTATTTGCAGCAGAGAATCATATGGCCTGCAGAACCTCAATACTTACTCTCCCTGGCCCTTTGCAGGAGAAGTTGGCTGATTCCTGGGTTAGTCAGTAAGCTCCCTGAGAACAGCCAACGTTCATGAATGCCCACACACTAACCCCACTACCTGCTAGCATTCAGTAAATGTTGAGTGACTGAATAATGGGATAAGCCACGGATTGTGGCTGCATCTGACTAGTGTTCTAGCCCAGGATGTCTATGCTCCCCAGAGTTCTGAGGTTCAGGATCACTCTGGTCCACAGTATGGCAACAGCTCGCAAGCATTTTGGCCTCACTTTCCTTTACACTCCTTAAAGAATCTGAGGACCTCACGAAGCTTTTGTTCATGTGGCTTTTCTCTATTAATATTTATGTATTAGAAATTTTAAAAAAATTTATTAATTTGCTTAAAATAGCAATAAGAAATCTACTATTTGTTAACATAGATAACATATTTCTATGAAAAGTAACTAACTTCCCAAAAATCATCTAGTGAAGATTGAATGACATTGGTTATAAGTTTTACAAATAATTTTAATATGAGACTTAATGAAAGGTAGCCAGAGCTTGGTAGTTCTGCATTTAATCTGTTACGGATTTGTTGTGTTGGTTGAAGTAGGTGAAGGAAATCCAATCCTTCGTGGATATGTAACAGGAAAAATGGAGAGGTACTGTAATGCCTTTCCATAGAATAGTGGCTCTTCTGCTTTGGTACTATGCCAAAACTTGACAATGGGTAGTTTCTTAAAGGTTAATCATGACATGGAATCTGAATCATATCAATGAATATTTCATTCTCCCCTACACTGAAATCCATTGGTCTGTCTTGCACTGTGAACAGATAGTTTACTGTTTGGAGTCTAATTATTCAAGAGGTTATAAATGCAATGTGGCTAAACTTCTTTCTTTTCCATTCAGGAAATTCCCAAGATTCCTTGGGGAAATGAGAGGTGTTTCTGGATATTGTTAATCCAGACTGAACAGGATGTGAAAGAAGGATCTTAAGTTGTCCACACATGCTATCACAATTAGTCATTGGGTTTTGTTACTGTTTTCATCTAATACAGATACCCAAACATAATCTCAGTATGAGGAACTTCTCTAGTCTTTGTCTTGTGTAACTTCTCTTTTAAAATTAAATCATCAGGCTTGTTTTAACTGTTTTTTTTTTTTTTTTAGTTGATGTGGAACATCCATAAACCAAAATTAGGTTAGCATTGGCGCCAGATCGGTTGAAAAATACAAAGGGTATTAACTTCTCAGCTTCAGGGCACCAGATAATTGCATGAGGAGGAAATTAGAAAAGGATGCTAGTCTTCTATGAAGTGACATAACACTCCATTAGTTGGGAATATTAATGTTAATTTGTAAATGTTTTATATAGAACCAGTAGCAAACTATTACGTGATTTAAAAGTGCAGACACAATCATAAACTGTATTGCATTCAGATTTGTTCTCTTGCTTTTGTGATGTTAATCCTGTGGGATTAAGCTGTCAAATGTTGCTCTTTCATATTCTAAACTGTACAGGCTGAGAGCCCAAGAACAGTAAATACACACAGAGAAAAAAAGACTGGAAAAAATGTAACAGGATGTTGACAGTAGTTACTGCAGGGAGGTTGGATTACAAGTCATTTTTTGTTTCTTGTCCTTTTTAAACATTAGTTACAGAAAATATTTATTGATTATTTATTATGTGTCATGTATTGTATTGAGTAATGGGTTTTGAGCAGAGAACAAAAAGCTCATTCAGCCCCTGCTCAGTTAGATTTTTCCAATAGGTCAATTTTCATATTTCCTATATTGTGAAATAGTTCTGTAATGAGATAATATAGTAAATATTATAAGCCAAAATTAATTGAAAGAAATACACTGGCTCTTTTTTCCCTGTTTTTGTTTTTGGTGAAGGAGAGAATTGTGGGTTTTGGTTGTTTTCCCTGTAAGTATAATTGGGAGACTGTTTCATGATTCAGTTATTCTAATTATCACCCAGGAAGTCTCTTCAGTGCTTTTGACTCTGAATGAATTGAAGCCTCAATGTTGGAAAGAGGAAACAGTAGCCATTTCCTGGGCTGTGTTTTTAGTGGTATTTATGAGCTGTGAAGATACTGCATGCAAAGGATCTCAACCATAACTTGGAATCATGAAAGGCCTGGATGTAGCTCCTGGATGGACCTTTCACCATTTTGCTGCTAGTTAAAGTTTGTGACTTAGGAGGCAGATCAAAGCTGAATGACGGTAGCGCTTGAAAATTGGCTGTGTCTGTGGCCTGAACAGCTTGGAAAGTGCACTTTTATTCAGGGCTCAAATGGAAACATCTGGAAATAAACCTGAAGTTTGATGATTAAACAAAAGCTTTCCTAAAGGACACTTCTTCCTCTTACGTATTTCTTAGCTACTGAAAGCTAATGGAATTATTATGGGGGTAGGGTTTATGTTTGATCCTGGGTAGGAAACTGGAAAAAAGGGGGGTTGTATAACAAGCAGTTCTTTGAGTAAGTCATCGTTAGAACTAGTCTCTTTTCTATTTCTATAAATATATAATTCCCAAAGTTTTGCAGAGACATTTGACTTTGTAAGAAGTGTCAGAAGTGTTTGTTTCACTATGGCCAAATGTGACGTGATATATTTGTGAGAGAAAAGTCATGACTAATTGCAAAAGTGGCTCACTGACCCATTGTACAGAATAAAGGAAGCCACTATCAGCTGCTTTGCAAAAACCTACAAGGCTGTGACTTGCTGGGGCAGACTTCCCTGAACTTCTACTTTCAAGAAATTCTGGAGCTTGTTGGAAAATAGAGCTCAAGTGGAAGCTGAGAAGGTTTAGAGCAGGCAATGAATTTAATGGACTGTCTAAAACTGCATGAGGCTAGATTGAAATAAACAGGGTTCATTAATCTAAAGTGAAAGAGGCTGGAGGAACACTGATCAGAGTCTTTAGAATCTTGGTTCTGCAGAAGTTGGACATGGCCAGAAAAATGAAGGTTGAAGAGAGATTTTGAAGACACATAGAAGAGGTGACTATATCCAATAGGTAGTAACATCACGAAATTCATTAGCACCTGTGGGTGTGGCAGGGCATACAGTGGGGATGATTTAAAGGATTGTCATAATTTCTTACAAAGTGAGGCAATTCAGATGAAGAGATTTGTGATAATACACTCCTATTAGTGCTGATGATCTCGTGGTTGGCTTTAGAAAAAGGCCAGGAACCCCTGTCTGTGTATGTGTGTGTGGGGGTGTGTGTGCATGCATGTGTGCATGTGCATGTATTTGTAGAGATGCTTACCAGGATGGTTACCAAAATGTTAATGTTGTTGGTCTCAGGATAATGGGGTTTCAGGTGATATTTTCTTCTTTATGTTTTTAATGTGTTTTGAATATTTATAAAGAGCTTAGTTATAAACCAGGAAAGTGTTATTTTCATATACTTGTATTAGAAATAAAAAGAAGATATAAAATAGTAATAAAGTCATTAAAATTATTCAGGATTTATAAACCACAGTGAATTTTGTGGATAAAGGAGTGTTGTTTGAGCTGATTTGCATAACTTTTTAGGGAAGGGCAACCTGCACATTGCCTGTCCTATGTCCTAGGTTAGCTTTTCCTGCAGACCTTGGATCTGCCTCGAGATAGCATTTCTTGGATTGTTTTATTCTTAGCTCAAAACTATACTATTGAACAAGGTGACTTATTTTACACACTTCGGTGCTCAGCATGGCCTCTTGTTTCCATACCTTCCCTACCTGTAGTCTTTTCTCCCCCAACAGCGGGACTTTAAAAATACAAGTCAGAACTTCCTCAAAAGCATCCAGTGGTTTCCTACCTCATTTATAATAAAACCTGGAATCTTCGCAGTGACTGTTAGGCCCTACCCAGCTCTCTGCTCCCACTGTCTTCCCCTTCTCCCACTCTGCTCCAGCCACGCAGGCCTCCTTGCTGTACCTCAGACCCACATGAACGTTCCCACCAAGCCCAGCTAGCTCTTTCCAGGTTATCTGCCTGTCCTGTGCCTCCCTTCCTTCAGTTGTCTGTGCAAATGTTACGCCATGAAAAGATCGTCCCTGAGTTTGCTTTCTAAAGTATTACTCACTCTGTCACTCTCTATACCCTTGTACCCAGTTTCAGTTTTCTCCTTAGCACTTAGCACCATCTGACAGATATTTATTTATGTTTTATGGTGACTTTTTCCCTCTACTAACATGTAACCTCTAAATGTAATCACTAAAATAAAATTTTGCCTCATCATTGCTGTTGACGTATTGCATAGTAGGCACTTAATAAATATGTGTTGAATGAATCCCTGTCTCATTTCTCCGTTTTGTGTTCTGACATTTTTGCCTTGCAGAGAAGTTGTTACATTCAACCATTTCCTGGAAGCAGCAGCTGAGAAGGAGGTTCAGGGGAAAGCTCGGCTCCAAGACTTTATTGAGAATCTGTTGCAACGGGTAGAACTGGCCGAAAAGCAGCTAGAATACTACCAACGCCAGCAGGCCACCAGCCTCTGCCGAGACATAAGTGAGCATGTGGTAAGTCACACAGGTCCAGCCATCAAGTATGAGCGCTTGGGTATCGTGAGATTGGGTCAAGGACAGAGGAAAGAGGGGCTGGGAAGTGACTTGCAGGAACTTTGTGGATAATTGGAAGCACTACACTGATCATGCCTGTGTTATGAAAGTACACCGGTGACTCAAGCCACCTGGAAGAAAGCAAAAACCTGGGTGCACAGTCTCTGTTCTTGCACCCTGCCACACCACGCCAAGCTGAATAGGGAGACATATTTTTATATTTATAGAATAGCAGGGTTTGAGGTATCTGAAGAAATCATCTGTCCCAACCTTGGTGTTCCAGTAGATTGGGAGATATTATCCTATTTTGGAGCTCTTCAAGAGAATCTTAGGAAAGCTTTGGCCCTTCTCAGTGGAGCAAGAATTAGCCACATACCTTTTTTTTTCCTTAATAGGAAGGAAAACACTATTTGATAGTCTCTATAGGTGAAATGTTCTTTAAGTAGATTTTCAAAAAGACTTAGAAAATTTCACAAGTGATAGTTATATATAGATTTTTGTGTGTAATTTTATATATCGTTTCAGGGACTTTAGAAATCCCAGAGCTCAGATGAGAACCCTGGATATGGATGAAGGTCCACACTCTCATAGTGCCTTGATCAAGATTCCTTGTCTTTGGAGGGTAGGGGGAGGTACAGATAACCGTGCTGTAGGAGAGGGAGGCTCGTGGTCATATTTGCACTCCAAACAGTTTCCTTAATGGTATAAACAAAGTCAAAGAAAGGATTTTTGAAACCCGGAGTGGTTTATTTTTAACATTTCATTATCTATTCAACTTTATTTATGCTTACCTCCTTCCTATAAGATTATTTATTTTACTTTCCCCCAAATGGACTATATATATATGGAAAAGAAAAATGGGTAGCATTTATGCTAACCAAATGTCAATAAAGGTGCCATTTTTTATTGAAAAGTTTAGTTTGAGCATTCTAGCTAAGATTAAAAAGAAACATGATTAAATAATAAAAGAAATGAAAGGTAGGTGGATAAAAGAAGTCAGGAGAGAAACAACAGAAAAAGAGGGAGGAAGGAAAGAAACAAAGAAATTAGCACAGTGCTGCTTACTGTAATGCACATTCAGCCTTAGAGCAGTGCAGTAATGCAAGCTCCAGAACCTTCCAGTCAGGAGCAAAAGTAGACTGGAAGGAAGGGAATCGTTATATCTGCGAGGTTTCAGTAACTGTTGTCAAAGCAGTTTCAGCTGTGTGACGTATTTATTATTTTCCAAGTGGGGGTCTGTGGCCTCCTGAGAAGGAACCTTTACTCTTCCATTCCTTGTCACCCCCTAGGGAAACTGAGAGAGTCCAGTCATAATTAACTGTGGCTGGAGGGACACTCTGAACCCTTTCCTCTCTCCTCCCATTTTGTCCTGTCTCAGGAGAGGGTTGTGGCATGCGGTCACAGAGCCCTGATGGGGGCTGCATAGGCCTGGCTTTCCATCACCACTAAGACTATGCTACAAAAACAGTGTCAGTCCTCTTCATCTCCCTTTTGTCACATTCACCCCCATTTCCATCTGTCTTTCCTCTTTCCTCTTTCCTGTTGTCCTCATTACCACCTCCAGACAGCAGTGAAATTTCAAGATTGGTGTAAAAGTTGTTCCTTTCTAAGGTATCTTCTAGCCTTAAAGATTCCTTTGTGCTGTAGAGAGAATTTCTTCACCCTCAACATTTAGTCCTGTTTCTGAAATGTTTCAGCATCTTTAACCTTTCCCTTAATTCCTTTGAGCATTCCTGTTCTTTTTCACCTGGATCATTTCTAAAAATGTAATATGCTTACTCAAATATTTTGTCTTTATGCTCTGAAAAATGCTGTCAAATGAGACACAAAGTGACCTGATAGCCCATCTGCCAAAATCACTCACAGAACTGCTCAAATGGAAGGTCATGAAACAGCTTGGATAATCTTATTTTAAGCATTACGTTTATTTCCTGCAGGTAACTAAAAGAGGATTAGCAGAAATTCATTTTATACACACTTATGGGGGATGCAGCACTTACTGGGTGCTTAAGAAAGTGCTGTGAACAAGATAGATGAGGTTACTGTGCTCAGTGAGAAGGGGGATACTATAAACAACAAGGATAATTCAACAAGGGTAGTGCTGATAACTACTGTAAAGAAAAAGTAAGATGACATGTTTCAGATGCCCACTGTAGCTTTCGTGGTCAGGAAAAGCCTTGCTGAGGGTGCAATACTTGTACTGTGACCTGAGTAGTAAGTAGGCCGCTCTGGGAAAATTTGGAAGTGACTTAGGAGGGAACAAGCTTGGCACATTTGAGTAGTAGGGGTTGTGAAGTCAGAGAGGCAGGAAGGATCCAGATCATGCCAGGGCTTCTAAGTCATTGTGAAGTAAATTGAACAATTTCCAGAATCTCCTGCTTACCCTTAGTGCATTTACATATCAATAGGTGTTTACCACTGCAGAGCCTCCCTTTGATCTGAGGCAAGGGGTGGGTAGAAGATGGCCAATCTGTCCTCCCCTCTGTTCCCGGTATATAATTGGCCTGGCGTCTGCCAGTCACCAAGGACCGGGCAATGGAGTTCCTTCCCACCTCCCAGGGGCAGGCAGGAAGTAGAGAGCACACTGTGGAGGCAGAGCGTGAGTGGCAGCCAGAGGAGGCAGATGGGCCAGGCCTAGCCAACAAATTCAAGCAAGCTGTAAGCAATAAAAAATGTTTTCTCCCAACCTACCCTTTTTTTTTTACTTATTTCATTTCACCAGTTTCATGAGGGATTCACCCAGGGCCAAGAACACCCTTCCCCTGGAGCTACAGTCATATAAGGAGTCTGCATCTATTCCAGAGCAGGCAGGGAAGCCATCAGAAGGTGTTAAGCAGGAGGCAATCTGTGTTTTAGCAGAATCACTCTGGCTACTCTGTGGAGAATAGACTGGAGGCGTGCAAGAATGAGACGTGGGTTGGAAGGCTATTATGGTTTGGCAGGTGAGAAGGGAGGGCAACTCAGAGCAGAGGTGGAGACAAATGATGGGTATAGGATCTATTCTGGAAGTAGAATTGATAAAACCAGTTGGCCTTGATGGAGGATTAGACTTAGCAGGTAAGGGAAAGAGAGGAATCAAAGGTCTGGGCTGGAACAGTTGAACATACAGTGCTACTGTTTACACGGGAATTTAAAGGGCTGCGTGTAGGGTGCCCACTTTCCCCAAATCTATTACCTGAAACACCATGTTTGTGCTTTAGAAGTACTTAGATTGGCTCTTGGTGCAGGATTATTTATATTTTTCCAACCTGGAACCTCAGTCAGGGATTCTCTTGATCCCCATCGTTATATGCTCCTCTCCCTAAACAAAAAGAAGACTGACTGGGTTGTAGGACTAGGGTGTAGATAGACGAATAAGGGAGAAGAGCATCTCCATCTGCCTGAGACTGTAGGGGCCAGAAGCAACAGTGGCCTCTGGTGTTCACAGGAAGGAGAACATGTGAAATTCTGTTGGCATTTTGATAACAGGCCCCACCTCCACCCCAAACCTTACAATCTGTAGGATCCCTGGAAAAAATTCTGATCCAGCCATGGAATCCACTTAACTTTTTATGTACACACTCCCTTACCCTTATGCTTTTATACACAAACGCGTACTTTTTAGGGAAGCAGTGCAGAGTGAAGGATTGCCAGGCTAATTTGGGGTTTGAAGCCCAGCCCCAACACTGGTAAAACATTAAGGCTTCAAACAAGCTACTCAACTTTTCTGCCTTAGTTCCATATCTGTAATGCTTACCTCATAGGGTGATTTTGAGGGTTAACTGTGGTTGTATTATGATCATATTTTACTCAGTGTGTGACATACACCATGCACAATTAATCATACCTGTATATATGTGAATATGTGAGGTTTGTGGCTTATCTTTACCCATCTTTATTTATGCATTTACCTTTCTGTAAGGCACAATAAATTATTGTCATTTATTGAGGTCCCAGCAGAGTCCATTATGACTTTTCTTAGGCACTAAGATTTTTGTTCTTAAAACATTTTGGAAGTCAGAGCCTCCTTTAAGCATTTGATAACACTGTTGCCTTTTTCCCCAGGCAGAGAAGGTGTCTGTGTGTGTGTGTGTGTGTGTGTGTGTGTGTGTGTGTACATAACACACACTTAATTTTGCATAAAATTCCAAAGGGTATTATGTATACATATGTAGCAAATCATCAAACTATATGCTTATATACATACATACAATAAAGTGAAAACTTCTTTTATGCTTTAGTAGTAATTTAAAAAGTAAGAAAGATTAAAGGAAGAAAACCCTGTAAGTTTTTTATAGTTTAGACATGCACTGAAGTCCATTCAAAGAGCCCAGTTGAGAAACCCTATTGGCAGGACTGGGGCTGCAGCAAGAAGATGTTGATTCCTTCTGGGTTCCCAGGAGCTGCAGCCTGGTATTTGCTGAGCCATCTGTCTTACCTTCCTTGTATATTGCAGAACCTCCCAGCCTTCATACAAGAAAGGTGCCTTTTTCTGTTTGCATTTACTAATCCATACCAAACCCAGCCAGTGTGAACAGGGTCAGTGATAATGCTGACTCTGGGTTGTTGAAAAGCAGAAGCTGAGAACTCCATCTTGCCTTCTTGGAGACATGACTCTCAAAAATAAAAGAAAACTTTCTAATTTGCTCCTGACTAAAGCTCAAGCTGCAGGCAGAAGAACCAGGGACGTGATTTTGTTATGCTGAGTTTGGTTTCTTGGAGTATTTGAGTGTAGTAGGGAGATGTGTCTTGGCCACACTGGGCCCCAACACCAAGATGGCCCTTTCTCCATATTTTTTTTGTCATCCACTTCTGTCGGTCTGCCCACTGATGGACACCACTTCTTTTTGTGACGTCTACATGAGGAAGGTTGGGACTACTCTGAGTTTGACTGTGAAGTGGATAGTAACATCTGGATCACAAAGTGATAATTATCAATTTGTTCTATAAATGATATTCTGGGCCCAGCCACAAAGTGCCTGCAGATATTTTATTGGGAGTGGGAAATAATCTCAATGATAGATGGCCTCAGGGACAGTTGTGGAGTTGGTCTTCATATGCTTTCACTTTAGAAATGATGTATTTTAGGCAATAAACATCTTAGGCCAATTTTCCCCTTAGTTGATACACTGTTAGCAGCCACAGCTGTAGTAAATTAGCTGAAAATACAGCCTGAATCAATCAAGAAATAATGGAACATCATTCCAGTTTTTAAAAAACATGTTTCTTTAAATGTTGCTCTACTGGGGAGCTCTTTGACGTTTCTTGAGAATTTTGAGATCTACTGATACTGTCTTCTTGGAAATCAGAGAACAGGGAGGCGCAGAGGCTGAGCACGAGACAGTCTTGTTCACTGCTGTGATCAGTAGTTACTGGCTCCCTTATAGGAGTACAATGTCTTAGATATATAAGCAAGAAAGATTTTTAAAACCAATCCAACCTTCAAACGAAGTAATTTTTTTTCTTGTTTTCCCTCAGCTTACAGATATCTCCTCAAATAGGAAACCCAAATGCCTGTATGTATATCTTTCTATACTTCGGCCATTTGATAATGTTTGCATAATATATGTTTTCTGGTTGCATGTTATATAGTATCTATGATATAAATAATTTGAAAGTTTCAGGTGAAAATTGACCTGCTTGTGTACCTAATTTTGCAAATTGTGAATATGACTTTCAACTAGGCTAACAGCCTATTAGTATATGTCAGTATGATAGTACTAGAGGAGTATTTTGATAGTATTATATAGTATAACTTTCTCATTGAGTTATAAGGTAATCATAATAGCTCTATAGTAATGTAGTATGTGTACTATATTAGATATATATAATTTATACTCTGAATTATATACTCTGTAATAGCTATAGTACTACGGATTTGTCTGAGTCCCCTGGTAGTCACTTAAAGAGTCAAGAGATAAAGGTCTGGTTCCATCTTCGCCATAGACCAGCTGTATATATTATCTTAGCTAGTTACTTGAGTTTTCTATGCCTCAGTTTTAAGACTGGTAAATAGTGGGTGGCTCAGGGCCACAATCACGAGGCTTTGGGGAATGTTGTTCTAGGGGCCAACAATAATGTCCTTTTGGGTACACCCCACAGTAAGACACATTGGGAAAGAAAAGGACAAATCATACCATATTTATTTGGTGTCCATACAAGCACCTGGATTCACCAGTAATTCCTAGGAATTTAGTATCATGAGATCATTTCATGAATGCCCCAGGAATTTTTGGAAGAAAAACACCAATATATATATTATTTGTTTTACTGAGAGCATTATCATGGCTCTAGCATGTAGGAGTGATTATGCCACGGGTAGCTTTTATTCTTTTAAGGTTTTAAAGAAATCTTTCTTTCTGCCCATCTCCCTCCTCCTGCCTGACCATTTGCAGAAGCCGAGGGCACCCACATCATGTATGTAACCACCCTGATCTCAAGGCCCATTTTCATCCAAAGGGAAGAAGCCACCTTAAGAAGGCCAAGGACGACAGAGCCAGCGCTCAGCCTGCCAAGTCCATGCACGAGCAGGCCGAGTCCCCGAGGGAACTCTGCAGGCCACCAAAGAAAGGGGACCTTCTGGGGCTCAGCCGCAAAGGCAACATCAGACCCAAAATGACCAAAAAAAAGCCAACAGCGATTGTGAACATCATTTAAAATAGTGGGTGGCTTAGGGCCACAATCACGAGGCTTTGGGGAGTGTTGTTCTAGGGGCCAACAATAATGTCCTTTTGGGTACACCCCACAGTAAGACACATTGGGAAAGAAAAGGACAAACCATACCATATTTATTTGGTGTCCATACAAGCACCTGGATTCACCAGAATCTAATAAACTAGAATCTTGGAGAATCAGAATTTTATGACAGGCCTATTTTTATAAGCAAGAAGCAAATTACAGAAAGGATAAAAAATTGAAATACCCCAAAATTTTAGAAAAGCAAAGCTACAACTTCTAGAATAACTAAGCCCAGTCTCCAATTATTTCCGCTTCTGGGGGTCTGTACAGTGGTGACTAATTCTCATACCTAAGGCTGCACAAGATGTCAGGCACTGAAAAAAATGCATCTGTGCCCACTGCCCACTAAGGAATAGAAAGATTTTTTTAAACCTTCTCTTCAATTTGAAAGCCTCCAAAATAAGGATTCCTGTTCCCCTCAGTATTCTGGTTAATCAAGATTTCAGTGTTTGGGTTGCTTCAGGGACTTGCTCAGTTAGACTTTAGTTCTCATTTCAACGGACTGTTTCCTGGTTTGGTTTCAGAGTTTTTGTTTCCCTGGATGAATGTTTTTTCAGATTTTGGCACACCTCTGCTCCCTTCTGTGGCTGAGTATTTTGCAGTCTAAGACCATGCTGCCAGCCTCTGTCTCACTGGCTGTTTCTATTGCTGTGGTTGGGCAGGACATAAAGCCCTGTGGTTGGCACCTGTCACCCGCTCAGGGCCTGGGTGACTGGAAGGCCGGCACAGACTGCATGTTTGGTGCATTGTGAGCCATCCTGGAAACTGCAGATGCCTTTTCCCGAGATCTGCTTACCTGGCGGCATCAGCAGCCTCTGTGTTAGCTGAGGGCATGACTGTCTCCTTGCTGGCCTAACTCTTACACCTCCTGCTGCTTCTGTGTCCTCTCATGATAAAATATACATTCTTACTGTTCAGCCGGGTATCTGAAGTGTTCATTGTATACTACTTTCTAAAGCAGTTTCTGAAGTAAACAGTGCATGTGGGATCCAGAATCAGAGATTGTCCTCTCCCTCCCCCAATAGCCTTTGTTTCCACAAAGAATCAGCTGTTAAGAACATCCTGCTTTTCTTCAAGAATGAATTTCCATGATATATATATTTTTTAATCTTGGCAATATCACCAGGTCTCCCACAGAGTTTACAAGTGCTGACATTCTTCTGTAAACAAGAATAATTGTGTCCACAAATATATACATATACATATACATATATATATATAAAACTCATAAAATATATGTTAAGTATTAATAATTTATTTTTAAATACTCATGAAAAAGTATGTGTTTGTGATGGGTGGTTTTTAAACTATATATGCTAGTTCATGTCAATTGAATTCTTTTCTATAAAAAATTAAAACTGTAACCTAATTAACATTAGTAGAATTTTGATTGCTATCGCAATAAGCAGTGAATTAAAAATAGGTAATAAAGCCATTACTTAAAATGCCAGTAAATTGAAAAGTGTAACTTATCATTATACAAATATTTTGAACCTATCATAGTGAAAATGTTGATTTTTGAATCTTCATTTTGATTTTTGGCCCATGTGGGTCACCATTCATTTGGTGTACAAAACAGTGGTGGGAAAAACACATTGCTGTAAATATTGCTGTTTAGGCTAATATTGTAAAAATTGTAATGTTATAATTATTATTTATTTGGGGAATTAACCTCCTCCAAAGTTATTTATTATTGATGTTTATACCACAAATGCACTTTAGCCTTTTACATACTAAAAAATTGACTTGTTGTATTGCATGCTCTTGTCTTGTAATGTGTGTGTGCAATGACAGCAACTTGTTTTTAAAGGTGGGATAGCCAGATTTTTCCATTTTAGTTAATGTAATCTACATTTTCAGTTTTCATTTAATATACCTAGAGGGTATAACGGCTCTCTGACAGTGGTACCCAGTGATCTTCAGAAAATACCACAATGTCATATCTACTCTGTACATTACACAAGACAAATGACTTCAAGATTTTATTACATTAAAAGATGTTTTAGTTCCTAGCAAATTCTGACCCTCTTACAAGGAAATGCATTACATATGTTGTGCTTCATTTTAGACATAAATTTACTGTTGAAACATGGGAGCAGGGTCTTTCTGAGTGATGTCCTACTTATGTGCCATGGCCTGAGCCATGTGACCCATTTGGGTCTTCTTTTTAAGTATTTTCTCCAGGCACATGAGCAGTCAAACCTTAGAGCTGCTGTTTTTAAAGAAATGACCAAAGTTTCTTGGAAAACATGTTCAAGGTTAAACTGAAGAATGGATCTAGTATTATTATTTGTTTCATAAGGAAGAAATCTTTATTTGAATTGTTGATTACTTCTTTCTTCCCAAACTAGGTTACAGATTCTTAATCACAAAGTTCAGATTGCTGTTTTCCAGTATTCTGCAGAGTCAGTCATTTGTGTGGAAGTTGCAATATTCTGTTCCCAGAATTTAAAAAAATTTTTAGATTATGAAATACTGTAACAATAAAGCTATATTTCTGACTAATGTATTGGCATGTTTTGTCTAGTCAAAATGTTTCTGGGGAGTCAAGTATACTGTTCCATTAATAGTGAACAAAATGGTCCTTCATGAATAAGCTGTTTATTGTACTTACAAATTTTACTGTTTATTATCCCCATGATCTTGTGCCTATAAGCTTTCTTGAGAGCTTAGCTTGATGCTTTTTGTTTATCATAGTGCCCATCTCTAAAAGTTCTTTTTTACATATGTTCACACTGAGAAGTCCTCATTAAAAGCCCCCTTGATTCTTTTCTCTCATCTTCCTCCACAACTATGAGTAATTGTCATACCCTGTATTTTTAAATGTGTCAACTCTTAGCAAAAACCATGAACAGATCTCTCAGTGTATGTCTCAGCCTGTGTACGCTGTGCATCTTAGTCATTGCAAGGCCTGGAGAGTGATCAGGATAGATAACAGAGAAAAGTATACCACTGGTAGAATTACTTAGTCATTGGTCTTTTAAGAATCATGAAATTAGGGAAATTTAGGGGATTCCATTTGTTTAGGAACCGTTAGAGCTATTAGAGAACTTCAGCCTGTTCTTACACTTAATCGTATTAAGGTTAATGAGTTCACCAGGTCATAATGTTCTTGGGAAATAACTGTGGCATTCTTAATTATCTCTAGGCAATAGGAAACATAAATAAATTCCAGTATCTCAGTTCTGCACAGTCTGGATCCTTGAAAAATGAATTCCAGAGAGGGCATGCATACAGGGTCCCAAACACATGCCCTGGAACCATTTCAAATATTTAAATGATAGGAATTTTAGAAGTTGGATTCCTTTTTGTGGCATTAAGGTGGTGATTTTCTTTTTCTTTTTTTGGCCATGTTCTGTATCTATAAAATGGACACATCTGAAATTTTCACTTAAGAAACTGATCTTCAGCCTAGAGCCCTATTGTACATTTACTCTGGATTTGCAGCCATTATTCTGAAAGATAAATTAGTTTTTCCATTAGAGGAACATCACATCCATGCAGGCCCTGCTTTTCTGCCCATACTGTAATGGGGACACTGGCAAATTCTGTACATGTGGAGGCACATGTCTGAGATGGTGAATGAGAGCTTTGGTACCCTTGTCCTGGGAGAAGAGGAGTCATGATCATTGTCCTTGAATGTCTGTAGTGCTGTCACATGCTAGAACACTCATTTTGTGTGACGCAAAAGACATTACTAAAATCAGTGAGTGAAAGTTCTAAAGAAGTAGAAATTAAGTCATTAGATGAAAAATGTCTTCAGTGCAATACAAAATAGGTCTCCTTGTTGGAAAGTGAGCTCCTCTGTGCTCTTCTTCCTTTTGTGCTAGATGGTGGCTTCTACTTGGAGTAGAGACTTGGACTGGCGATTCAAAGAACAGGTGTAGCCCAGGGCTTCTATCATAGGTATTGATACTACATTATTGTAAATGTTGGCTGCATAAAACTTAGTATTGACATGACAAATTGATTTTGGAGATTTTATTTCACAGACTTAGGTGTTGTAATGTTTTCTGTCACGCGTATCCAGTTATCCTAGCACACATCTGAGGTAGGTAGGGATAAGGAGATATTTTCTTCTCTTAACGGGTGCAGAAACAGCAGTTGGGGAAATGGGGAATGTACACCTGGTACTGTTACCTCCTTCAGGACCATGTGCTTCTTGGGAAGCAGCTCACGTCACTGTGATTTTGCTGTTTTAAAAGAAGGTACATTTTTTATTACAACCTGGCTCCTGAATGCAAGCCAGCCACTTCATCTGGTGTTCATTTTGAGTCAACAGTAATTCTCTCCAACACAGGGGGCAGAAATTGGCGACACTGGACTTGGTAAGAAATGGTGCAGGGTTTCTCAAATTCCCATGTTGTGCCTCCCTCAGGTTTTTTCAGGCTTTTGCCTTTCTTCTGATGCTACTTAAGAGCATGACTTCACCATATTTTACAATGAGGGTGTGGGTTATAGTGGTTTGAAAGATTTGTCCAGGGCCCAAGAGCTCCATGAAAGAGCCAAGGGGAGAACCAGAATATTGTCTTCCTGAATCTCAGCCAGGGCTCTTTTCACATTGTGCTACCTCCTTGACAAGAGTCCCAGAAATCAGTCCTAAGTGTGTGCATTTGTTGATTATACGATGGTTCTCAATGTCCCCAAATCCAGTTTAATATTTACTATCAATTCTTGTACCTACTGAATGCAAGCTACTGTGGGGGATTTAAGTATCAACACTCAGTAATTTCTAGATAACTCCCTGCCCCGCTTAGAGCCACCTAAACTTGCTAAGGAATTTCAGAGGTTCAGACCTAAGTCTTAAAATTTACTGCACACCTTTTTGGACACTTTAAATTGGTAATTTGCTGACCATTGAGAGGGGTACTGTATTTACCTTGGTTGGATATATCACAGAGAAACAAAAAGCTGATTCTGTATCTCAATCCCTGCTTTTTGTTCAAGGCAGAGTATCCTCCCCTCATTCTTAAGAATGCAACACTTTGTTTTTATCCCTATTTAAGTCTACTTGTAACTTAGACCATAGCTAAAATTTCTGATAGAATCCTAAACACAGAGGGCTGGTGGAGGTATTGGGTGATACCCTAGCATAACCACAAAGAGCTTACAGTGATGCTAAATGGGTAGACACACAGCTGGTCACTGGGATGCAGAACAAAGCCTGCCCGCCCTGGCTCTGGCCTGCCTTCCCCACCTCCTCTAGCCTCACACCTCTGACTTGCCCCTCTCTAGCCACTGGCTTCCTTTCAGAGCCTTGAGAATACTCTGCTTCCTGCCACCTCTACAGTTATGCTGGGTTATGCCATCTGCCTGGAGCACTCTTTCTTCTCCACCTGGCTGATTTCTACCAGTCTTTAGTCACTTTCCCAAGGTACCCTCATAACTCTTAAAACTTTTCCCCTGTAGAACTGATACCCGGTGCCCCTTTAGACCTAATAGTGTGATTCCTTGGTGCATATCTGTCTCCCTCACTAGCCCGTCATTCCATGAACAAGGGGCAATGTCTATATAGTTTACCCCCCTACGTCCCAGTGCCGGCGCAGTACCCAGCACAGAGTGGGTCTCCAATAAATGGGTATTTGTGGAGCATGTGAGCATTAGTAGCTTCAGATATGTTTAAGAAGGACAAAACAGTGAGAAAATGGATTTTCCTCCACCTGGGAAGAATCAAAGAAGTGGTATTTGAAGGATGAGTAGGATTAGGGGTGGAACATTTTAGGTGGTCTGAGCACAGCCATGGAGGTAGGAAGAACAGGACCAGTGAGACCCAGGAACTAATGTTATTTCATCTCGTGTGGCCATGTATTTGCCTGTCTGTCAAAATCACTAGAATTAACATATCTAACAACCCAGCCAAGCAACCATTCACCAGTATTCTTTGGGAGCTCTGTTTGGGCCAGTCATCATAGTAGGTTCAAGGTATATAGGATCTCTCCTGACCAGATATATTTGGGGTTGCTGGTAAGATTTCTGAATCATCAAGGCCAATCCCAGGCACTGTTGGCCTCACATTACCCTTACTGGGCCTAAGGCTTTTGCAGTCTTTCAGCCTACAGTATGTAAATGGAATTTCTAACTCAGTCATTTTCTGTCCCGTGATACTATTTTCTTCACAGCATTGATTACTGTCTGAAATCATTTATTCATTTACTTGAAGTGTTTATTATCTGTCCCCGGCCTCATGGGAATGCCCTGTCCATCTTGCTCATTTCATACCTCCAGCATCCTGATTCACGAAGATTTGTTCAATGAATCAGTGAATTGGTTCTGGTGAGAACATCCTCATGATTTCTGATTTGGAGCGGGGCTGAGGGGTAGCCACTGTTGAGTGGGAGGTCATTGTGAAAGACTTGGAGGAACTCCTGCAGCATGCAGAACAGAGAGGAATCCTTGGGGTACTCCATCTGGTCCGAATGTTCTTCCTTAGATGAAGGCCATTCATAACTGATGCTGGTCCTCCCAGGGGTAGCATAGGTTTCTACAGTAGGGAAGCTGAGCTACCAGGCAACCCGGCCTCCCCAGATGGTAACATGAACTGTTCTGGGATTATTCCACGGTAGTGATTCTCAAACCTCTGTGGGAATCACACTCACTTGGTGAATTGGGTGAAAATGCAAAGGCCTAGGACGTGTACTACTTCAGCAAGCCCTGGCATCTGTGTTCTCTATTAGCCCTCTGGCTAATTCTGATACATTCCAAAGTTTGAAAATTACTGCTCTTTATGGCTGCATTTCCCAAAGTCACTTCCACTGAACACTAGTTCCTCAGTATAGTAATACATACATAAGTAAATTATCAAGTTAAACATGTTTCCCTGTTGCAGATGGTTCAGAACCATGAAAATGTTACTGTGCATTATGAATCCAGAGGGGAAAGGTATACAGTGCTCACAAATTTATTTCACCATAGAACTCTTTGAGCTATTGAATTGGAATCTGCATTTTAATAGGCTCCCTGGATGCTTCATTTGTGCCAATTAGGGAAGGGGTTATTAATTGGGATATATAAGTACAGTGGAAGCCATTCAATATGCCATTATTGGTTCCCTTTTTGCCATCCCTTATCAGAGCTTTTGATTCACTTGTGTAAAGAGAAAGGGTAAAAAGTGCCCCTAGGTAATATTGCTATACTCTCTGGATCTTCTCTTCTTTGGCTCAGTTTTCCCAAGACTGGCCTCCTGGCTGAAAGTCAGAGCAGCCTCACAGACAGGATACCCAGCAAAAAGCAAACCCTTCCTGAAACTTAGAGTTCTCCTCCAACAATAAATTATATAAACTACTTTATTGGCTATAATAGAAAAAACCCCGCCTATAACTCAATTAGTGCAAAAATTGCTTGGGATTTTATTATTGTTTAAGGTTTCTTAACGCAAGTGAACTACTAGCAAAGCTCAAGGTCATCCTGCCTATTCTTAAGAGCTTTTCACCTCCATCCCTGAAATACTCTGCCAAGTGTACCAATCAGTCCATCCTCTTTCTTTTCACTTTCTAAAACAATTAACTAATTTTAATTTTTTATATTGGAGTACATACAATAAAATGCACAAATCATAGTGTACAGCTTGATGAATTTTGTCATGTGTATATACTCATGTAGCCATTGTCCAAATCAAACATTCTCATTAATTTTTTTTTCTCTCTATTTTTCTTTTCATAGGGCCTTTCCCCAGTTTCTGGACAGGCTCTCCTTTGCCTTGCCTTTTCGTTGTTAGCAGTTGTAGCATGATATGACTAAATGTGGTTTTCTTTGTATTTATGTCGCTAATGGTTGCTTCTTCAAACTGTGGCAGTTTCATGAACTTGTGTGTTGATACCATTCTTCAAATTTGGAAAATTCTTGGCCATTATATCTTCAAATATTACTTCTGCCTCATTCTCTCCTATCATTCTGGGGCTCATATTACATTACATCTTCCCACTGTGTCCCACATAGTTTGTATACTTTTCTGTATTTTCCATTCCTATTTTCTCTCTGCTTCAGTTTGGATATTTACTATTGGCCCTTCTTCCAGTTCATTAATCCTGTCTTCAGTGTCTAATTAAAGCTATAATATCAGATATTATTATATTTTTTAATTCTAAAGTTTCTAGTTGATTCCTTTTTAGAGATTAAAATTCTCTGAAATGGTCTCCATTTAAAATTGACTTAATTTTCTTGAATATACTAATTATAGTCATTTTAAAGTCCTTATCTGCTAACTCCAACATCATCTATGTCACCTGTGGTTTTATTTCTACTGGGTGTTTGTTCTTGTGGTTCACAGTAATATGGTCCTGACTCACAGTGTGTCTAAAATTTTTTTATTGAGTGCTGGTCATTGTATATAAAAATTATGTAGCTCTAAATGACATTTTCTTCCTTCACAGTGGGTTTACCCTTTTCTCTGCTAGACAGATGACATTGAAATTGATT
The DNA here is from genome assembly GCF_030020395.1 of Manis pentadactyla. Lineage (NCBI taxonomy): Eukaryota > Metazoa > Chordata > Mammalia > Pholidota > Manidae > Manis > Manis pentadactyla. The sequence continues at coordinate 84,480,670 of NC_080026.1, forward strand.
ATTTTAAGCCAATAAAGGATGGAACTGAAGATTGAGGCTGCGTCTTGGTTCTGGTAAGGTTCGGTCTTCTTCTGATCTATTTGTTACTGAGGTGTCGTCCTCCAGGGTTTTCAGCTGAATACCTGGGGTGGTCCCTGCTCTCCCTTCTCCTAGCAGGATCTAATCTTTGTCTCTTCAGTATTATGAGACAGTGGAAAAATCCTCTCTGATTTTCAGAGGTTTTTGGCTTATTTTACAAGTCCTACTCTTTGTTTGCCCAATACCATGAGTTGATGAAAAATTGTTACTTTGTGTTTCAAAAGTTTTCTGCTTAGCTTTTTAATCATCTGCCTTTATAGCTTCAGAAATTGGAAAATGTCTTGAGGGGTTGAGTGTTTGAGGTCCCTCAAGCCTTTAATTATATCTCTACAGCTCCACAAAGCCATTAAAGTCTCTGCTGGTTTTTCTTCTCCACAATAGTTCAGGAAGATCTCAGATTGCCTGTCTCTCAGAATCTGAATCTGCCACCAGGAAAAACTGACAGCAGACTGCCAGAGCTGAAATCCTCTCCTCTTGAGAAATGTAGCCATTCTTGTCTTCTTTGATTAAGCAGCTGTCTGATGTCTTTAAACAAGTGCATCTATATCTTATCCAGTGTGTGTTGGTCAGCCTCAAATTACTCCATTCTATCCAGAACTGGATGTTCTTCTCTTGCCTTTTGGATTGGCACTTTAATCACATAATTTCTCTGATTTTTCATTTTTGTTTCGCTCTAAATGTTATTTCTTGGATCACCCTCAGCTCTGAATCATGCGAATCTCTCCATCCCTCTCCAAACACAGGTCAAGGGTTAGGCTTCCACCTGCTCAGATGGAAGAGTCCCAGGCAAAACTATGAAACAAAAACAGTATAAGCTGAATACAGAATGAGCAAAATGCAAGAACTTGTGACGGAAGAATGATTTTTTTGTATTCAAGTAATATTCTCCTAACAAAAGCAAGGGAAGTATTTTTTCTAGATATTCATTCTCTGAAGAATTCTTTTTTTCTGGAATATTCCCATATTTTTCTAATACTGAATCCAAAAAACACGTTTGATATCCTGATGAGAGAACTTATTATTTCCAATCTCTTGATGATAGAAATAGGAAAAATAATGGATTAAAGATTTTTGAAGGCTACGGCTCCTGAAATATTAGGAGGCAATTTACAGTCAAAATGAAGTTTTCCTATTCACATTGAGATCTTACAAGTGATAGAGAGAGAAAAGGAAGCTGAGCAGACATGTAACCACGCAGCATGAGGTTATTACTATAATTTGATGTGGTTCTCTAGACCAACTAATAACCCTTGAAGGTAAGGTCCCTCTGTAGTCCTATAACCCAGAGAATTTCAGATGATTTCAGATCTAGCAGGCCAATTTTGTTAGCAAAAGAGTTGTTGAAAATAGTATCACAATATCTATTTTTATTCAAGAGAATCAACAATAAATGCACTTTCCTTACCAAATGACCACTTACATTCTTCCTAAAAATTTTCAGCCTGGGTCATCAGCTCCTTGAATCTACTTGAGCTAAACATGCTATCCTTTCTCCCTGTTTTACGTCATTATCATGTTTATTTATACTTCAGCCCAATGGTGATTATTGCTGGGCATCCTGTCTGAAGTGCTTGGAGTAGATTATTTTAGTATTTTGTGCCTTTGTAGTCATCTTTTAAAATACCAACAATGATTTCAGTGGATAAAACATTCAATGGTCTTCCATAAATAGAACCTGCTCTAAACATGTACAAAATGTCCATTCTAATTTCTTTTTCTAATGCCATGCTTGAGTCAGCTGAAGTTCCTTCTTGCAGCCTTACCTCTAAAGGGTTGGCATAGTAAGTGAGAAAAAAATGAAAACAAGATAGTCTTAATAAAGACCTTGGGGTATTTGCTAGTATTCCTCAGATCTATTGTAGGAGAAGAAAAATAATTTTCTCTCTATCCTAGGTTTTTGGTTGAGACCACCCCCCAACTCCTGTAAAAAAAGGGCAGATTAACAAGAGAAAAACTATTTTAATTATGCATGCACATAGATATATGCAGGATCCCCACAAAGATATGAGACTCATAGAAGTGACCAAAAAAGGAAGCTTTTATTGATTTTAGACAAAGAAACAATAAATTTGTGAAGAATTGACAAGACAAAGAAGTTTGAGCTAGGGACAATAAACGGTAAAGAATTAGCAAGGTTTGTTTATATAGCCTTGCTGGCCTGTCTCTGGTGATAAGGACGCCTTTTACCTTCCTGGTACAGGAGGGTACCTTCACATGGGAGATTTATCTCCTGCTTTTAGGAGGACAAAAGAGGGCCACAGTATCCTTTTTGCACCACCTATCTCTCAAGTACATTTAATTCAAAATAATCAGTATGCCAAAGTGGCATATTTTGGGGTTGCATATTCTGAACCACTATGTTATTTAGCTAACTCAAGCTAGATGTGCTTCATCATCCACAATGCAGACATTGTTGAGACATTTTTGGGTAAGGTGGACAGGACTTTAGAGATTTTTAATCTCTTTCCTGTTTTATACCTGGGGAAACTGAGATGTGGATTGATAGTATGGCTTTCCAAGAATCACTTAAGAAGTTAGTAGTAGAGAAAACAACAGCCAGAGTCTCTTAATTTTCTTCAGCTTGAGGCTCCTTACAAGCAAGCAACAAATTTACTTTTCTTTAAGAGAAACTTACCTTCTTCTTATAATACATCGCTCTGTAAGAATACCTAAATCAGAATCAGTGTGTATATTGTGTATTGTATGCTACCTCTGTATAAAAAGGGAAAGGGAAGAAAAGGAAATGTGTATCTGCAAAAGGAAACAATAAATAAAAACTGATAAAAATTGGTTTCACTTCTAAGGGGAGAGAGAGAGAAGGAAGGAGGGAACAAGGGTACAACTAAGACTTCTCTGGTTTGTGATTCTTATTTTTGACTCATGTAAATGTTTTACAGAATAAAGAACCAATTTAAATGTGTTAAAGTCAAGAACAATGACAAAAATGCACAAATAACTAAAGGAATAAAAAATAGAGTCCAACATGATTACAGTCAGGAATGATTTCAAGTTGTCTGCCTTCCAGAAGCGATCATTTGAAACACAACACTGAATGACTGAGTTCTGATCAATATTTCTCATGAAAGGAAAGTGCAGACGTATGCACTCTGCTTTGATGCAGCCTGTTCCCAAAGACTGTACGACACAGGTTTCATGGCCAATCTCAGGAGTGTGTCATTCTTAAAGAGTATGTACTGGCTCTAATTTGAGCTGTATAGTCAGATTAATCTCAGATCCACTATTTCCTACTTTTGTCACCTTGAAGGAATGGCTTAACTTCTCTGAGCTTCTGTTTGCCTATACATAAAATTCACATAGTTATTTTCAAGGCCTTGCTGTGAGGGTTAATATAGGTAAGCTACATAATAACTTTAGCACAATCTCAGCTATCTAGTGAGGGCAATTTGGCTTGCCACATTTTTTTCCCTACTAATTTACTCATTGAATAAAAATTTCAAGTTTCTTGAGAATTTTAGACTTGAAGTGAAAATTTAAGAATTCAAGAAATTTAATGAACAATAGACTTGTTCACAGTATTCTATCTATTTTTAGTCTCTAGGACATATGCCTTATTTTCTTCTTTTCTTTCCCAGTATTATTTTCATCTTCTCTCTCTTGTTCTTGGTTAATCTTGCCAGAAGTTTACTGTTTTATTAATCTTTCAAGGAATAAAGTCCTGTCTTTTTGTTTCTTCCTATTACTATTTCCCTTTTTATTTCATTAATTTATTTCACCTTTGTTATGCTTTTTATCTTCTATTTTATTTGAATTGATTGTGCTGTTTTTCTAATTTCTTAAACTGGAAATTAAGCTCATTGTTTTAGGGTTTCTTCTTTTCTAGCAGAAGCATTCAAGGCTATAATTTTCCCTTTTATTATCTCTTTAGTTATATCCCACAAATTGCAGTATGAAATTTTTAAAAAATTTCCACTTCTAAGTATTTCCTAATTTGATTATGTTTTCCTTTATAACCCATAAATACTTGAAAGTGTATTTTTTTAAATTTCCAGCTGTAGGGATTTTCCTCCTGTTTATCTTTTTTTGTAATCAATTGTAAATTTATTGCATAGTAGTTAGAATATTGCCATTTGTTGATGCTAGCTTTATGACTTATTACAAGAACAATAGTTTACACGTTTAAAAAATATGGATTCTCCTAATGTTGACTCCATATATGTATCAGAGATACAGATAAAATCATACTCATTTATTTGGCTGTTCATTATATCTATATCCTCACTCATTTTATTTTGCCTCTATGATCTATCAACTGTTGAGAAAACTGTGCTAAGATATCTTACTATATAACGTGTTTATCAATTTAACCTATTAGTTCTGTCAATGTCTACTTTATGTATTTTAGGCTATGTTTTTAGGTATAAAAATTTGGCATTTTTTTTGCCTTCCTGAAAAATCGAATCTTTTATTGTTATATTATGACCCTCCTTATCTCTGTAAAGTTTATTTTGTCTTAAAGTCAATTTTCTCTGATGTTTATATAGCTACAGCAGCTAGTTTCAGTTGCTGTTTGCCTGGCTCTCTTTCTATCCTATTACTTTCAGTCCTCCTTGGCCTTAAGGTATGGATATGTCTTTTGTAAATAACATAATGCTGAATTTTTTTCTGGCCTGATAACTGAGAGTTTAAACTATTTATAATGATTGTGATGATGTATGCATTTGATTTTAGTACCAGCATCTTTTTAATGTGCTTTCTACTTGTCTTACTTTTAAAATTTTCCCTCTTTTTGCCCTTTATTTTGGATTAATTAACTTTTTCTTTCTTATTCTTATTTCCTCTGTTATTTGTTTGGAGGTTATACACTCTATTTCCATTCTTCAGTAAACTTAGTTTTTGTGTATCTTAATGGTCTTTATCCTTTCTCACTCATGAGAGATCGTTTTATTGCATATAGAATAGTAAGTTGACAGATACTTTCTCTCTGCTTTTTTGAAGATATTCCATTCTTTTCTAGTTTACATTGTTACTGTTGAGAAGCTTGTTGTCACCGTGATTTTTCTTTCTTTGTAGATGATCTTCCTTTTCTCTAAGGCTGTTTTTAAGATCTTTTTGTTTTGTTTTGCTTTTGATATAGCATTCTGAAATATTACAACAATCGTTCTAGTTACAGATTTCCTTGTATTTTATATATTTGGGGGCTTATTGGGCTTCTTGAATTTGAGAACTGGCTTCTTTCAACAATTCTTGGAAAATATCAACAAATATTACCTTTAGAATTGACTTTCTTTTTTAAAAAAAATGATCTATTTCTGGAAACTTGAATAAACGTATGTTAGCCCTTCTCTGTTTTCTTTTCTTCTTAACATTCATATATTCCATCTCTTTGTGTCTCTGAGTTAGGCTTTGGATAAACTCTCTGTTACTGTATTCCCATTCAATAACAATTCCTTCAGCTGTATCTAATCTGCTATTTAATCTACCTGGGAATTTCACATTTAAATTCTTATATTTTTAAATTTTTCCACATTTTACTTGTTTTTCTTACTTTGAATATCTTTGTCATTCTTTATTCGTTTCACATTTATATCTTTAAGTTTCTGGGGTTTTTTCCTTATATATTTTTTTGGATTGTCTATTGGCAGTCAGCACAACCTTGCCTACCTTCTTTATTATTCCCATACATCAGGGACTGGAAGCCTTGAAACTATTTCCCAGAATCCTTTACCAATCAAATCTGATTTAGATCTGCCAGTGAGAGGCACTCATATACAGTTTGGAAGGCAAAGGGAAGCAGAAGCTGTTATCCTTTTTGTAACAGTAAGCAGGTGCATTAGTTTTTGCAGATACAGAATTTTGTAGCAACCTCCAGATTACCTGCAATCTGTTACTTTAGTCTTACAAGCAGCTGTGACCACTGGCCTTTCTCTTAGTCAGCAAACTTAGGTTATTCTTCAGCAATAAATTAACCCCACAATCTAACCAGCCTAACACAAAAGGACTTTTTTCTTTTGAATACTTGATGTCCACTGTGGTTGATAGGTACTCTGCTCCACATAGTCACTTAAGGACAGGCTGGTGAGCCTCCACCATCTTCATAATTGCACAAACTGAAACTTGATCATTCTAGATAAACGTGCTACAAAAATAAGAGACTAGAGAACTGCATGTGGGATTTTTCTCTTTTTTAACCCAGAAATGATGCACATAACTTTTCACATTTTAATGGCCCCACATAACTGCAAGGAAGCTGAGAAATAAGGGAAAACAAATAGAACACTTGGCAACCTTTTCTGTCTTTGGCAGCTTTTTGAGTTCTTGGCCTGCAGTGCAGAAGTAATATCTTGATTCTCTGCAAGTTGGCAGTGAACTTGGAAACAAGTGATGGCCTTCCCTGACTTTTTCTCTTCCAGCTCTTCCACTGGTTTTTATAAGAGCTAATTCCCTCATTAGGTTTTGTAAGCACCTAATCCCTTCTACAGTGGCTTCTGTTTTTCATATTGAACTCTTATTTGGAAAGCATTTTGTACCAGGAGCAGTGCCAGGAAATGAACTCTGAAAGATGGGAATCTAACCTACTTAGGTTTAAAGGCATTGATAACTGATAGTAGTGTTCATGACATAAAGTGGCAAAATATCTGTTTATATATTTTCATTTGGAAAGAAATGTTTACTGATCGGAAGTCTTTGGGAAATCAACTGGCTGCTACAATCAATTATTATGGTAGGAATGATGATAAAAAGGACTATGGCAAATTCTAACTGAACTTAAAAATTCAGTTTTAAATCTTGGTTTTGGACATGGTTGAAAAATCATAATTATGACTGTCCTAAAAGAATACATTATTTTATAGTTATGGGGTTTATATATCTTAAAACTACAAAGTTTGATTATGCAGGCTGCTGAATTGTAGTGTGAGTATAGATATCTTTTATAAAAATTAGAGCTTACATTGTGATTCTGAGATTTGGAATAGGGCAATTTGGGTAAGTTCCTCAAATCCACTGAGTGTTCCTTCTTGCTGTTGGAAGAGGCTGGTTTCTCCTTGTTTAATGACTCTACTCTTACTTTACATTAAGAAGTTACTTTGAAAAGGGATGCTGATTTTTCTTAAAACCCACACTGTCTCTAGACTGGTAACCAGAGTGAGATTCCCTAACATGCTATAAGGGAAAACTACCAAGTCTAGCCCATTGGGGATAGTTAAATAACAAAAGAATTGCATGATGTGGCTGATATATATTGGCAGAAACTTGGAAAATATGTGTGGGAATGGGTTACAAGTGTCTTAAACCAGTTAGGAATAGGCAAACATTTTCTAATGAGGTACTGAACAAAAATCTGTTTCATTGTTTTAATTCAAGCAACTGGGAGTGGCCTTACAATTTATTCACTTAACTGAAATTGGAATCAACAAAGGAAGTTTAGTTGGTAGAACATTCTTGATATAATACAGAGGTTTGGGAGGATAGGAAATAAGAGTGGATACATCATGTGTGTCCTGTTTCCCACACTTTCACTGTATTCTCTCAGGAGGTCCACTGGATACTTTCATGACCAAAGCAATCAGAAAAAGAATAAGTATCCTTGGAAAGCTCTGCAGTAGCTGTCCTCTGCAATTCAGAGATGATGGTGGGAAATGCCATCACTGAAAAGGGCTCTTCAATTGTAACAAAGATGATGGGGCCCTGGAATGGCAGCAATCAAGTGGTAACAGTTAAGTTCCAGAGACTAAGTAGATGTGGTTTACTGTGGTAAGTGGGCCAGAGCAGTGCTCAGAATGGTTTTACCTGCAGACATCTTGGGTAGCACCTAATTATTATGTCCCCTGAACTGAAATAGATAGGTAGCCTTTGCTTTGAAAACAAGAAACCTAAGTCATAGACAATCACATTCTCATCCCATTTGCAACCTAAGCCAGTTCATAAGGCCCTGTGAATGGAGGGGAGTTTAGTCAACTTGGTGAAGGATCCTACAGTGTTGACACAGTTATATGCCATACCTAGCCTTTCCCATATTACATAAAGTAAAGTATCCAAGATTTTCAGGAATTGCTTATCACTGGCCCAGAGCTGATACAATTCCCTGCAGACCCAGAATGCCCCTGTGGTCCATCAGCTAGAGTGGGGGTTTCGGAGTTTAGGTAGAAAATGGAATATTAACCTAAGCCCATATCACAGCCTAGAAGGTCTATAAAATCATACTGCACTAATCTCTGAAAGCATGGTTGAAATAGATTTAATTAGCTATTGGCAACATCCCCACATTGACCTCCTCACTACTGAAGTATGGGCTTTTATGCTAGGAAAGGCCAAGGGGAAGTCCTTCTTTACTTTTTGCTTCTCACAAATAGCAAACAATAATTAATACTACTTCCCTGAGAGAGTGACAAAGATCAGTATTGCCATCAAACTCTTGAAAGCTACAGGACTTTTGATTGATTTCACATCAACGTTAACTCATCTGCTCAGTCCATGCAGAGTACAGGTGAGCCTGGAATAATGACAGTAGACTATTGCAATTACAACTGCGGATTTACAGGCATGGACTCCTTGCTGGAACAAATGCTGGTACTCAGCCATTGATCTGGATAATGTTTTTTCCCCTCTTTAATAGCAACATCAAAAGGAGTTTCATTCTTACCTGCCAGGGACTGCAGTATACCTTCATCATCTTTGTTCAGAGCTATGTCACATTCTGGTTTTTGGCAATGATCTAGTCCATAGAGACCAAGATTGTCTCCCCATTCTACACTACAGGATGTTAGTCCACGCTGATTGGACCAAGTGAGTAGGAAGTGACAAGTACTTGACATGTCTTGGTAAAATACTTGAGCACTGGAGGTGGGAGAAACACCACATGAAGATTCAAGGCATGTCTTCTTGGTGAAATGTCTAGGGGTTGGGTGACCTGGGAAGTGTAGTATCAACTAAAAAATGGAAAACAAGTTGCTGTATCTTACGCCCTTATCACTAGGGGGGGTGCAACATTTGGTGGGTTTCTTTGGATTTTAAAGGCAACATATACCACATCTGAATGTGCTGCTCTGACCCATTTACCAGGTAATGACATATCAGTTTTCCAATTTTGAATGGACCTGGACTAAAAGAGGCCCAGCAGCTTGTGTAACTGCTATGCAAGCAGCTCTGTTTGAGCCATATGACCCAGCAGACCCAGCAGCTTCGGATACTATACGGGGCTTTGAGAAACCCAGTTGTAGAATCACAGAGCAGATCCCTAAGATTTTAGAATACAGTCTGCCCTCTTCTGAAAATAATCATTCTCCATTTATCAAATAATTCTTAGTGGCCCTCTGGGTCCTAGTGAAGATTGGGAGCTGAAACAGGTCAGCTTATGATCATGCAGTGTAAGTAGTCCACGAGGCATTAGATGTTGCTACACCCACCAAATCACAAAATTGAGTGTTCATAGAGCACTCCGTGATCACAAGAAATGAAAGAGCTGTCTATGAAGAGGTTTATTGAAATGTTAAATTAATTTATTGTTGAGAATTAACATATATAATAGATGTTCCATAAGTGTTAGTCTAGCTTAACAATTTCCAAACTACGTTCTGTGGGATGGCACTAAATCAGATACTCAAAAGGAATTTCTGGCCTAATAAGTGAAAAATTTTAAATAGAAACTTAAAAAAAGCCTGCAGGAGTTCTAAAGGAGATAAGATACTGAAATATATTTTGAATTTCAGCGTATCCTAAACCAATTTGACCCTAAGCCCCTTCTTCACAGAGCATTAAGCAGGAATTATGCCTTTCAGAATTGCTTTGGTACTTGTGGTTTTCAATGATTCAGGCTTTGACAGAATATTAGTTTTTGATAGCCAGGAACAAAAGTGTTAAATTTTTATACTAACTGACTAGAATGTAAGATGTGCTCATCTTGGTTGTTCTGAATGACTAGAATTATTAGTTCAGAAAGAGATTTTAATAGAAAATCCTTGCCATGAGGGTAAGTGGCACTACTCAAAAGGAATGTATAAATCAAATTTAATGACAGTTTTTCCATTTTATAGTAGGGATTAGGGTTAGGAGATCACAGCTCTGTGAATCCAATTAAGATATAATGAAATGCACTCTTTGAGCTTACAAACCAATTGATTAAGAAATAGAAATAGTTATAATAATAAGCATGATATTTGGCACTATGGTTACACGTTAGGTCATTCAAATTGTTAAAATCATTCTTACTTTCAAAATTGAATGTACCTAGTTTTACACATTGCATAGAAGTTCATGGAGTCCGAAGTATATCACACTTTCTTTTGAGATTCTGGTGGAGGAAAGAATTGTAAACAAGATAGAGGCATGAGGTTAGGATAAAGATGAAAGTTAGATCTCATTACAAATGATTTTGTGTTACTAATGAGCTTTCATTACAGACCATATCAAACATTATTATGTGTAGGAAGAACAAAAAAATGTTTGATCAGGCCAAATTTCTGAGAACTCAATTAATTTGAGCAGCCCACAGTGAATGTGCCTGTCCAATGAAGCTTAATTTAACTTTGCTCCTATTACCTATCCTTGGTTCCAAATGCACCATTTAATGTTATTTGTACGGGAGATGAGATGAAGAGGTGCTGAGGTATAGGGGGTAGATTTTTTTCTTTTTGAAAGCATCCTATCTAGTTCTACTGCAGCTATCACATGATATTTTAGGCCAGCTATCAACCAGGGTTTGGGGAGAGAATTAAACCATAATGCCCTGAGGAATCCATTGTATGCAATGAATTAACTTCCCTCCTATGCATCAAGAACAGTGATAACTATGTGCCATTCTTGGGAAAACTGAGAAAATAGTCATTCATTCAAATGATTTTCTATAGGGCTAATTCTCTAGTGGGACCTTGTTCATTCCATAGAGGCTGTAGAGGCTGTTCTGGACTATTGATTCCAAAACACCAGTCAATGAGGGCTTTAAAAATTCCAGCAAGTCATCCTTACTGATTCTGATTCAGTTGATTAGGAATGAGATGCAACAGTCTGTGTTATAAAAACCTCTGTAGGCATTTCTGATGGAACCAAGTCTAGGAACCCTACTTCAGATAGAGAACATTGGTTCTCAAAATGCCTTTTGGAACAAGGGTTCCATGGCCAAAAATACTTCTGTTAAGACTCCCGATGATATTAACCTATTAAAGACTCTCAATTGTCCACTAGTTAAAAAATAATTTTACCAGATTTTCCAAACTTATTTTAACATGGAGAACTTTTTGCTGAACACTGGTAGTCATCTTGAGTGCCCACAGAAGCGTTTTAAGAAATAAGACACTAGACTTGACTGCTGGTGGGATTTGAGAATGTCAGATATAGAAGGATATTTCCAATTAATTTCAAACCAACCTTCCTATTATATCCCATTTAGAAACCCATTCTTTTGAATTTTGGAAGTTACTCAATTTCAAGAGTCCCTTCTTTTTTAAACAGTAAACCCTACCTTATTTATCAAAAAATAAGTTCCAAAGAACTTAAGTTCTAAATGTTTTTCTTTTTATTTAACCATAAAATTAAAAGAAGAAATAAAGGAATAAAATTTTCTTTATTCTTGGAGTGGAGATGACCTTCCTACATAAGACATAAAACCTAGAAACAATAAATAAAGGGTTGATATATTTTATTTAATTCATTTATTAATGTATTAAGTACATTAGTAAAGGGTTAATACATTGTGGGTAAAATTGCAATATTTCCAGAATCTCTCCCTGGTATTAGTGCATCTGCATATCAATAGGTGTTTCCAAAAGGTGGAAAGAAGTGGTCCATCTCATATCAATAGGCAATTTTTTTTAGGGTATGGGAGGGCTTATCTGGACCAGAGAGGTTGGATGGAGCTCTCTTCTGCTGCAGCCAGGTCAAGAGAGAGACAGGGCAACTGCTTGTAAGAAATAGGTTTCTTAAACTTTATTTCTCCCTTTGACTGATTTCAGTTTCAAAGGTGTTTTGCCCCAGGATTTTCCCCCCAGAGTTACATACATTTATTAAAATGTATTGCATCTGAACAGCAATTATATCTTAATATGACACACTCATATGTGTATATCTATGGTGATAGACTCACAATACAAATGAAGAAAATATTTATAACATATATGCTAGGCAAGGGCTGATTTCGTTAACATGCAAAGAACTCTCCTATAATTCAATAAAGAAAAGACAGATAGTTCACAGAGTACTAACAACAAATTCCCAATAGATATTTGAAAAGAGGGAGCCCGATCTGGTCCAGTGGAAGACCTTTACGTGTACTGTTATTACTGACTAAATCACTCTTTCCTCAGATATCCTCTTGCCCCACACCCTTACCTGTGAAGTTTTTGCTCAAAAGTTACTTTCTTATGAGGCCTTTTCTATTTAAAACTGGACTACAAACTGCCAGCTTTTCCTACTCCTCTTTCCTACCTCACTTTTCTTCATTGCATTTATCGCCGTTAAATTTACTGCGTATTTTCTTCTTTATTTTGTTATTGTTCATGTCTCTCCACTCAGGGGCAAGGTCCACGAGGTCAGGGAATTTTGTTTCTTGTGCTTATTGCTCTATCCCTCAGACTTAGACTGGTACCTGACACATCGCAGGAATTCACCAAAGGATGAATGAATGAAAAGATGGTCAAAATCTGTCATAATTCAAGACATGCAAGTCAAAACAACTGTGTTATAACACGTTTTCATTTTGACTCTATAATGGTAACTTGTCAACAATTAGTCAAAATGTTATGAATCCTTCTTTTTATGCTCAAGCCTATACCAGAGATTTTATTCTTGTAACTCAAGAACCAAACTCTTCATCTTTACCTCCAAACCTCATTATGTGGCTTACTTTCTTTATTAACGATGTCACCGTCTTCTTGTCCTTGACTCCTCCTCTTCCTCTCAGTGTCTTGATGCCAGCTCATCTGGCTGGCTCCAGCAACATCTTTTGGTTCCCCACCTGCAGCCTCACCCAGTGGCACATTAACTGAAAACTCAGCTCTGCACCTGCTACTCCCTTGTTCAGAAGGCTCTGTGGTCTGTTTCTTACCATGGCCTTCCAGGTCCTCCATGAGCCTGTCAACCGCCCTTCAGTTTCCCCATCTATCCATGTTCAGCCCAAGTTCCAATCTCCTTAATATACCAGAACTTTCTTCCTTTATAGTTGTTTTGTGTTCTCTTATGAGATGGTCAATCAGGTGTGGCCGCAAGAGGGAACACAGGAAAAGTTCAGGTAAATGAAGTGTGTTATAATCACAAGTCTTAGAGACAGAAGGCTCTAAGCCTTTGGGGTGGTCCCTAGTTGCCTGGCATCTCACCCTTGGATGATTAAGGTAGAGGAGTATTGCCTCCTGGGTTACACAGACCAGATAGTGGTGGTGGGGTTCTGGACTGATTGGTTTACATATCAAGAGCATGCTCCGGCTGGGCCACTTGCTATCTCTAAGAACCGATTTGACCCAGGAGGGGCAGTCTCTCCCTAGCCAAAATGTTTTTAAGATGTGAAAATATAATACACCAAAAATAAACAATATGAACAATACAATATTTCTGCCTATGCTGTTTTCATAACCTAGGGTACATTTTGCCAAACACACCCCTTCCTCCATATCTATTACTGAAAGCCTACTTAGACTTTAAGTCCCAGTTTCAAATGTAAGTTTTTCCCTGGGAAGTTTTCTGATTTCTCCCAGCAGGAAATACTATTTCCCAGTGTGCTCCCATAACACTTTGTGATTTTCCTTTTACATTCTGCCTTGGTAATGAGTATACTTGGTCACTTCACTTCTCAGTATTAACCCAGAGCAGTGCTGACCCCTACTCATCACCCTCTACCTTTACTAATGTCCAGTCTATGAAATGGAGAAGGACATGGCTCCTGTCCCTCTCTGTTAACATTCTTACAGAAGCTAGAAGGCAGCTCCTGTTCTGGGGATCTTTGGTCCTGGTGCTGCAGTAGGAGCCAGAGCTGTAGATTGGAGCTGCCTGCCTCTTGCAAGACAGTCTTCAGAGTTGCAGAGAAATAGCCATGGGAATTTAAATGAATAGGAAAATTCTGTATTCACATTATTTGAATATAACAGAGGCCAGTGTGGTGGAAAAGCAAGAGTGGTATAGAAACTCTGTGGATTCAACCACAGGTTAAGACAGAAAACCAGTTCAAACCTTCCCTCACCTGGCTTCCTCTGTGATTGGTCCTATGAGATCAGTTCCCTGCTTGGTCTTTCTGGAGGTAGGACTTAACAGCAACATTTCAGGACCTGAATATTATGATACTCACGTCATGTGGCCTTTCCTCCCACAGCTCTTCAGCAAGAGTACTGTAAGGTTAGAAATAATAGATTTTTAAAGCCTTGGGGAGGTAGAGATGTACTCAGAGACACCTGCTGGATCTTATGCCCTGTCTTTACAGCCCAACATTAGAGATGCCCTCCCAGGACACACGGTGGCCTCCAGGATTGGTGGGGTGCAACTCATTCAAGTAATAGCCTCACATCATGTTGCGGAATGTAGCTTGTCCCTCCAGACACCTCATTGCTTAGATGTGTTCTCTTTGAGAGACTCTCCCAGTGGTGTGCTAGGAAGTGTTTAACACCTGGATTAGGGTGTGGGGTGCAGAAGTTCCCTTCTTTGCAGCATTTGCTGCTTTCCGTGGTGTCAGTGTTAACACCGTGGGCACATTCAAGCTGCCAATGTGCAGTCACTGAACACAGAGCTGGGAAGAGAGGTGCCCAGGGTGCTCGCTCTAGCTGGTAGGAAGCAGCTCTAGCACACCTCTGTGTTCTCCATCTCCCTGTGAGAATGATTATTTCTCTAACTGGAAATGCCTCTGTGTGTCAACTCTAATTATGGACACTGAGTTCATAGTGTAAAATGAACACCCAGGATGTTCCCCAGCCTCCATATACACCAGTGGGTGCGAAACGTGAGAAGTGGGAGCAGTGGGCATTGCTGCCTATCATGCCTGTCCATGGCATGTGTCCCCGTCTCAACTGCAGCCCACTTGAGAAATCCCTTTCCCCTAATGTTGGTGTTGACAGAGTGAGTCCTGATTGCTGTTAGCACCTCGCCTTGAGGAACTCAAAGTCACCTTGGTGATATTGAAGGCTGAATTGTTGTTACAAGTATGTTTGCCATTTAAAGAGATTGCTGAGTCTCCCTTCACATCTGCTTTAGGGTCAACTACTTTCAGCTCCAAGTAGAAATAGATTTTGACCTTTCAGATTAACTAGAGGATGAATAAATTAACCTGATAGTGGAATCAATCTATTACTCTTAAGCTCTGTGTGTGTGCCACAGAACTCCCTGGATGCCCATAATTTACTTTTCCACAGTTCACTTTATTGAGGACATAGTAACATCAAATGTGTCATTCTTTTAATTTCAATTACAAGTGTATGTAATTGGCTTATAATATTGAGGCAAAATGAGCTTCTTTCTTTGTGATGGGCTTGGAGATCCTGTCTCTCTTTTGCTTATCAAAGCTAAAACAGACCAATGTTTGCCTGTCCCTGGGAGTCACAGCTGGAACTGGGGAAAAGTAAAAGCTCTGGTTTTCTCGCACAAGCACTGCTCACCCCAGAAGCCCACTCAGGCCCATCCCAGCTCTGGTAGCCTACTAGCAACGATGGCAGTGATACTGGCGCTGTGGGATGTGTGGGCCGGCTCCTGGGGAAAGGGCTGATGGGAGCTGGTCACCAGTTCTCACTGGGCAGGTGGCAGTTACTGTACATTGAGTGAGTGCTTATGAAGATCTATGACATTTTTACATGTATGTTTTTCTAGTAATGAAAGAAATAGTCATTGCAGGAAGCTTAGAAAGTAAAGAAAAGCATAAAATCACCCAAATCTCAGGGCATCACGTAAGATTATAGATAGTAAAATTAGAATTATATTATATATGCACAATTTATATGAATTTTGTCCTTAATATCCTTAATGACACTGTACTATTCTATTATATGAATATACCATAGATGATTTAACTCTTATTATTCAACATAAGCATAATTCCACTATGATAATGGTAATTTGAAGAACATATTTGTGCCTAAATCCTGTTTACTTCTTTGATTATGAGGTTAGGATGGAATTATAGATGTATAATTGTTAGAAAAGAAAAGTAGAGACTTTTTTTAAGGTTCTTGTTTAATAGACTGGAAATTGCTCTTGAGAAAGGTTTAAAAAACTTGTATTTCCATGAAATTCCTATTTTCCTAAAAAGAGGGGGGCAAAAGCCCTCCTCATTTTCAGATAAGTAGTATAATATAATAGAATGGAATGGACACTTACAAAGTGTTTACCTTAAGTTTTACCTGCCATAAGCTAAAATTCTGGAGAAAACAGGAAATGCTAGTTTGGTGACTTTACAATCATTCATCACTCAACACCAAAGTGCAAGGTGCCAAAATAGGGAGGAGAAAAAAAATGCCAGCAAAGTTTCTGGGCCTATGGAAATGCTCAGCTAACCTGGATAGCTTGTTGGGTGGGATTTCTTTGGTTATTTTCCTTTCAGCTGTAACACCAAGCATAAGGTATCTGACAAATAAGATGTAATATGACAGGCAAGGTGTGGCCTCAGGTATATTCCTGAATGAGTAGCTGTCACACCCATCTTCTAAGGAGGTGGTAATAAGGCTTAAGAGTCTAATCCTATCATTTTGCTGCTGTTTTTATTTACCATGTAGGGTGTAATTATAGTGTTTCCTTCTTAAATGGCTCTTAATGCATTTGGCCAAAGGGGAAAAAACAAAGCAGTTGTTAGAAGTCAAGTGTTTTACCATTTGTTTCTATCCTGTTTCTCTCCTTTCAGTTCCAGCAGCCCTGCCTGGAAGGGACTAACTAACCTCTTCTTACAGATCAGTCAAATCCATTGATTTTTGGCCAACAGCTTCAGAGCTAGAAAACACAATTGCTTTCCCTCAACCTGTTTTTCTTTAATGCCTATGAAATTACTATCAAGTAATAATGCCAATAGTGAAAATAGTATGGCTCTTGGATATCCTTCCAGAATTTTCTATGTATAAAAAGGTATGCACACTTAACAAAAAACCCACATGGAATCATCTGTATACTGGTATATTGTTCTTGGCTCACTACCTCATGTCCTGAACATCTCTTTATATCAGTAAGTAGAGATCTTCTCTCTCTCTTTTTTTTTTAACAGCAACATAGTTTGTATGTATCTCTCTAATGTAATTTTGAACCAGTTTCCTAGTGATGACTATATCCTGTTTTTAATGGTTCCAATCATTGCCACAATGTAGATCCCCATAGACTTTTGGGAATGCTAGCTATGATGAATTTCAAGGTCAACAGGTATGTGCAACAAAACTGTCATTCAATGATAAGGAAAAACAAATCAGATTGCAAGCTTTTGGATGTGAGAATGAAATAAGAATGGGAAATATTTTAAGGAGAATGTCATAAAAAGAACCACCTGATAAATTTTCCATCCTGCATTTCAACTAGAGAAGCATAAGTAGTGTACTTTGTTTTTTTTTTAAGAAAACTCCATACAGGGACTCCAGTAATGATATTGAGATCCAAAGACAACACTTATAAAGATTCAATACAGAGGAAAGAATAGGAGTCCCGATGCCATATTATAGTTGCTGCAAATACGGTGTGATCTTCAGCAAATCACCTCTTGGAATTTCAGCTTTCCCATGGGTAAGAAGAAAGTGGTAGAAGACCTTTAAACTATCCTTTAGAATAGTTTCCTGTCATTTGTCTGCTATTTAGGACTTCTAGTATTACTGCTCATGAGCAGGTGCTGGTCAAGCCTGGAAGCTATGGCCCTCTGAATGTGGGCTTTGTTGTTGAGGGGTTCAACCTTTGCCTAGATTAGCTCTGCTGGGTGCTGAGAGGCAGCAATAAGATATTTCAGGAGAATATTTTTCATGTTTCCTGTATTGTCTTTGTCATTTGGCCACAGACACATGCTCATCAGCTCCAGGAAGAATTTAAGCCAATACTCTGCTTGACTCAACCCTCAGAATCTTCCATAGTAATGAGCTCTCAAGTCAATGTTGCTCCTATAGTTTGAGTAACTTTGGTCTCCTATCTTGGAGTCTGGTTCCATAAAATATTTCACTGAAATAGGTGCCTTGGTATTCATAGGTCTAACACAGAAAGCTTGACCATTGATATTTTCTGGGTTCCTTTTCTAAATCCCTCACTTAAATAATTAATAGTTAAAAATGCCTTGAAAGGCCACTGTTGTTTTAGACCACTGTGAATAAATTAGTACCTCCCTATTTTTAATTTAGTCCAATTCTGGGTAAAAAAGAAAAGTTCTATAAACAATAGCAACTATTACTGTTATAATGAGAGAAGGTGAGCGATTTTGTAATAGCTTATTAAGATAAGGTACAGGACTTGAAAGACTTTCAAATATCTCAATAAGATGGAAGAGAATCTAAATAGAAACATAACTTCTTTATCTCAAATAGTACAAAAAAATTTTCATTCCTAAGAATATTTTATTTTAAGTTCTAAAATTTGCATTGAGCTCTCCCATTAATCTAGGCACTTATTTCTACTCACTTTTCATTCATCATGAGGCTTAGCAAATCTAAGGATCTGTTCTCAGTAAAATCACTCCACACTTTGGGTTTCCCCTGAAATACCAGATTACTAAGGAAATCAAAGCAAAAGGAAGTACGAATTCATGCTAAATATGGGATGTTCCTTATAGGACCTACTGCTTGGTATATCTAAGTTCAGTTTGGATTTATTTGAAGAGGGATAAAAATTGAGGGTTAAGGAAAAGGTCAGGATAACTGAAGTGCAACAAATGAGTTAGGTACTATTGAATTTAATGAGCTTTTGGAAGTCTCTGGAATTTGAGTTCCTAAAATGAATTCCCTTAGAGAGTAGACAGTTGACTCACCAACTCTGGCCATCAAGCAAGGTTGAGTCATCTAAAGTCAGCTGAATCACCTGCTTTCAGCTCTATTTTATAAGAATTAAGAATTGGGACTGGGTGGATATTTCTGTCCCTTTGATTGCAAGTATTAAGCATTTAAATATATGTAGAATATGATGTCCTTCTTCAGAAAAACCACACAAATTGCTCATGCACAGATGGACTGCATTAGTGAAAGCAGATTAGTAATTGTTTTTAGTTCCTGATGATGAAAAACTGCTCTGAACACCTACCTCACTAGATTCTTTACTCATCAAATAAACCAAGTAATTCTTGAAGATCCAGATTGGGATTTAAGAGACTAATGGCTAACTCCACAGAGCCTTAAGACCAGTGCAGAGAACAAACTGAGATGTCATTTGCAGAGGTGGTTTTTAAAGTCTAGGCGCTAATCGGGACCACATAGATACATCATGAGAAGAGAGCTTTTGAAAAAAGATGTTTCACAATGATGGAATATGAAAGTCAGGTAACACCTTCATTGGAAATGCTGAGGAAGCATTTTTAGGTGCTCTCCTGTTATGTTGTTAGTGTGTTTAATCACTTTTTTTTTTAGGGGTTAGAGATTTAGTGGAGGCAGGTTGGTATTAGAGAAAGAATACAGGTCAAAGAACATGAGCCACGTGGAAACTTGAGGCACGTGGCCCACCTGAACAGTCAAGCCTTTCTAAGCATCACTTTCTTCATCTAATACATGAAAAGGTTGTGTGAGATGGTGTTTCCCAAACTTGTTTGACTATCAGAATCACCTGGGGTACTTGTTAAAAATACAAATATCCATTGCCTCACCCAAGCTTAATGCATACAAATCAGCAGGGTGAGGCCTGAGAACTGATTTTCTAATCAGCACCTTGGGTGATTCTTATGTTTACACAAGTTTGGGAAACACTGTGTTAGATGATTAGTGAGATATCTTTCAGCTTTAAGATCTCTCAACTATCCTTCAAAACACCAACCACTTTTTTCCCCTCCCTCTGAATTGGAGAGGTAAGAGTCAAATGGATAACAAAATCAAGTTAGGTTGTGGGTGGAGAGGAATTGGTGGGGCTGGTCTGCCACTAAGTCATAATGCTTATGAAGATTGTCTTGGGGGCACTCAACCTTTGATACTCAAAGACTGCATGTTGTTCCTGCTCCAAATTAACACCTCCTCCCTGGAAGGGTCTGATCCATTCATTCACTCTGGGGTTGAAAGAGCTCAAGAGCCTCCTTGCATTTCCTCTCTGGCTTAGTGATAAGATCTGAAGCCAACAGAAAGGAGGCAGTGAGAATGTTAGCAAGCAGGGCAAGCACCACAAGTAGTCAGTGACCTCACCCACTCACAAAACTGACTGAACTAGTCTCACATGAAGCAGGTGAGTCTGCATCACTTCAAGGATGGCGGAGTAAGACATGAATCACCCCAGCAAGGAAGCATACCAGAAACCAAAACAACATTAATATCACCACTGCAGAGCACAAACTCTGGATAGCCTTCTTGAACAGTTTTAATCTCTTCTCACAAACTAATCTGTTAACAAGAGATATTGGAAAAAAATTGTTTAGAAGAGCAAAAATCCATAAACGATAAATTCATTCTTTCATGTATTGAACAATATTTATTGAGGAAAATCATTTGTTTCTGTATTCAACATTACTTATTGAGATCCCCCTGAGCACCAGGCACTGGTCTAGGTCCTCAGGATATAACAGTGAACAAACTGGGTTCCTGAATGCATTCTAGATGTTCCATAGCTTCTATTCTAGAAGGTGAAGGGGATCAGAATATGGTGCCCCCAAATATGCCACTTTGGCATAAGAATTATTTTGAACTCAATAAGGAACAGTAGATACAGTTAAAAGCTCTCTGTCCTCTCCCATCTGTCCAAAAGGCAGGGTATAAAATTCCTTTTGTAGAAGTTTCCCCTTTCCCCTCTCCCATACCAGGAGGAGAAAAACAGCTTTTATCACCTGAAATGCAGACAATACTAAGATGAACCTGTACAAGTAAACCTCAACAAAGTAATCCTTATCTCCATTAGTTCCCCACATAGGTCTGTCTTCTCACACCTAAATGTCTGGAGCCTTTTTCCTTGTTTTGTCACTGTTTCACAAATTTATTGCTCTTTGTTAAAATGTTATATATGTTCTTGAGTCTAACTACTTCGTTGGGATTTTCACTTCATTTCTTGAGGCCCTCTCTTATGCATATTAAATAAACCTTCTCTTGTTTATCTGTCTTTTCTCAGTTTAATTTTCAGGACCCCAGGTACAAAATCTGAGGGCAGGTGAAGAATTTATTTTTCTTCTACAAAGGGGAGAGAGACAATAAATAAGTGAACAAGTAAATAAGACTATTTCAAAAGGTATAAGTGGTATCATCTAAACACAACAGATAAATGGTCTTAAAGAGTGACTGCTGAGGGAGTGGTGAGGTGTGGAGTCCACTCCAGGTCTTGCTGAGGAGATTTGGGAAGGACCATTAGAAATTACTTTCCCCACCCTCAGATGAGTAGGCATCTCTGTGTCTGGTGGGTGAAATAACTAAGGTCAGAGAGGACAAAGGAGTTACCCAGGGATTTACCTAGACTTACTCAGAGCCCAGTTTCCCTAATGTTCACAGGTAAATTTTTTCCTGATAAATTTAACCTTCTGAATGTTACTTCCAATGAAGAAGTTTTATTTTTGCCTCACAAATGCCTTGGATGTATTTCTATGAGTCCTGTTGTACACGTTGCTCATTGGGTTCAGTGCTGAAATGGGTTTAGAGTTCTGGAGCAGTGCGAGGCTCTCCAGCTTAAGTGCTGAGGACAGTTAGTGGCCCCTGTTTTCAAAAGATTAAAGAACAACAGTGACCAGAAATACTGAGGCAATATGGACTTTTAACCTCACCTGACGGAGACTATAGGAAAATGGTTTGTTCCCAGTCATGGGAGATATGGAATGGTTTTGACGCCAGGGTTCTTGTTTGTGGAGTGGAAGAATGAATTTAGCAAACACCCAAGGTAGGAGAGCCAGGGGAGAGGCTTTTATTTAGATATACAGTGAGAGAAGAGAGCTCCCGACTCAGGCCAGGAGGGGACAAGAGAGTCCAGGGTGGTGCGTTGTCTAGGGGATTTATAGGCAGTTGAGGATTTGGAGGAACTAACAAAGGGCTTAGGGTGTGGACTTGTTAAAAGTGGCCTTAGGATGTTTGTCCTTGATGAGATATTAAATCCATTTTAGCATGCTAAAGTGAATCTTACACGTGATTACAAACAATTAGCATATTAAAAACATGGGCTACTTTCCTTTATCTGGGGAGTATCAACTGATCTCACTGAAGAATGATTCTAGAGCTTAATGTTTAACACAGAGTCTTGGTAGAGGGTTTCCTTGCATGTAGTTACACTTCTCTGACTGTAATGATCCTGCCTTGCTTTTTCTGGAGGCCGTCACCCTACTCTGACTACACCCATGGTCCCTGTCTCAGTTTGATCACCAGAAGTGAAACCAGTCCCAATTTTCATCCATTCTGTAAATAGCATGAAAGTGATTTTTACTGTGGTTTTACCACTTATCCATCCAGACTCCTGGCAATGATTAAATCCTTCCACTGCAAACAAACTCATTTCCTTTAAAACTTATTTTTTAAAACAAAAAAAATCTACTATTTTGTTTCCCATAAGCCAAGTGGATAAATGGCATACTCAAGTATGATGCCATTTCTAAACTATTTAAGATTAATTGCATCAAAATGATTTCAGTTTTGGTCCAAGACAAGCTACACACATCCTAACAGTCTTACAGCATTTTGTGCTTTTATTCCCCTGATGCTTGGAAGGGAGAATTTGACAGCTGAGTCTCATGTTAATTCTTACTTTTTTTGGTGTTTGGTTTTCTATACTGTAATACTTTAAGATTATAGCTTTCCTTTCTTTACCAGCCTAACTGATGCACTAGTCTAAACATCTTTGTGAGATTATTTAGATATATATATATAAAGGAGCCACCGCCATCTGGTGTGCTAGAGAAGATACTACAGTTAGCATGTTACTTCCAGTCCCACCAGGCAAGCCACTAATTTTCCAGACCATGGGAATTTTCTTCTAGACAGATGGGAAAGTGTCAGAGGCCACACCAATTTAATAGAGTAAAATCTTGGTTAACTGGTGCTAACGTAACTAAAATCCCTAATTAAATCATCTTTCCTTTTTGGTGATTGAAAGAAGGTACAGGGCAGTATACTTTGTATTTAGGGGAAATAAAAGTAGCTGACAAGAAAATAAATAATAATAGAGATTTGAGTAAATATGAAAACTCTAGAATATGTACAGCTTACCAACAATAGCATGTAAAAAACATACTTTTTTTTTCAGTTTGGCTCACTACTTCTTAAGGCAGAATGATTTTCATCAGTTTCTAGTTGGTAGGAGATAGAAATTTCCTGAAGCCTTTTGAATCCTGCCTAGCACCCTCAGTGACACTGCATTCACTAAGTTCCTACTTGTTGAGTAGTGCCAATAAAAGAAAGTCATTGCTAAAAGGATAGCTAATTGGAATCCAGTAAAATCTAGTCCCATGGTTGGTAATCTTGGCCAGGAATTTAATATATCTGAGCAGGTGAATCTGTAAAATGATAGTGTCTATTTCATAGGCTAGTTAGGAGGGTTATATGCCGAGTTCAAAGCATGGTACATGAAAGATACACCAAGCATTTCAAACAAGTCCTATAAGCTGATCTTCTCAGTTTAAACTCTCTTATAAACTCATCATAAACTCTAGTCAAGACAGAAAGTCAAATACCAAATTGAAATATATGTATGAAAAAAATTTGTTCTCTGCTCTCACTTTGCTTTCAGAATTTTAGAGATCATTTTGGATGGTTTATTTTTAAAAGCCATCCTCAATCTATACCCATAGGTACAAATATAGGCCTCTGTGGGTGTTTTGGGGGCTAGGATTGGGTGGAGGCAGGGAAATCTAGCTGTTTTGCAACTAATGATTTGTAAGTAGCGGTTTGGCTGAATTTAAATTTTTTTTAAAAACATGTGGTTTGCTGACATTCATAGAAAATAGTTGATCTATATCAAGCTTTAGGATAACTTCATCATGGTGTTCTTACTGGAAGTCTGCTTATGTCACAGAATAAGTGTCAAATTTTAAGCAGGAAGTCAATATTCTTTTCTAAAAGGCTTTGAGAATAAATAGCTATTTTAAATCTTTTTTAGAAAAAGGTTCTATAAGCAAGTGAAACAACAAAAGCAAACAAGGTTCAAAGGGAATTTTAAGCAAGGTATTTTCATCTCTTGTTATGTTTTCCAGTAAGTTAACAAACAGCCAGATCATTAAGGTAAGGTGTAACTCATAAACCTTTGTCCTTCTAGTTTTACCTCTGTATACGTGTGTGTGAATGCATTATATGCAATTCAAAGGTTGTGAGATTGGTAGCAAAAGCTCTTTTCTTCAAACACCTCTGGATTCTTTTGAAACAAACCAGACATGTGGACCCCTGACAAGTATGTTCTTTACCACTAGGGGGTGATAGCTGATAATGAATCAGCTTCCCTTACCAGGAGACAAACCACTGGCTTGGTTTGGTTAAGTATTGGACCAATTATCTTCTTTTATTGATTGCTTGGCAATGTTTGGTTTGAGGCATTTTGTCTGCCGAACATGCTCAAACCCACTATCATTCCTGTTGTGATACACAACATGGGTCTGGTGGAAGGACAGCTAGTGCATAGCTTTTTAGATTTGAACTGGGAAATTAGTTAACAGAACATTTATTCACTCACACATTTATTTAATAAATATTGAGAGTCCACAGGCCCTGTGACAGTCACTGGGTATACAATCATGAACATGTATGTAGTATCTGTCCTGATGGAGGTTTACTGTGGGGGAAACTTAAAAAAAACAGGTAAACATATCAATAAAATAATTGTGAGCTCTTATAAACACATTAAGGAAAAAAAATATGAGAGTGAGATAGGGAACAACTGGAGTTAGAAAAGAAATACTACATCAGATCAAATATTACTTTACTTAAGGATTTGCTATTCTCTATCTAACCAGTGGATTTCAGAGACAATATACCTTGATTTGGCAGTTTTCCACTTGCATAGTTTCTGGCAAAATTCTGATAACTAAACATTTTGGTGCCTTTGAAGCTTGGAATATCAGTAATGGTTGATATCTAGCACTAACATCCCTCCTTAGTATACCTCCATGGATACTTGGAAAACTTTATTAGGAGATGCATCAAATGGAAAGAATATACCTGTCTCTTTTCTTTCTGCATTTCAGAATGGGAACTTCTGTAATGTAACTGGCTAACTTGCATTTGTTTTGTCTAAATAGTCAGAACACTTCTTCAAAATTATCACACACACACATTGCAAAGAAAAGATATTGTTCAGTTAAAGTTAAATTTTCTAGCATGGAATATAAGAAAATCCTAGTGTTGATATACATATTGATAAGACTATAACCTTGGTGCTCTTGATATTGCACATGTTTTCTAGTCATTGCAGACTCTTTAATGCTATTTGCTATTTTCTTGCTTGAAAGACCCTCTGCCTTTATTCTCTGTCAGTTAGGTCTGCCTCATCTTTCACATTTCTAATGTGTTTCTCTTTTTCTCTTTAAATTACTCTATAGGCCATGTTTATTTCTTCCTTTTAAAAAAAAATTCTAGAAGCACTCATGTAATTGAGCAATTGGTTAAGTAATATATATTCTTAGGATTTTATAATCATTTCATTTCTGTTGAAAAAGTGATGTTTGGTTAACCCAAAATCCCTTCCTTTCCCAGCCTTCCTTGCAGCTAGGGATGAGACAGTGACCCAGGTCTAGCCCATAAGATGTAAGGGGAAAAATACTGGTATCTTGTGAGAAAGATATATGCTCCATGACAAAAGGAAATGGTATATGCAGAGGCCCTTTCATGGCCCTAGCTCGTCCCTTGCCCTTCCTTTGGGTGAGGTTAAGAGGGATGTAATGTCTGGATCTACAGAACCATCTTGTGAACAGAATGGAAAACCCAGGAGACTCGTGGAGATGCCAACCCAGCCAGTCCTGACAAATGTGGAGCTGGTGAACCAGTTGTGGAGTGACCATCCTCCAGTTCTTGTTCTATCATTTGATTTAATGCCTTCATTACTTATGCTACTATTAATTTGTTATTTTGTTCCTGGGAGCTGAAGGGATCCTAAACAACACAATCTGAATATTAAAATCCCCCAAAAACATCATTTCACTTTTAATTTTGATGCCCCTGAGAACTTGACCCAGAGACAGAGTAGTGGTAAAATAACTGTGTGCAATCTACATGTTTTTCCTTTGTCATCTCTCCACTTTCTCTCCCACTAAATGAATTTCTGGAAATTAATCTCATATGTTTATTTAAGAGACTGCTGAATTGGGAGAAGGAACTTTCCCTAAATGGGTCTGTTATATAAGATGCATTTATGTCAGAGGATAGTGAATGCTCACTTTGCCACAGCCAATTTTGGTGATTATGATCTTTATAAATACATGCTTTTAGAGAACAAAGATCTTTCTTTTTCATCTTTCTGTCTAGCAGGGCCAACCCTGTGCCTTGAACAGACTATGCAGACATGGGTCAATAAGGGGGATGAGAGGGGAGGGAAGGAAATTGGAGGCAGAAAAATGTATTTGACTACTTGAAGGGTATGAGAGAGATCACTGTAAATTCCTTGAAGTAGAAGTATTTCCTTATTTATCTTTGCATCTTCTGTACCAGTGTTTCTAAAAGCATAGCCTGATCATTCAGAATCAACGATAGCTTTGCTGAACTTCACACTCCTGGGCACCACTCCGCTACAGAAGGAAAATCTCTGAAAGCAGGCCCAGGAATTCATGACTTCACTCACTTGTGAATAGCAAAATGTCTGGTAAAGTGCTTTATATCTGTTAGATACTTAGTAAATAATAGAAAGAATAAATGAGTGATGCAAAGATAGAACAATCTCGCAAACTCAGATCTAATCTTTAAAATCATTCCTTTAAAACTTAGTATTTATTTATTTATTTTTTTAACTTAGTATTTATTTGATGAGACAGAATATTTTATTGAAAAGTAGAAAAGCCTCCCTTTTAAGTGGGCAAAATATTTTCTTTGATGACTAAGAAGAAAAACTATTTAAATGGTTCACTTGGTCTCAAATGTAAATAAATTGAAACTAATAACAAGATTTCTTTTAAAATACTTGGGAACTTAGAAAGGCAGACAAAGCCTTCTAGGCCCCCAACCCCTTAAATTCCCTGACTCCTCTGTGATACTTATTCCTACATACTCCTCCCAGAACCTGGGGCATAATGAGATTTGGCCACAGATTCAGTGAAAATGAACTCACATTCTAGACAGGGAGAGAACATATGCAATGAACAAAATGGAGAGCACAGACTCTTCTTCGAAGTGGTGGTCTGGTTATAACCCAGCTCTTCTGACTCCAGTGGAAGTCCAGATCATCTCCACGTCAGCCACAGCACCGCTTCTCTTAAAACTGTGGTTACAGAGGCTTGTGTTTTCCTGCTCTGCTGCGGGGTGGTTTTGCTGCATATGATCCACCCTGGCATCACCAGATCAGCTCTGTAAGGAAGCATCATCTGGATTCTTTCTGGGCAGGAAGAGAGAAAGCTCTTATTTGAATAGTTGATGTTGGGGGAATCTGTTTTGATAGTGTGTGGTTTCAGGGAAGTGAGGAATCATCTGTTTGGAGGGAGTGAAGAGGTCTTCTCTAGCCAAGTAGTTTGCACAACCAACTGGATAATTTAACCCCACCCTAGCTATCCAAATTTCTTTCTCTCCTCCCACAGAGTCAAGCCAGTTCTTTCCCTCTGCCCAACATACCACACTCTTTACAGCCTATATACATTTGCCTAGTATTTTGCTCCAACTGGAATTCCTTATTCTCTTTTCTTCACCAATAGTAAGGAGAATAATCCTCATAAGAACCATTGAGAGGTTACTACCTGCTTTATATACATTGTCTCTTTGAATCTTCATAACAACTCCCAAAGTGGGTAGTATTATTATCCCCATTTTATAGATAATCAGAGGGATTAAAGCACTTGGCTAAGTTCATCCAGCCAGTATGTTGCAGAACTGAGATTCAAATCCAAGGATTCTAAAGTTTATGCTTAGAACCACTGTGTACACACTGGGATTCTTTTTGCTTGTCCAAGTCCCACATTGTCCATGAATTTTTTGACTTGACTTTTGATATTAATTATTATCTGAACTATGCATATTGGTGCTTTAAATAACAAAATCATAGGGTATCACAGAAAGGATTTCAGAGGCCACCTAGATCACCTCCCTCCTTCTACAGATGAGAGCATTGAAGAGCAGAGAGACTGTTCTTGTCAGAGGTCTTCCAGAACTCAGTCATGTACTTGAGGCAGGACATTGCTGATTCTGGGAGCCTCATCCTAGAATTTCTGATTCAGTAGGCCAAGTGCAGGGACCTGGGAATATATATTTAAAAAATAACTTCAGGGAAAGTTAGGATTCACTAATAGTCAATATCCCTTAGCGTTCCATCCATTTCTTCTGTGTTGTCTTATCTCCCAAACCTTACTCTACTGATACCTTGTTCTATATTTCAGTATCCCCTACACTGCCTGACCAGGAGCTAGACATATTTTAAGTGTCCAGTCAATGCTTGTATACTGAAATGAAGGAAGTTTTAGATACTGAGCATTTGACCAGGAGATGGCAGGGAACTGGATTATGGCAATTAGTTACAAGGCCACCTAGAGCAAACTCTATGTGGGAGGCAAAATAGGCAGTGATTATAAGAATTTGCTTTGTGTCATTTTCTTCAGCTCATAGTGACTCAGGAGCCCGGTTGGCCCAAGATTTCAGATAGCAGCGTTCTGATTTCCGATTTTCTTTTGCCTCCCCTCGCTGGGTAGACATGTTTAGTAAATGTGATCCCCAGATGCTCAGGACATGTCTTGTTCTGCTGTGAGCACATGGAACCAAGCCCTGGTGACACTCTTGTCTTGGAGTGGCAGAGCCTTATATGGAAGCAGAGTGTACTTTTTGCTGTACTGGAGGATCTTTAAATAGCAAGGAACAGCAACTGAAAGCTTTTCAAAGAGCTACTTAAAGTTATTTTTCTCCATGACAACAGCCTGCCAATAAGGATAGAATTTAAAGAGCTAGGACCTCGAGTAGAAGAGAAAAGGAAAATTTCCCTGCTAAATTGAATGCTCAGAGATGAACCAAAGCCAGAGTATAAATTCCGTACGTTGAGTCACAACTACAGAACAGATGAGATGAGCAATCAAACTGCATTCTTCAATTATCTTTGTGCAAAATCAGGGGGATATTTAAGGGTGTTGACTGGGTGGTATAGTGTGGAGGGAGATATGTTATAGTCACATGTTGTGATTACTGCTGCTGCAATGATGGATTCATGTTCTTGTGTGTTACCCTTGGAGGTTTGGGGAACCGATTGTTTTTGGTGGCTCAAAAACCAACTTCTGAATAATCCTCTTGGCTTTCCTGTGCCTGTACCTTGCAAAGGCACCTTTTGCCTTGCCTCATGAAATCTGAGTCCCAGGAAGGACTGAAGTGGCCTCAATTCTTGATTTCCTCTTTTCCACAAAATGAAAATGTTCAGATGCCTTTTCAGGGAGCCTCCACATTTTTTTTTAAATTAAGGATTTATTTTTAGAGCAGGTTTAAGTTCACAAATTGAGAGGAAGGTATAGAGATTTCCCGTATACTCCTGTCTCCACATGTGCATAGCCTTTCCCATTATAAAAATACCACACCAGAGTGGTACATTTATTAGAATCAGTGAACCTACATGGACACATCACAATCACCCAAAGCCCATAGTGTACATTATAGTTCATTCCTGGTGGGGTACCTGCTCTGGGTTTGGACAAATCTATATGGATATGAACCCATCATTATGGTATCATACAGTCATGGCCCCCAACATCCTGTGTTCCATGTATTCATCTTCCCCCAACTTCCCAACCCCTCATCTTTGTACTGTCTCCATATTTTGCCTTTTCCAGAATGTCATATAGTTGGAGTCATATAGTCTTTTCAGATTGACTTTAATCACTTAATAATACATGTGTAAGGTTCTACCATGCCTGTTCACAGCTTGATAGCTTATTTCATTTTAGGGCTAAATAATATTCCATCATCTGGATGTACCACAGTTGACTTATCCACTCATCTACTGAAGGACATTTTGGTTGCTTCCAAGTTTTAAAACTATGGATACATTTGTTATAAACATTTGTGTGCAGGTTTCTGTGTAGACATACATTTTCATCTCCTTTGGGTAAATACCAAGGAACGAAAATGCTGGATCTGCTGGGTTCTATGGTAAGAGTATGCTTAATCTTGTAAGGAATGGTCAAACTGTCTTCCAGTATGGCTCTGTCATTCTGCATTGCCACCAGCAATAGACGAGAGTTCCTACTGCTTCACATCCATGTCAGCATTTGGTGTCATCAGTGTTCTGGATTTGGGCCACTTTAATAGTTTTTTAGTGGTAACTTGTTGCTTTTTAAATGTGCATTTCTCTGGTGACATATGGTAGGGAGAATCATTTCATATGTTTATTTGCCATCTGTACATCTTCTTTGATGAGTGATCTGTTAAGGTCTGTGGCCCATTTAAACACAATTTTTATTGAAGTAAAGTTGGAATATAACATTACACAAGTTTCAGGTGTACACTATAATTTGACATCTGTATGTATTTTTAATTTGGTTATTTGTTTTCTTATTGTTGAGTTACATCAGATTTTTTTTATTTCTCTGTTCTCAGAGACCACCTTGACACTCCAAATTAGAGGGATTTAAGTGATTTACCTTCTACTCCTAATTGTCTTCAAGAATGGCAATGGACTTTCCTTGATAACTTTCTTACTCTCCATTTCCAACTAAGTCCTAATCTAATTCAACAGCATTAGCTTAAGAATTGATTCCAGAAATAGAATAGATACAGTTTTCTATCTGATACAGGAATACCCTCTACAGTGTTCCCTACAAGTGCTCATCCCTACAAGACTTTGATTAGCAACAGCTCACTAGCTTGACAGTGGCAAGGTTCACCACTGTCCAGTACCAGGGATTACCATTCATTTAACAAATATTATTGGGTGCCCTTTATATGTCAAACTCTGAGCTAGGCACAGGAGCAGTGAATCAATTGGACAATTATCAGCTTCTTCCTTATAGAGTAAAAGTGGTTTCCGTATACTGACTGGCTCTAGTTCTGCCCATTGAAACCAGATAGTTAGCCAGGCCATTCCTTCAGAAACTTGGGGTCAAAGCCCATTGTTTCTCTGGTCACCCCTTCCTGTAGGTGTGCTCTGTTTGGTCAATGGCCCTTCTTAAGGGAGGATGCTCAGAATTTCTATCTCCTGGCCTTTTCCACCCATGTTTGGATGCCCAGGTCTTATTACAGTTGCCTAAATCTGTGGAGTTACATTGCATGACATATTTCCCAAGTGTAGAGGTGCAAGCTTGCATATGTATAAGTCCGTTGGGGAGAAGGAGTTGAAAAGATTAACTTCGACCTAGGGAGTTGTTTTTCTTCTGCATTTTAACCAGGAAAATAAATGCAATTGTAGCTTTGAACACTGAAATGCTAGCTTTTAAGCAACGTGCAAATAATAGAGTTCAAGGCTTCAAGAGAAAATCAGGTTCCATAAAAATTATGTGATAGGAACCCCTACATTGTCCTTTTAGTTGGTAAATTAAGAATAAATGGAACCAGAAAGTAATCGCCTCTAACTTTCTTTCACTGAGAACTAATGCCCCTCTGACTAGTAAATAATGTTAACTTACAAAAACATTAAGCCAGGGTTCTTCACTGTTGACAACTTAAATGGGCAGTGATTACAGTCCTTGAACTTTTGCGGCCCTCCTGCCTCCCCAGTGGGTACAGCTTGACTTTGAGGGAAGGGGCACATGAATCTGGGGGCCAGGCTGTTATGCCAAAACACACTCAGTGCCACCCATACAGAGGGCTTGTGGCTGATATTACCAAGGGTCAGGCAATCCCTCTGCTCTTAGACTTGGCTTCTAGGGCTGAAAACCATCAGATTCCCTCCGGGAAGTGTAAACATTTCCTCTTAGGAAGGATGACTTGTTCTCCTGCCTGAATTATTCTCTGCTCCCATATACCACCTTGTTCTGCTATTTGGATGTGTTCTCTGCATTTGTCTGCCTGCTCTTGACCCCAGCAGGCTGGTCTCATCAGGTGTATCTCCTGGTTTGCCAGCTGGCTTCAGTTTGACCAGTGAAATATCCAGGTAAGAGGGTGGGAAGAGAGTAAGGTCACTGTATATCTTCCAAGTCTTGTGCTTCAGTAGCCTGCCTCTAGAAGTGGCTGTGTCCAATTACTTCAAATCACCACCTCTACCAAGCATTCCTAACCTAGGGCTCTAGCTCTCTAGGCACTAGGAATGCCTTGTCCTCCCCTGGGTCTGCATCCCAGGCTGATGCTGGTCTCTGGGTGCCTCAACCTCCCTAACTTTTCCTTAACCCTGCCCTTACCTCTGACCCATCATTACTCTTATTCAAACCATCCAGAATGAACTATTTCCTGTCTGGGCCCCTGACAGTTGAACCCCTGGATGTCCATCTCTTCTGTGAATTGTGGCACCACTCCCTCAGCACCTTCTTAGAAGCAAAGCTTTCTTACCTCCTCCAGGCAGGTGCAATCCACAGTCTCAGGACTGGAACTGGGCAGTCCCAGCCTGCCAGCTCCTCAGAATCACCTGGAAAGCTCTGAAAAAGACAGATTCTGGAGCCCCACTATTAAATGAGACTTGCTGGGGACAAGGCCTTACAATTTCTACTTTTAAAAAGATCCACGAAACAAAATAGTGATAATTATTCAAGTTGGGTGATGAGTACATGGGGTTTATTATATCGTTTTCTCTACTTTGGTGTATGTTTGAAAATTTTCATTATAAAAAAGAATCAGATACATAAGGATCTTAGTTGGGAACCATCAGTTCAGAGTAGAGTTCTGAAATGTGTTTTACTAATCTTGTTATTCCCTGTGTCCACTGGCGTCCATCACGCCATGTTAAGGTCTTCCTCTGTCTAACAGTTGGGATGGGACAAAGACATCCAGCACCTTCCGTCTACTGGAGCCAAGCATTGGTACCAGTCTGATCCGTACCTCACAGATGCCTCCTCTGTAGGTTAGGGCTGAGCCGATGTGGCCACATCCCGGGTCCTTTGCAAACAGTTCCCAGTCACATTGTGACCTCTAGCCAAATTCTGTCAGTATGGAACTGGAAAATCCAAGCTGCTCCACTCTGGTGTGGCTCTCTCCCCTGTCCCTTCTTTATGAGAAATTTCTCCAAAGTCCCACAGTTCTGGTATTTGTGCCACACCAGAAAAGAACCCAGAATTTTGAGTAACACATTCAGGTTCTCAGTCTCTGCTCCCATGTGAACTCAGGCAAGAGACTTACCTTTTCAATGTCTTTGGTTTCTTGCACAGCATAGTAGTTAAAGGCGTTAATTCTGGGTTTTAATCATCATTCTGCCACTTCCTAGCCATGTGACTTAGGACAAGTTGCTTAACTTCTGTATTATTCCACAAGTCTTTCATCTGTAGAGTGGAAATATTAATCATTACCCCATCATTGCTTGACAAGCTACTAAAGGGAGCAGTGTGGTACCTGGCGTATAATAAGTTCCATGTAAGTGGATGCTGAAGCCGTTATCATTGTTGCTATTTAAATTTATGTGTATAACTGTGGAGGATGAGACAGAAGGAAACATAGCAGTAACTTCAGACAGAGAGCGTCCAGGGATTTTTAAAAATCATAATAAAATTAGAGAACTACTGCTATAGATCTTGCAGAAATTAATGGCTGTCAAGTCTGTGGGGCAGGGGTGGGGGGTGGGGACAGAGCCATTCAAACAAGCTGGTGTGGCCGATTCCCTAGTTGCTGGTCACTTGGTGTAGTTCTGGGCTTCAGCACCAGCCTGGGTAGAAGGCCTGGCTGGATCTGGAACTGTGTTTCCCTGCTCTGGCCTGGCCTGACACAAGCAGCCCAAGTGCCTGGGTTTGATGTGTGGGAGGTGGTAGTGAAGGGAAGAGCAGAGGAGCATCGAGGGCGCTCCTAAATCAAATAGATGAGATGAAATGCCGAGATGGCCTTGGCTTACGTATGTCCATCTTCAGCCAACTTGAGGACACACGGCTTCATTTAGCAAACCTGACCTCATGTTCCTGTCAATTAAAAACTATGCAAATGTGTTTTGCATTTTCTGGGTAAGGGTGTATTACCTCCTAATGCTGATGATTAAAATTCCTGATAAAAGCCAATCTCCACATGTTGGACAATGGAAGAGAATCAGAGAGAAAAAAATTGGGGACTTTTAATAATTTAGCACAAAAATAAATACTTATCATGATTGTACCCTAAAGAACGACTCCTTAAGTCCTCACTTGCTTGGGAAGAAAACTCTAACCCCTCTCTTCTTCACAACTAACTTAATCTACCCTAGCCAACACCTCTAGATCCCAGCTCAAGAACTCTTATGAATTTTTTTCTTTTAAATGTAGATCTGGGCTTTACAGGAGCCAGATGCTGAATGACATAAACTGTTCCCTCTAAGCCAATGTCTAGCATGGTTGAAAGCTATAGTTGAAAGCTATTCTTTCCTTCAACAAGTATGCCTTTATACTCTAAAATACCTGTCACTTATACTCTTTGACATAGTTTGTTAATTTTTACCACTCCTTGTGGCATGTATTTTAAAGTTGCCATCTAAGAAAAGACAGATCTTTTATTGCTAGTTCTGATTTGTGAAAGACACCCTATCAATCCATCTATCCCTTTATCCAGCTATTAATTCAAATATTTTTGGTGCATTTCCAAGCAGATTGCAGACATTAGATTGTATACTTCTCTGTATTTTGGAAGCATTCTTTAAATAGGGTGCAATATTTGTTTACAGTGGGTTTTCCTTGTGATGTAAAAAATGCACATATTTTAAGTGTATTTGTGCATAGTTGTGGCAAATTTATACACTCAGGTTTTATTTTCACTGGGAATGGAGAGAAAGCTTCTCTTCCTTTTGGAAGGTGAGGCTTAAAGACATGAGCCCAGTGCAGTGCAGTTATGACTCCAGCTTTGTATTCTGAAAGCCAATTGGGGAATAAGAAGTCTGACATACCACTGTGAAGGCAGAGCTATAGAGACAAAAATAATATTGAAAGTATTGTAGTCATTTCTGCCCTTCTTTTTTTAAAATAATTTGTTTACCTGTGCCTATAAATTATCATATTTGCCTAAACTATTTTGAGTTGTTTTTTTTTTTTACTTGCACTTCATCCTAATATAAATATATATATATATGTCTTCTTTACTTTTAAGTAAGGTATTATGTGTCTACTGCAGGTATCAGACCACGTCAGGAGAGATAAAGAAAATCTAAGCTTCCGTACAAATCTAAGAGACTACAGATCTAGTAAATTGAAAGTATGGCCTTACCTAGGTTTTGGTTGTGGATCTATCCTCTGTGGGACTAAGAGACAATTTTTCACAGGCACTTGTGACTTTATTCAAAGCAGAATCTTTAACAAATCAAAATAAAAGCAAAAACATGACATATGATAACCTTGATATTAAAAGTATAGTTACTGACATTAGAAGCAGGACCCTGGTGGACTTGCCACTTATTTTTTCTAGTTTTGAACATCACCCAGTTTTTGTGGTTTTAGCTAAATAATTACAGAAACAGAGGCAGTATATTTTCACTGTTAGAGGTGGAATAGGTTGAAAAATGCCAAAATGGGTCCAATCTGGGAAATGTTGAGTCCATGTGTGAGAGAGGAGGGCTCTCAATCATCTGAGGGGGAGTAAAGGAAGCATTTTATTGCCCAAGAGAAATTACTATTTTTTTTTTTGGATTTCGGATCTGACATATGATACTATTTATCAGTTACTTTGGTATTCTATGATCAGAATTTATGTCTTTTTATTTCTTGTCTCAGACCAAACTGAAATGTTCTTCCTTGGTTGATTTCCATGAAAGTAAGAATAATGGCTTCCTTGGGGGGAAAGGAAGGGCTAGTGACTGGAAGGAGGTCCATGGACAGCTTCTGGGGTAGGTGTCCAAATTCTGTTTCTTGACCTGAATGATGTTCACAAG
Source organism: Manis pentadactyla (assembly GCF_030020395.1). Taxonomy (NCBI): domain Eukaryota; kingdom Metazoa; phylum Chordata; class Mammalia; order Pholidota; family Manidae; genus Manis; species Manis pentadactyla. The sequence goes on from NC_080026.1 coordinate 84,516,775, forward strand.
TGTGTTCACCTTTTATTTTGTGCTACACATTTGTTTTGTGGGGTTACTGTTCCTGTTTTATATGTTAAAATGAAAGTCTTAATATCTGACCTCCAAATATTTTAAGATGTTAAGATTTGATAAAGCTATGAGATGGGTACATTATTAGTGCTTATTTCCTTATACTCCTTATTTTTCTGTATCATTGAAATATTTCATAAGATACAAAATTTTAACAAAAAATTTCCTTCTTAACCTCCAATTTTTCTTTAAAGGGACATGGTTGTTATATAGGCTTCCACTTTTGAGGTCTGTCCAAAGTGACAGTAAATGATGGTCATACCAAAATTGTCACTAACATTTCCCTTTGCACTGTGCCCTGAAATGAGTTCTTCAACCTCCAGATTTCCTAGTTCCTAACTCTTTTGTGTGTCTCAGCCTAATTCATTTTGTGTAGAACATCTGATCTTTACTATGTATTTTTACGACTCTATATTAAATTTTATCTGACCAGATCTGCTCATGGCTAAAGTGAAGGGGAATAATTAATTATTTGGGTAATTTATGTTAAAGCTTTCTTATACAGAAAATTCAAAGCAAAGCAGAGAAAAGAGTGCAGTGGTGTGCCCTGCATTACCTCATTATTGTCCCAATTCCTCATTTTGTTTGGATAGTAAGGTTTCGGGGTGTTTTTTCTCTGAAGACTTTATTTTTTAGGGCAGTTTTAGGTTCACAGAAAAATTGAGAGGAAGGTACAAAGATTTCCCATATACACTCTGCCTCCACATCGCATTGCCCCCACCATTATCAACATCCCCACCCGAGTGGGACATTTGTTACAACTGATGAACCAACATAGACACATCATAGTCAGCCAAAGCCCATAGTTGACATTAGAGGGTCACTCGGTATTGTACCTGCTATGGGTTTGGACAAATGCATAGGGACAATGTACTCATCATTCTTGTATCATACAGAGTGTTGTCACTGTCCTCAAAATCCTGTGTGCTCCCCCTATTCATCTCTTCATCAACTTCCCAACATCTGATCTTTTTACTGTCTCTGTTATTTTGCCTTTACCAGAATGTCACATAGGTGGAATCATGTAGTATGTAGCCTTTCAGCCTTTCAGATTGGATCCTTTCACTGTGTAATATGTATTTAAGTTTCCTCCATGACTGTGCATGGCTTGATAGCTCATTTCTTTTTAGCGCTGAACACTATTCCACAGTCTGTTTATCCATTCACCTACTGAAGGACGTCTTGGCTGCTTCTAAGTTTTGGTAGGTAAATGAATAAAGCTGCTATAAACATCTGTGTGCAGGTTTTTGGGTAGACCTAGGCTTCCAACTCCTTTGGATAAATACCAAGGAGTGTGATTGCTGAATCTGCTGGGTCATATAGTAAGAGTATGTTTAATTTTGAAAGAAACTGCCAAGCTGTCTTCCAAAGTGGCTGTAACATTTTGCATTCCCACCAGCAGTCAATGACAGTTCTTGTTGCTCCACATCCTCACCACCATTTGGTGCTGTCAGGGGTCCAGATTTTGGCCATTCTAATAAGTGTGTAGTGGTATCTCATTGTTGTTTTAATTGAGGTACTTAAGACTATTACAATATTAGCAGGTAACTAGGGACAGCAATAGCTAATCACAGTTAAGCACTGCTATATGCCGGGCACTCTACACAGTGCTACAGGTATCAGTTGATTTATTCATTCCACAGCTCTGTGACATAATACTATTATTGTCTCTAATAAAGATAAGCCTGGGGTTGTGAGAGTGGCTTTCCTGAGTCAGCACAGGACAGCAAGGCCAGCTTTATGGACACGTGACCTGGGCAGTCACGTGGGCCCTGTGCGCAGAAGAGCTCTGTATTTTGTTTAATGTTCTGAGATCACTGTCTTGAAATTCTTATTAATTTTTGCACAAAGAGCCCTGCGTTTGCATTGTATCCTCTGCTGAGCAAATCACGTCCTGTGGGGTAGAGTTGGGTATTTCATTCCAAGGGCTGTGCTATTTACCACCACTATACTTGGCTGCTTTGGGCCTCTCTAAGTGAAGCTAGGAGAAGGAAAAAACAAAGAAGAAAACAATCAAAATGAATGAAAACACCCCAAACAAAGAAACAAATCAATAAACATAAAACTAGTAACAGATGACCAGGTGACATGGCACATGAATGTTAACTACAGAGGGTAAGAAACAAATCCCAGAAGGATAATTTTAAAATGTGTGACTTGTGCTTAAATGAACATTTCCTGGGTATTGTTCTTGGTCAACGAAACTAATATGTGAGACTTGTTCTACCTTAGGAAATACACATACTCCCATGATATACAGTTTTTTTTTCTACATTCATCACATGTAGTCAAGACAAAAGTCTTTTTCTGAAACAAACCATTATTTAGGGGGGACCAAGAGAGGTGAACGCAGCAAATCTGGAGATTTGTTCACTGTTTCTCTCACCTGAGGACAGCTTCTCACTGCCAAGCTTTTAGATTTACAAACTCACTCACCCTCATACCAAATGGAGCTTTGGGACAGAAAGCTTCCAGAAAACCATGGCTGCAGTCTGGGGAAAGCTACACTGTGAGCGTCCCCATACATCTGAAATATATGGAAGGGTTTGATATCTGATATCAAAGTATATGGCCACTACGTTTTCTAGTGACCCCTTTATTTCCTGCTTGTTCTGATTCGGGTCTGGAAGCTCCTTTTTCCTCAGCTGTGGCAGCTATGTTTTTGGTCTTGTGATTTTTGCCCTTGTTTAGCTTGTGGTCTCCGTCTGTGCTTGTCTCCTCACTTGAGTTGCTCAATTTGTGCTGCAAGTTAATAGCCTGTCTAATTTAGCCGCAAGGATTTTCATCGCTTGGCGGCAAGACAAGCTCAGCTCTCTTTCGTCCCTGGTATGACTGGTTCAGTGGAGGACGAAGGTGAGGGCTGGTGGCAGCAAAAAGGTGGACACTGGTGCAGGGGCTCCAGCCTTCATGCCCTGTGGCCTGCTGAGGCATTTGCCACCTGCCCTGGAGAACACTGAGGCTTAGATGCCTCAGGGGCTTTAAATTTTAGAGCTTAGCATTACCTCTCAATCAGAAAATGGAATCACAGGAGAAAGATCTTTTTTTGCCTCATGGGGGCTTGGCTAAGGTTCATTGGTGGTTACCGACATTCCCCTTCTCGCCCTGCCTGATACAACAATGCCCATCATTGTTTCCAAAAGGGCTTCACCTGCGTCTGGTGAGGACTTGTACAGGCAGGTCTGCAGCAGCTTCCAGCTGCAGGTTTTAAGTCTCCTCAGAGCTGGAGTGTGGTTCCCAACGACCAACATTCCAAGCTGAAGGATTGTCAGAATGAGTAGATTCATTTTCATTCTGGCTTAAGGATAGATATTAAATAATAAAAAGAATACCTACCCCTAACCCCAAGGTTTGTTTGTATGTTCCTCACCACACACCTGCCAGGTAGGCAGGATAAGAATCATCATTATTCCTATTCTGCCAGTGCAGAAACTGAGTTTCAAGGAAGTTGTGATTTGCCCAAAGTCTAAGATGTCACCTTAGACCTTTCTATGCCAAGAACAGTGTTTCGCCATTACTGCATCCTATTACTTCTATCATGAAACAAATTCAGAGAAAAAGGAGGAAATCATTTGAGAAAGCTGGTTGTGGCTTTTACCGTGAAGGTGGGAATATTATTATCATTAGTGATATTAGCATGCGGACCTAATCAGTCAACCTGGAAGTAAGAAGACAAAGATGCCACACTCTCAAGGAGCACATATTTGAGGATGAGTTGAGACTGTAAACAAATTATTCTTGTTCAGTAGAACAGGCTCTGAGTTAGAGGTGCCAGTTGGGGTAGGACATCTGAGGTCTGCTTTGGAAAACTAGAAAATCTTCACAGAAGGCAGGTGCTAGGTGGGTCTTGAAGAATAAATGGGGCTTCCCTAGATGAAAAAGGTATAGAAGAGTGTTTCTCCTTGAGGCCAGTGGATGGAGACTTGAGTGTCTTTAGGTGGTGGTAGGGGACTGGAAAGGCAAGCAAGATTAGAATAGGAAGGTTCTGGTGAGTCATGCTGTAGAGTGGGCACTCAACTCGTAAAGCATGGGGAAACACTGACAGGTTTTAAGCAGGGGCACGTTGTAAGTGTTGTGCTGTGGAAGGACCACTCTGGCAGGAATATGAAGACCAGACTGAGAGGCTGGAGCAAAGCTGGCCAGAGGGAGGGGACCAGCCAGGAGGATTTTGTAATAGTCCAGGAAAGAGGTCACGAAGCCCTGTTTGACTAATGACAAAGTTTATATAATGGGCCCCTGTGGACCAAATCAGCAAAAGAAAATGATCCAGATGTAGCATGTTATTCATCTCAAAATATGTTGGTGTCTTTAAAAAAAAACTTTTTCTGATAATAAAGACAATACATGATCAGTATACAAATTTGGAAAATATAGAAATGTATAAAGAAGAAAATGAAGCACTTACAGCCCATTATCTGGAGCTGAGATATGTGTGTCTATCAGATATGGATATCATATTAAATATAATATGTAGTAAATATAATATTACATATTATATATAAATACTGATATATACATCTTATGTATATAGAGTTTATTTAAAATATGCAAGTATTGTAAAATAACATCTAATTTACAGAATGATAGAAAATACAAATAATTACTGAGAGCTTACTAAATGCTGGGCACTCTTAGAAGCACAAAATGTGTAATAACTTATTATATATATTAGCTTATTTAATCCTCATAAAACCGTGAGACAGGTCTGTGTGCATTTTGCCACTTACAGCTAGAAAGGTTAAAGTATAGAAAGATCTGTAACTTGACTAAGGTTCTATAATTTTTAAGTGTCAGAGCTGGTATTTGAACCTAGTTTACCTCCAGGGACTGTACATTTAAACCCCTATGGTATAATTTTCAGAGATGAATTTAAACTCTTGTTGTGTGATTAACTGACTTTACACAGCCACTCAACACTCTACTATAGGGTTGGTTGTCAAACTGATTTTTCTGTGACGATGGAAATATTCTCTATCTGCACTGTCCAATACGGTAGCCATCAGCCACATGTAGCTATGAATACTAGAAATGCCACTACTCTGAATAAGAACAGAATTTTAAATTTTACTTCATTTTAATTAATTTAAATGTGCATAACCACTTAGCTCTGCACTGGACAGCACAGATGAACATTACAATACAATGGGCCCTCGTCCCTTTGTCACTCATGCTCCCTGTCTAGTAATCACTGGTAACCACTTTAATTTATTTCTGATTTCAGTCCTTTCCCATGTTCATCTCTATTAAGTCCAAAAAATATTTCTGTACTTATGTTTTGATTACCTACTTTAAACATTGGATGGACTATGCCATGCCAAACAGGGAATTAGTTTGTGTACCCCTCTCTCACATCCTCTCCCCTTCTAATTTTTGTTAACTATTTTAGTTCTGTATACCTGTATATTTTGGTATCTGTTAAGATTCTTCTGATTGCAAGCAGGAAAAAAAAAAGGCAAATAAAACTGATTTGAGCAATAAAAAGGGAATTTACTGGCTCATATAAACAAGAAGATCAGAGGCAGAAATGACATTATGAAGGCTGAATTCACGGCTCAAACAATGTAAGCTGGACTTGATTTCAGCTCAGCTCTACCTCAGTCTGTAAGTTTCATTCTTAAATTCTATGTGGTGGCCACAACTGCAGGAGCTGTAGTTTCATATCCTCTGAGATTCCAGACCAGCAGAAAAGACTGAATGTGTCTTTATTGTTGTGCTACTTAACTATGGCCACAATAATGCTGAGTTAAAATGCATGCATACACACACACAATCTCTGTGATTGCAGAAAATAAACATTTACTTAACTCATGATGTGGGTTGGGTGAGGTCAGCTGATCTAGGCTGGGCTTGGCTGGGTGGCTCTGCTGATTTTGGTGGGGACTGCTCACAACTTGGGGCTAGGATAGCTCAGCAGTGCTCCATGGGCCTCTTATCTTCCTCCTGGAACTGGTGACCCACCTGAAGCATGTTCTCATGGTGATGACGGAGGTGGAAGCACAAAAGACCAACTGCACGCACACACACACACACACCAGTAGCTAACAAAAGTCATGTGACTCTACTGCAAATCAAGAGAATGGGGAAGTAGTATATTCTCCCATGGAAGTTAGAAGGAGGCAAGGAATATTTCTAAACAGATGAACTTGGCTTGCTCATTTCAAAACCAGTGATTGTGCCCATGACACGGATCACACAAACTGGCCTAGGTCTAGGTCCTATATTGCATCCTGGGGTAGGGCTTGCATTCAGATTCACCCAAAGCTTGTCAACTAATAGTGAAAGAAGAAAGGCTACCCTAAATCAAGATTAGAGTTCTGTTGGCCACATGAAGAGGAAATGCATGTGAGACCACAAGATGATTATAACTGTCAGCAATAAACTTCTGTTTCTTGAGCCTTTGGTTTTAGGTAGTATCCCTCATACTCATAAGAGTTCTCTTTCACCCTACATTTCCCACTTTGATCAGCTTGACGGTTCAAGCTGTTTGTTTATATTTATGAAGGAAAGACCAGGCAATTAACAGAGGTGCTGAGTGTGCCTAAAGTTCTCTGCCACTGGGCAGGTGTTTCCTCAGTTGGCCTCTTTAAAGGTGGAGACTGGCTGTGCACATGGGTGGGACCTGTCAACTGACAAGTTTTCCTTAGGGTGCAAGCACAGGGGATTTTGCAATGGTATTCTCTTCCTCACAAACACCAGAAACAGAGGGCTTCACCTGTGCAAGGCCAAATCCCATACCAAGAGCCTTAGTTATGCTCCTCAGGCAGTGACCTGATTTTATCAGTGGAACAGTTCCTGGGCAGAGGATGAAGGTGTCTGAATCTTCTCTTACGGGCCCATCTGCATGCATGGCAAAGTGAAGAAGGATGAGAAAGGCCAAGTCAGACAGCCGTTTCTCTGGGTAGCCTTGATTTTGGCTCCCCTTCCAGTCTTGAGCTCTGGATGTGTTAATGGTTAATGCCCAGTGTGGAGATTTCCTAAGTCTTCTTCGGGAAGAACATTTCTACCCTCTCTACAGCCTTCTCTTGAATAAATCCAGGATGAGGTTTCCTCTGCTTTGCTTGATCCATCAACACTATTCACTTTTTCCCAGATTCCAGAAAATTATAAAAATCTCTGCTGATAATCTTCTTTATATCTCCAGCATGGTTATCAATTTATTCCTTTTACTGACACTTAAGTAGAATTTTGAAAGTATAGTTAAATGCATGTGTTCAGTTTTGAACACACACGTATACATTATACTCACATAGAGTATAATATACATTTATATGTGTGTATATATACACACACACATATGTAATTTTTAAAACAAAATTGGATCTTGCCAATTACATTTTTTTGCCACGGGCTTAATGAATACTGTCCTAGAAGAGTTTCAAAAGTTGTTCCTCAATGTAGCTCTGGGAAAATAGAGATCTTCCTCTTGCTCTTTAAAACAAAAAATGGGTTTTTGATTTGTTTGTCTTGTTACCTGAATGAATAAATGATTCAGATTTCAACTTCAGGGCTGATATGATGTTATACAGAAATCGGATTAAATTGGTATTTACAAAACAGGAAAAGACATACATGAACTTCAATTGAATCCAACCTCAGTTAGAGGGTTTCTTTGGTTGTTTTTGTTTGTTTGTTTATTCTTAACCCTGAACAATTCTAAGTCCTAAACTCTTTTCAAACTAAAGCATTCACTTCAAATTCTGAGGGTGGTTGGTGAGGAATGGTAGTAGGGGCCTGGAATAAGTGTGGGTAAATGATCCACAAGGGAAATGACTGTCTTCTGTGGGATCTAAAAATCTGACAAATATTTATCTGTTCTTGTTAGTACTATGTATATATTTACTGTATACCAGTAGTATTCAGAATACATAGGTTTACTGAGGATGGCTGAAACACAGAGATCGAGGGGGATTTCTGTCTAGTGGGCTTCAAATTGAGGATGCGCACAGCATTGCGATACACACTTTCCAGAAGAACATGGTGACTCACACGGAGATGACTTAAATGGCATCTGGTTTCCATCTTCTGCTTCTTCTCTTGGACTCCATTCAGAGGCACTTCCTTCCAGCTGGAGCTTTTAATGGCATAATGTGAAGGCAAAATCCACAGAAGTGGGTTTAGAGGAAGGACTTAAAGGAGAAAATGCAGATCATCAGGGAAGACTATGGAAAATTACACCCAGATGGGAGGCAACAGAGAATGCACACATATCCAGACTAAAATGTACCGAATAAAATATATAGGGAAATGCAGAGAAGTATATGGGTTTGAATATAGTTCACAAAAATTTGAACTGAATAAACAAAGTGATATAGTCCTGATTGCCATTAACAGTATAGTAGTGCAGTTTCTGTTTCTAGCCTGGGAAAATGTTGGCTCTCTTTATTTAAGTGAAAGTAGCATAGCACTCTCTGTGGTTTTGCTCTGATCTATTCATTCTACACGCTAGCTCATACATAATGGTGATACTCTTCTGCCCATTACAGAGCTATGGAGCCCTGCCTGGTGTTCCAATATGATATGGGTTGGAGCAAGAGCCATCATCTGGAGAAATGGATTGGGCCTTGTTTCAATAACAGCAACCAATCAGAGCCCATGATAGACTAGAAGGGGTGGAATAAGCAATTGGTTTCTGCATGTAATCACTCCTCATATTCCCCTCCTCCCAATCAGCTGCAAGGAGGAAGCCCATTTATCTTTTATTAATGAGAGTCCATTTTATTCCTTTCTCTTCACCGGATGTGAAAGACAGTCACTTCAGCTGAGTGATCTGCCCTTGGTCTTGTTCTCCTCCCTACACCTAAACAGTTATTGAGAGAGGCCATGTCGGTGGAGGTGGGCTGTAATGGCATTGGAGGCTGTGGCAATCGTTACGTTCTGGACACCATGGTGGTCAGAGCTAATCCAAGCTGAGAACAAGTAAAAGAATAATGACTGGACACTCTCTGAAGGCATGGCATTGTCCCCATGGCTCTGCAGAGAAATGATTTAATGAGTCACAGGTGTATAATATACAAAATGGTTATAGGAGGCAGACTGCATTATGCTCTAAAAGAGGTACAAATAAAGCTGAATGTGGGGTTGGAGAAAGGAGTGTAAATCAGAGAAGACATGTCAAAGCAGAATATGGAATGTGTAGGGAGGATTCTTTGCCTCCTTGTTTTAGATAAACCCAAAGGCAGGGCTGCTTTTGTATACAGGCCAGAGGCCCATGAACTTAGACGCTAAAGGGCCAGGCAGGATCGCCAGGTGTAAAGCAATCAGGAGTGGTGGACTGGATAAACTGGGGGGCATGCCCCACCAAAAGGCTTTCGATTTTGTTTAAAAAATTCAAACTCAAATCATTCCAGTTGCTGTCTGTAGGTCTTCTCTGTTGTCCAAAGCCTTCCTTATGCTTCTAAGTTCAGAACCAACTATCTCTTCCATCCGAGAGAGACCCCAGCTTTCCCCAAGGACAAATCACATCTGCACAACTCTCAGATTCTTTGAGAGGTGGCTCTCCCAGAACTATGATAGAGGCAGGACTCAGAGACAAATATGCTTTCCCTTTGTGGAAGATGGGATTCTTTAAAAGTCAGTTAAATTAACTCCTACAGTGCCTTCTATCACAAAGGCCACAAACCCAGCAGTGGAAGAGCCAGGACTGCTGGCTGAGTCTCTCAATGTGCCAGGAGGGTCCTGGAATCCCAGGGCTGCCCCAAGGCAGAGGAGAAACAGGAGCACCACTGTACCAGGGCAGCTGTTCCACGTGTCGGGCTCCTGAGGAAGCTCTCATCTAAAGAAAAGACCTTTGAACGCTGTCACGACGCTGATAAGGCAAGGCAGACCCACCTCTTCAGAGAACCCCTCAAGCTTGACGCTCAGCTTCGGCTCCCCTTACAGTGTTCCTGTGGAGAAAGACTCCTACACTCATGCTCAGATCGCTTCATTTCTGGTCACCAAATGTGCGGGTGTTTTTCCCACAACCGAGCAATTCTCCAATTCTTGGCAGAGACTGACCAGGCATCTCACAGATTCGATTCAGTTCTGATACTCTACCTGGAGACAGCATCAGATCCCAATGGTTAAGGGTTTAGTTCCACACAATTGCCCTTACCTCAGATGCCAGTCTCACATCCAGGTTGTCACTTGTACTTCTGACTAACTATGAATCGATTCCCATGACCCTCTCCTCAGGTTTAATGACTTGCTAAAATGGTTCACAGACCACATGGAAACATTTGCTTACGTTTACTAACTTACTATAGAAGGACGCAACTCAGGAATAGCCAGATGGAAGAGAAACATAGGACAAGGTACGGGGGAAGGGGCATGAGCCGCCCAGCACCTCCAGGTGTTCATCGACCAGGAATCTCTTCAAAAATCTTGCTGTTCAAGAGCTTTTAAAAGAGTTTAATTCCCAGTCCCCCAGTCATTTGGTCTTTCTGGTGACCAGCTCCATCCTGAGGCGATCTAGGGTCCCACCTAATGTCACCTCAGGTGTGCTGAAAAGGACTTATATGAGTAAGAAGACACTCCTATCACTTAGGAAGTTCCAAGGGTCTTAGGAGCTCTGTGCCAGGAACCAGGAACAAAGGCCAAATATATTTCTTATTATACTACAGTTCCACTCAGAGCTTTTTCCTTTTGGCACACAAGGATTAGTCCACTGCACCCCATCCCATTCCAGTGAATACAGTGCTTCGCATGTTAAATGCTCAATAACATTGAAATAAGGTCATATCAAACCTGATCAAATTAACAGCCAACTGTAGAATTTTCCAGAATTGAAGAAAGAAAACCCTGGGATTGGCTATGTTCTCCAAGTACTTAACAGGATTAAAAGGAAGATAATAAATCCATACAGAGTGAAACTACAGAACACACAAAAAAGGAGAGGGGGAATCTAACAAAAATTAAATGAAAATTTAATCCCTACATAAAATATCTACATTTTCTCCTTTAATCCTTTCATTGATAAGCAAACCAGTCACCATATGTTAAGGTTCTATTAAATCAGAATGTTGTAAATTCTGCATGCAAATGGAAATAGTTTAGTATTCTCCACCTGACCTCTTTTTACTACTAAGGATTTTAGACCTTTGAAAATAGACTTTCTTCTTGTTCCTACCTTTGGTTTAACTTAGTGATTCTCAAACTCCAGTGTACACAGGAATATTTCATTGTACGGCAGGAAATTTAATCCAGCCAACAAGGTTGGACCCCCAACACCATCCAATATATAAAGGGAATTTTGAATACGAGATCCTCACTTGATATCCAGTTAGATTAGCCCCCACTTTTCCCTCTTACACATACACACATAGCTGACTGGTGAATTCAACTGTGTTTGCTCTCCATATGTTTTATACTTTCTATTCATTTCAAACAGTTAGTCAGGCTTGTTCTTTTTTGCTTAAGGCAAGAAAGGAGAAAGCCTGTTTCTGAAAGAATGAGAAAGGACAGAAGCTGCTTTCCTAGGCTGGGAAAGGATGACAGCCTTGTGGTTCCGGGGAGCAGTGAGACTCTGGACCATCTATAACCGTGCCCCTAACAGGGAGGTTTGCACATGCCCAGTGGTGGGCTAGAGCCCAGGAGCTGGTCTCCTCACTTTGCCTGAGATTCCCACCACTCATCTGGCCTGGAAGCAGCAGAGGCAGACACTAAGTGAGTCATGTAGACTGGTGACAATGGCTGTCTCAGGACTAACCAGGGCAGACAGATAACAAAATACTGGTGGAGTCCACTGAATGCCTCTGTAAAAGACCCTGTTCTCTGGAACATGCAGACTTTTGTAGAATCCTGCTATGTGGACAGGGGAGCATCCCAAGCATGGCGGGGTTAAATTTCCTGCTGACTTGGTGGGCTGGTTACTCAGAAGCCAAATTTAATTTGATGAAAGGAAATCTAAAACATTTATGTTTCTTGAACACATGGATGCATAGACTGAGATTTATGTCTATTTCTAATGCTGAATGCCTTGCTGATGGGAAGGGTCCACTGACGGCTGCCTGAGAGCCATCTCTGCCAGCTTGGGATGGGGGTGCAGCAGGGGCTGAGCAAACGAGGGAGCAAGGGGTGCTCCCGGCAGCAGGAGGAGGCCATGAAGATAGATGCACTATACCACTTTCCCCCTCTTTCAGAGGCCTCGTCGTGAGTTGTAGCTAATGCCCTAATCCATCTCTGCTAATCTTTGGGGACAAAAAATATAAAAATGCACATATTCAAAAACAAACCAACAAACAACTTCACTCTAGCCAATCATTTATTAGACTCAAGATGAGTTCCTGCCTGCAAAGCTCTCAAATGCCAGAAACTGTGGGCTGGGCAGCCGCCTACTTCCCATGGTAGTCACGCTGCTTAGGGTTCTACTTGAATGGCTAACTGCTGGTCACCTCACCTTCTTGTCAAAGCTGAAAGATTATACTTAATGCACAACTTAAGCTGTCCCCTGGACCTCACTTGTTTGGACTGACAATCACATTTTCTGTTCCCTTCCCCACTTACCTTAAGTTTTAGTAATTGCCCTCTGGACTCAAAAGAGTGTCCCACTAGGCCATTGAAATGTTGAAAAGCCCCCTGACATGGGGAAATGTTTATCTGCATTCTGAGAGAAAGAACTAGGACAAATATGTGCGGCTTTGGTACATGACAGGATGCAGGTTTCTTAAGAGCAATTTCTTAACTTTCAGCTTAATAATAACTATAATCAACTTGGTGCATTGAGAGTTGGTTAGAAGTGCTGTTAGGCAGTAACTAGAAACTTTAAAGATGGTAAATAAGTCAAAAGAGTGATCTTTTGCACAATGTAAACATAATGTCCATAAGGTTTCTTTGGCCCTTGCAAAATGCAGGAATACTTTCTAAATCTTTGCAGGAACAAGGAAGATAAAGCCCTTTCTCTAGGTTTTCATAAATCGCTCCTGCTGTGGGATTCCCAGCAGATGAATTTGCTTGGGCTTGGACAAACATTTCCCAGACACACCTGGATGATCTACTACCAACAGTCTCCTTCCGGCAGATGGGAGACTCACACTGTGTGCATTTTTGAAGCCATCTCAAAATCCTACTCCAACAAGATGCAGATGAAATCATCAAAGAGGATTCAGGCACACTTTATCAGGAAAAGTAAAAGTCTCTGAACTCAAATAGTCCTAATAAATAAACCTCCACCCTACAACTTCAGCAATGAGACAAGTAAGTGACCTTTAAGAAACAAAAACACACCTAAGCCTCTCTGTAGGGTAAGGATCACAGTGCCTTTTGGACTTACCGTGTTCTCTTCTGCTTTGGGTTCTTATATATGTCACTTCATCTTCCTGCCTACTCAATTCTTATTCATGCTTAATATCTCATATCACATAAATATGTTCATCTAAAAGAAAACTGTCCTGACATGATCCCCACCTTATGTAAGGCCCGCATTACATGGTCCCCCACCCAAAGCTCCCTGTCCTACTTCTTCACAACACATAAGAGGATCATTTGCTGTGAAGTCATTTACTGTGTGATCTGTCTCCACTGCTGAAAATATAAGCTCCATGGGGGTAAGAGTGTTTATCTTGTTTGCTGTGGCATGCCAATCTCCTAGTACATAGCCTAACTCACAGCAGATGTTTAGCAAATAGTTGCTGGATGAATGGATGGTTGTCTGTCTCCTGAGGTTAGTGGAAGGACTTTGGAGTCATGTCCTTAACAAGTCTGCACACAGAAGCATGAAATCAATCCATCTTAGCTTTATTACTCCCTTCCCTATTTCACTGGTATTCACTTTCTCACTTTCTTCCACAAACTCCAGATTGTTCATGTGCTGAGGAAGAATTGTAATTTTAGAGCTGGAGATCAGTCACTTTATGGACACTTATGTTAAAGACACCATCACTGAAGTCAGAAGAGGAGTCGCTAACTTCAGATCACATAATCTATTTGGTGGCATGTCCAGCACAGGGTCTCCATCTTCTGCTTCTTGGTCCATAATATCAGCCTCCTTATCATATTCAGTATATACTGTATTTTACTCTCTTTCTTAATCTTCAACTGTTTCTCAAATGCTTGCCCAGCCAGGGGCATTTAACAGGTTGCTTAAGTGGCTACCTGACAGGGGCCTGGCCTGGCTGAGACTTTTCACAAGAAAATAGAAATCCTTGCTAAACTAAGCATAAATTAACCCTTTGCTGCAAGTAAAATAATTTAAGAAATTTGCTCTAACCCTGAAAAAAAGTGGAATTCATTTGCCATATATAGGTCACCTCTAATGCAAAATCAAGTATGTTCTTGTGGGATTTTTTCCAAATCCAAAGAGAAGTTTGCTGTTTTCTTCTTTTGTTGTATGATTCATCAGGATTCAGAGGGTAACACTTTCAAATTAATTCATTGCATAATTCAATGCTAAAAGTGATCAAAATTGTGAATTTTTTTTGTTCTAATGCCCTTGACCTTTGACAATTTGTGGGTTATTTGGAAGAAGTAGAAGTTGACTGTGCAGACTAGATGACTTTAACCAGTTTGATGATTGAGAAGCAGAAAGTTGTTGACAGTATTTAACATATTCAGATCAAAGACATCTGGGAATTCATGAGGATCCCGAGAGAATCAATCTGTTAGACCCCAAAGATAAGTTGGATTTATTTTCTACTGTGACCTGACCCAAACTTAATGGCATCAGAAATTCTGAAGAAGTGCAGAACTATCTGAGAAAATGAGGTCACTCTTTCGGAAGCAGCTCACTCGTTTCCATGATGTGAATCATGTTCTAAGCTTCTTTGCTTGCTTTTTATGTTGAAACATGGAGGATTCTTGACTGATCAAGTATCCTGCACATCAATGTCACAGAGTTTCTGGAGCTACTTGTTCCCAATCTTTGGGCAATGTCTGTGTTTGCATGGCTCTGTGACAATACATTCTGCTTCACTGACCCTGATACCCATTATCAACAATATAAACCTCATGTCAAAATTGTGATAGTCCTGACTGCATGCATCCACAGTTCTCAAGAAGATTGAATTGGCTGAACAGTAGTATTCTCCCTGATTTCATCAACAAGGATTAACTGACCCTGGGATAACAACTGTATGTTTTTATGTGATGAAATTTGGCTAAATTACCCTCTTGAGTCACTTTAAAATTACTCATAAAATTCACCGAAAGGAACTTTGTCATTTGATTACAAAAGGAATGACCCCCCTAATTAGGAATATATAGAAAAGCACATAGAAAAAGATGCATCATGTTAGCACACTGACAGCTATGTATAGTCAGTAATTTTTTGCATTTATTTTCCATATTTCTATGCTTCTGTAATTCATGTGATGATTTTTTGTATATATGCATTATGCATATATGCATGTGTGAGCATTTATATGTGTAAGTATGTGCTGAAATGATGGGACATATTGTTTTACAAATTTGTCTTTTTTAAACTTTGTTTTAATAGTAATAGTGATAATGATGATTATCATTCCTATGTGCCAGGCATCAGTTATGGCCAGTAACTGAAGGAGCCAGAACTTGAAGTGATGTCTCATTCCAGAGCCTGTGATCTTACCATTACACAAGACTGCCTTCTTTCTCAAGACCTTAACTATTGTTCCATCTATTGTTTATTAAGACTGTTTAGAGCAGTTTAAGGTTCACAGCAAAACTGAGGAGAAGGTACAGGGATATCCCATCTCTCCCCCGACCCCACACACGCACAGCCTCTCCCACTATCAACATCCCCCACTGGAGTGATACACTTGCTATGCTTGATGACCCTACACTGACACATCGTAACCACTCAAAGGCCATAGTTCCCCTTAGGGTTCACTCTGGGTGGTGCACATTCTATGGGTTTGGACCAAAGTATAAGGACATGTATTCATCAGTATGGTACCATGCAGAGTACTTTCACTACCCTAAAAATAGTCTGTCCTCTGCCTATTTACCCTGCTCCCCACCCCCCATATATTTTAATGGGTATATACTGCATCATAACACTGATGAACCTATTATTATTAAAACTAATATATGATATTTCATACATATGATTTTCAATAGTATAAATGAACATCCTTTTTGATAAATATTTGCACATATCTTTAGTTAGATGGTGACTTGGAAATAAGGATTTGAGTGTCATTAGCTTATTTGGGGTGATCAGTAAGGGAATGAGAAAGGTGAAGAAGGTTAGTCAATACAGGGTGTGTTAATGAACAGTTTACCACCACAGGCAACTGAGACTTAATTATACCATGACCTTTGAGAGTCTGTATTGAACTCACCTCACAGTTGTCCCCATTGAGGGTGAGGAATCCTTACTTTCTATCTATTGTAGGTTGAAGGCTGCTCCCAGGGGTCAGTCCTTGGAACTTCCAGCCAGCCTCAAGTGTTTTCTGGCACTTCTTTCCCTAGAAAAGATCCCAGGCAGGATGAAGCCAGTGCTGGCGGTTGGAAACCAGGTTGTGTGCCCAGGAGGGATAAGGATGGGCGCTGATAACATCTGCCCCTGCATATATGCATGATGTTTTCTTTCTGGATAAACTCAGGATAAATAAAATTTTAAGACATCATAAATTTTGATTGCCAACTTGGCCCACAGAAATGTTGTACCAGTTTATACATACTTCTGTGCTATAACCAACATGGGTTTACCATGCTGAGTCAAGCTGTTATGTATCAAATGTTACCTTATTCGCATTTTCTTGATCCATGTTGCAGCTAAACATTTTTTCCATTTGCTTATTAGTACAACCAGTATTTCTTTTTTTTTTTTTACATTGTCCTTCATTTGCTTTGACCATCTTTCTGTTGGAGTGCTCACCTTTTAAAATGTACTATTTTCTATGTGTTGCCAATATTTTCCCCCTAGTTTGTTCTTGCATTTTAATTTTTATAATTCATTAAAATGGAAATGTTTTAAATTTTCATTTACTGTAGATCGATTTTCTTAATGGACTCAGATTGTTCATGTATAATTTATTTTTATTTTTAAAACTTTTATGTTAATATATCTGTTATTTATTTTAACTTAGAGTTTGGGTGGGGATCAAATAGATAATCTATTTTCCCCATGCTGATTTGAAATGCCACATTTACTAAATTCTTATGTAACAGATCAGTGTATTGAAAACACCTTAATGGCTTTCTTGATTGATTTGTCTTTTCTATTTTTATTGGTATCCATTCTAGAATGCTTAATAATTTTAATTTATATGATATATATTAATTTTAATTTAAATAATTTTAATGATACTTCACAATGCTTACTAATTTTTAAAAATTGAGATTTATTTTATTCATACTAATTTCTGATCACATGGTATCTTGGTTACCACTGTAAAGCCACCATTACCTATATTCTTGGTATGAATGTACAACAGTTCTCATGATTATTCTCTAACTTCTTTAGCATTCCAACCTACACATTGGACTCCTAATGTTAACCAGCAACAAAACATTACTTTGTTGACTTTTTATTCTAAACATCACTTGAACATAATTTTTCAATTGTCCTGTCTCTGCACAAGGCAACAGTCTCTTCAATGGGGTACATTATTTGATTGTAAAATAAAATTCTAGAAATTGATATATGTTGAATCAGCCACCAGGGACTCCTCATGTTTCCACAAATGCAATATCAGTAGCATAAGAATGGAAATTGCCTGTAGCTGTTCAAGCTTCAACAATATGCCCTTTCTGATTTTGGAGTTACACGTTGGAAGTGAGCCAGACCTGGTGCATAGCATTACAAGTGGCCTGTTGCTTAGATACCAGGCTCCCGGATTCAACAGATGCCTGTCATGTATTACATTAATCATTTTCTAAGTTGTGCCCCTCAAAACTGAGTCCATGTGGTCTCATCCCACTGTATTAAAATGTCAAGGGGTTGCTTACTGGGAGGACTTAAGAAAATTTACTGTTCTAAGAGGAGAAGCCTCAAAATGGTCTCCTGACAGTACTGTGTGAAAGAAACAGACCTCCATAAGGTGTTTCTATACCTTTCTATTATGGTTTAAATTGTGCTCCCTGACCCCCAAATGCATATGTTGAAGTCCTAACCCCCAGTACCTCAGAAGGTGATCTTATTTTGAGATAGAGTCTTTACGAGGTAATCAAGTTAAAATGAGATCATAAGAGTGAGTTCCACTCCAGTACGACTAGTGTCATTATAGAAAGGGGACACTTGGACACAGACACAGATGCACATAGAGGAAAGGTGACGTAAAGAGACAGAAGATGGCCATCTATAAGGCAAGGGGAGCCTGAGGCCATCAGAAGCTAGGAGAGGCCTGGAACACACCCTTCACTAGTATTTGCGGAGGGAGCAGGGCCCTGTGGACACACTGATCTTGGACTGCTGAGCTCCAGAACTCTAAGACAGCACAACTCTGTTGTTTAAGCCCCCCAGTGTGTATACCTTGTTACAGCAGCTCTAGAAGACGGATGCGTTTTCCTGCCTTTTTCACTTATCTGTACCCTCAGAGCATTTTGCTTATACTGCCAAATGAAGTTTGTCACATTTTATAGAGTTTTAAACTTTTCTAATCATTTTTGAATAGGTAGTACACATGGAAAAATATGGGGGCAAATTCAATGAGGACTGAACAGCACAAAACAGAGTGGAAACAGTCCTCTTCAGCTTGTGCCCTACCTCACTCCAGCCCTCCGCCAAGTGCTCTTCCAAGGGGCAACCACCATTAACTGTGGTTGATACCCTTCATTTCACGATCGTCTCTACTTTAGTTCCCCACTTCCTCTCATTGGCCATAGGTCCCTTGGGGGAAAGGACATTGCTTCCTTCTGTGTAATTTCAGCTCCCAATAAATCTGAGTTTAATGAACTGTTCACTGGCTAAGTTCAGGCAGGCAGATGCACAAAATTCAAGCTGGGTTGAAGGCTCTGATTGCTATTAATATCCAAACACTCCTTTTATTTAGTTATTTGCAGGTGAAGCAGGATCTGAGTTCAGATTTTGCTTGAGGGGTAGAATGGGGAGCTAGTGAGGAACTTGGGTGATACTGTAGAGAATGAGTGGAAAGAATTTCACTTAAAAGGAAGTGAAAAATTTGCTGGTCTGACTTCTCCTTTGCTGTTCTTAATAGTTCCCAGTAATTGGCATTGAACAGGAGCAACACAGCTCCTATTTGCTAATCTGAGAAGCAGTCTAACCTCCTGGTTAAGAGCTTGGATTTGGGGACCCGACTGCCTATCTTTGTAATATGAGTTCTACTACTAGTTAGTTGTGTGACACTGAACAAGTGTTTTAACCTTTCTGCAAACAAGTACTTTGTCTGGGAAATGAAAACAATAGTGTCTCCTTTATATAGTTGGTATAAGGATTAAATTGGGAAAGCTCTTAGAACCATTCCTGACAAATAAGAAGCACGGTGTCAGATTTATTATGAAGCCACCCATACGTTGTCCCACTGTGGGTTTATTAGTGTATTAGTTAGGATGCTTTCTGGATGCAAGTAGCATAAAACCAAACAAAAAAGAGCTTAAAAAATAAAGACTTATCATCTCATCTTTTGTAACAGGAAGAAGTCCTGAGGGAGATTTTAGGGTTGGTAATTCAGTAGTTTTTTGACAGCACCAAGAATTGAGGTTCCTTCTATCTTTGGGACACCAAATTGGAGGGGTAGGTATGTTGACTTTTGTCCTCAATCTTGTCTCCTCAGGGTCACAAAATGTATATCACTATTCTAGGAGGCACACATCGACATGGCAACATTGAGAGACGGAGTCATAAAAAAGGAGTGCCCTTCCCCCTCCATATCCCCTTTAAAGAACAAGTAAAAACTCTTCCTAGATGTCACCAGAAGTTTTCTTGTTTCATTCGCCAGAATTATATCACATGTCCAGGCTTAATCAATCATTGGGTATAGAATGAGAGTCCCATGATCATGGGCTGAAGTCCACCTTTCCTGGAGGATATTTCTCTGACCCGAGTACAAAAAGTCAGAATTCTGTTTGCCTGGAAAAAGGGCAGCAGGTCGGCGACAAGGGTCTCCACTGCCGTTAGTTGGCCTTTCTATTTCTGGATGGAGTTGCTGAAGTATCAGTTTGTTTCTTTGGTTATTCCCATAAACTCTTTCTGTTCTGTTTTCCCTTTATGTGTTTCTACAGCCTCAGTTAATATTTCATGGTAAGTCACACTGTTTGCAGACTATCTGTGCATATGTGTGTGAGAGAGCAAGTAAATTCAGCTTCTGGATGGCAGTCTTTACTTGGCTATCCTACCAGATAGTTCAAAACTGACCATGTTTTCCTCTAAATTGACATAATCATCAGGGAAGAAGAGGACTCAGCTCTGCCCCAAGGAGTTCACAGTACAATAGCACCAGTTTACCAGGCCTTTCCTCTGACTGTGTTTCAGACAGGCTTAATTTCTCTGGGTCCTTATCTGTCACCTTAACCAACTTGTTCATTAACTATTTCCATTTCCAACTCTCCTTATCTACTTTCTCATGCTCAACTAAGCAGTGCCCCTTTGGACAATGCCTGTCAGTCTGTCCTGATGAGAATGCACCTCAGCACTGTCAGTTCCACTGTCAGCCCTCTGCCACTCCGGAAGCCCGCATAGCCACTCTGGCAAGATGTGGCCCTGCCCTGGACTCTGGCCAGCTCCTTCTCAGTCATCCAGGGCTAAACGTTTGTTATCATCTCATAACTCTTCACAATGGACAAGGAATCAATCAAATGGGATGGGGGGCTAGAGGCCTTGCTCTTGGGATGGCTTGAATGCAACAAAAAGAAATTTTGAAATGCCACATAATTATGACTTTTCACTAATTCAGACTGCCCTACCATGAGCTGATATTAAATAAAGCCACCCCTATCTCATACAACCTTAAAAGTAAATCATACAAAACTAGACAGAGACTAGAAGACTCAGAGTAGAGGGGAGGGAACTTGCACTCTTTTCTCAAGCCCACCAAGCTCAGGCCAGATTCCTGGCATGGAGCCCCACCTAGGAAATACCCCAAGTGCTTAACTGAAGAAGTGGGAGTCACATTTCCTCCCAGTGAGCTCACTGGCCCCAAGAGCACCATGGCAGGATGGAACCTCATGTCTAAAAGGAGCTGGCCTTCCTGTGGCAGACTCAATTAAGCCACAAGCTGTGATCAATTATACAAACGCCAATCAGGTGCAGGCAGCTGGGTAATGTGGGGGTTGGCCTGGAATCTTCCAGAAAGCTAGGAGACTCTTGGCTGCCTAAAACTTCAATTTAATTTGTATTTATGGAGCCCCTCTTAAAACTCACATGGATCTTATTGAAGCTCCTGCATCTGAGGGTTATTAGGAAACTGTAAGAAGATAGTCAGGATCAGGGTTTACCCTCTCAGAAGTTGTGCAGGGGCACACTGAAGAACCTTCTGTGTACCTGTCTGATGTCAATTTTCTATGGGGTGGGGAAAAGGGTCCCTAAGCCTCAAGAACCAGTGTCTATTGTATTTTCTTTTCACTCAGGAGAAAACTCTCCTCTTAAGAAAGAACCTCAACTGCCCTATCTTGAAGTGTCACTGACTGGTGACATATTTTAGGGTTTGTTTTTTAGTATCTCTACAGAGATATGGCCTTGAGCTTTGCAGTGGTTTTCAAACTATGATCCTCAGAACTATCTAAGTTCCATAGTTTCCACATAGCCTGGTTTGAGAGACAAGGTATGCCACCACTGGATTTCTATATAATGTTTCCTTCTAGGTAATAAAAACAAAGTTTTTTTTTTAAGCTTGTAAGCAAAAGAATTGAATGATTAATTTGGGGTACCAGCCAACAATTGGATAGATATTTTGGAGGGATGAGAAATTTCCCTGAAGCTCTGAAATTTCACCATGCACTTATTGCTTACTCCTTGAAGCCTTAACTGAAGTCGTAACTCAGGTTAGATCCAGAGAAATACATTATTCTGATAGATGTCAAAGGAGCCATCAAGATCAACTAAGATCTTGTTCTAGGAAGTCAAATACAGACATTTCCAGGTCCTCCTCCATGGAAGCTCTGGAGAAAAGCTGGAATGCCTAAGTCATATAGTTCAGGAAGTAAAATCTGCACTAAGAGCTGATCTGAATATTTCCTATAATTGAAGCAGCCCTGCCCTAGCTCATGAATACTGTCATTTAGCACAGTCTGGCTTTTAGGAAGGAGAAAAACACCATACACTGCTTACTGCTGTTGGGGCATCTGTACATTGGAACCCATTCATGTTTCCTGTCCTGCCTTGCAGGTATTAGTGGACAATGTTTATCATTCATTACTGGAAGACAGTTGTCTCTTAAAATCCATTTTGACTTGTGACTTAATTAATTTTGTCACCAGAAAGTGGAAAATTCAGCATCTTGTTATTGAGTTCATTCTCTGCCCCAGTTACCATGCTTGGTGAAGCATATAAAGTGTAACAAGCAAGCCTCAGTCTCTAAACTTGAGTGGCTCATAGTTGAATGGAAGATAAATAACCTCATGTAATTCTAAAAATACTGCAAGTGAATATACAGGGTGGAAAGAGCTAAATAATGAATGAAAGTTGGATAGATTTTTGAGATAAGGCAGTGAGAGAAGGAGACTGTATTCAGAAAGAGAACATTAAGCAAAATAAACTAATAGAACCTCATATCTTAGACCTGTCTTGATGCAATTGCAGTACACCAAGGATAAGACAAAGATCTCCAAAACTTTCAGAGTCAAAAAGAAAGACAGCTACAAAGTCCAGGGAAAACTAAATGCTATATGACAAGATTATAGTTCAAACATGAAGCAAACAAATGTAGCAAGAACTGTGGCACTGAATGCTTGGAGCTTTCTCCTTTAGATACCTGGAATTGTATCTTCTTTAAAGGTCCAGTCACATGACTTGGGACTATGGTGAATAATGTTTACATAATCACAATATTGTTAGCACTGTTCATTGCCATGACAGTCATAAGCCAGGTTATGCTGCAAATGACCCTAAGACTTGGTTGCTTCCAGAAATAAAATTGCTCATATTAAATGTCCATCACAGGTCAGCCTGAGGCTCAGATGCATGCTATCTACATTTTGGGACCTAGACTCTGCCTGGAACTTTGTCAGTTTCAAGGCAGAGAGAAAAGATATTGCAATCCATGTTTCTTACACTCTGCCTAGGAATGATATTTATCATTTTCACCTAGATTTTATTGGCCAAAGCCACTCTTGAGTTCAATAGAAGGAATATATATAATCTCACAGGGAAGGAGACTGAAATATTTGGTGAACAGTACAAAGTACTATAGGCCACCTTTCTAGTATTCAATTATTCAGTATCCTCCTTTTCCCACATGCTCAGCCTCAACCCTTCTCCAGGAGAGACAACCAGAAGTCCCAAACAGTAACTTGGCCTTTACCTTTACTTCTAAGATAAAGAAGAATATCTCCAGTTGATATGGGATAGTCTCTGTATCAGATCTGGATATAGCTCTTCTTGATTCAAAGCTGCAGGAACAAATGGAGATGCTATCTGCCTCACATACCCAATATGCAATGGTGGGACAGGGACAGGGAGACCATAATAAACAACTGCATTTGGAAAAGTGAATGGCAGACACACAGATATCACATCCCCACAAATTCTAAGATCCCCGTGGAAGGATATAGACTAGGAGAGGGAAGTATTCCTTGATTAGGCCTTGATTCTACTCCCTGGCAATAGACACACTCTCAGACATTTTTTTCCTTAGCCCTTGGCCCTATCCCTTGGAAGTCTTTCTTTTCTACTTTTCTCTTTGGCTACATCTCAAGAAAGAATTACAATACACAATCTCCTGGAGGCTAAGGAGCTCTCTCCCCCTGCTTCCAGATCAAGCAGGAAGGATGAGGGAATGACACAGGTGTTTTGAGTCTTGAACAGTCTTGAATCTTTCAAGTTAGGCTAGTGGTTATCTTGTTGGTACAATCTTTTCAATTTTTAACTTCTTATCTGTTTTATTCTTGCTAAGAAATTCCTATTCTGTTTTCAAGTATGCTTATGTAGATGTTTAATTGCTAGTTCCTTGTATCTATCTAACTTCCCTAAGAGAACCACATCCTTAATTTCTTCTCCTTGAGCCATTTTGTCCCATTAAAAGAATTTACTGGGTGCCATTCTAATAGTTTAAAAAGATTCAACAAATGACATGCAGCAGCAACCCTTTGATTTGGTCCTTGAGGCTGTTATTCAAAGATATTTTTCTTCTATGTTTTACTGAGTGGAAATGAGAATCAGTTGCACCTTTTAGACCCTGAAACTTCCCAAGTTTCTGGATGCTCTCTGTTTCTTTTTTGCCCTGCTTCCAAACTGACCACTTATTTTCAAACTCATCTATTTCTTGTCAAATGCATCCAGTAAGAACCAACTGAAACTGTTACATACTATTTGCCCGCATCTCCTTAAGCTGCAAGTTCATTGAGGATGTGGATCACCATCCATCCACCTCCAGTAAGACTCCTTGCCTTCCACTGATGAGCTCTGGGGTCAGTGCAACTTATTTTAGTTTTATTGGTGTTGCCACAGCACTTATGTCTATTAATGATTTTTGTATAAGTCAGGAGGGCTTGGTTATGTCTAAGTAACAGAAACTCCAAAATATCCTGACGTATGACAACAAAGGTCTCTTTCTTGCTTTCATTACATGTTCATTATGGGGTGGCTCTAATGCTCCTTTATGCCCCTTTAACTCTAGGGCCAGTGCTGATGGAATAGCCATGAGTTGGAACATTTATGATTGCATGGAAGAAGGGAAAGAGATAGTGATCCATGTGTTAGCCCTTATCCATGTGGAAATGGCCCGTGTCACTTCCACCCACTTTGGCCAAAGCATGCAATATGACTACTTCCGACTTTAACAGGCAGGAATATGTATTCCTCCTGCAGAGTGGAAAATCAGAGTATTTAATAATTGGTAGTATAAATTACCACAATTATTCTTAATTTTAGAGTCAACAGTAGACAAAGCACAGGAAAAACTATAGTTATACCCTATTAAATGGAAGTGCTAAAAATTTTAACCCCTTGAAAAGAAGAACACGACCGTCAAAACTGAGGTAAAAGTGTGTGCTATTTCCCTTTTTAACTCAAGTCCTGCCTCTGGCTGAGCAGGCTTTGTCCTGTACTCATGGGGATTATATAATTTATCATGTGGATCAACACACTTTTGAGAGTCAAAATTGGTGCTATTAATAATTACATCAGAAAAACAGGTTAAAACGGAGACAGTCCTGTGAAAACCAAGATGTATGAGTCCTTACCCAAGCAACCTGCTCCACTCAGACTCCCAATCACTGATGGTGCTCCAACAGTATGAATTCTCAGTTGGAGAAAAATAAGCTCTATGTGTCAATCATCATTTGGCAGCACATGAAGTACAGAGTTGCCAGTAAAGTGCTTTTCAAGACAATTGGTTGAATCCCCCTTTGTTGACTATCACTACCAGCACCTGGATGTTACTGCCAGATATTCTACCTTTCCTTTTTGTGACTAAGAAGCTGCAGCCTTGGAAGACTGAACTTCAGTTGGTGTGTTTTTGGATGAGGCCTTGGATCAAGAGAACCTCATGTTCATTGTGTCAGAGAAGCTTTCATTTGTTCACCAAATATTTATTACATGTTTTTCATGCTGGACACTTTGCAAGATACTTGGGCTACAACTGCGACCTTACTCATGAGGAGTGGGTTCAGACTCCTAGTGCATGAGCTCCAGGCAGTGCTTCTGTGTCTAGGGCTTTTCTGCCTAATGATACTGTAGACTTCCTGAGGGCACAACCCATCCCTCGTGCTTTGAATTTCTCACAGAACCTGTCACAGTTGGTGGAAGAAACTTCAGAATATTTTTTCTTATAAGGTCATATTCTTTGTAGTTTGGGACAAAGCAGGTGCTCAATTGTTTTTAAGTCAATGAATATTTACTGTGTAACTTATTTCCTCAGTTCTTTTCTCATAGTAAAACCAAATCCAGTTCCACACCCAAAGAGAAATAATCAACTGCTTAAGGAAGTCCACTTTGTATCAGAAGTTCTTTTACCAGAAAAGTTTACCAGAAAAACTGAATTCCTCTTCAGAAGCAACACTGTCTTGCTCTTCTCAAAGTCAGTGACTGTACAACAGGCCAAGCAGGAAGTGTTTTTTTCTCCCACACATATTTAACACAGCCTTATTGGAAATGAAATATATAATGGAAGTTTCCTTCAGTCTTGAAATGTTGCTTAGGAATCTATCATGACTTAGTTGTGCAGTATTTATGAAATTGTCAACTTGAGGAACACATCTGCTCATTTTTTTTCACTCTGAAATTACTTCACTTAACAGAGGGTCCAAATTTGGCTGTTCTCTCATGATGTAAATGGCCTGCACATCATTAGTGTTGCCAGCATTTATTTAATAAAACCAAATCAGAATAGCATTTAATTTAGTTTTAATAGGATAGTTAATGTGTGTTAACTAAATATCAATTGATTATTAAAGTGGTGAGTGCTGAGGTGTAACAAATATGTGAGATATAAATCTTATTGCTGTGCCATTAATTCAGAATTGCATAAGCAATAAATGTCTAATTAGATTCTTAGTAGTGATGAGTTGTAAGCATTTATTGAGATTCAATAAGATTGATGTTATAGACTTGTGCTAAGGACCATGGCTTGATTAACTCTTCCATTCCTATTTTCACTAGTCTTTGCCATTTTTGATTTTATGGAGTGCTAAACTGGAGGAGTGGTGATGAGGTGAGGGAAGAGATCAGAGTACAACAACTTAGATAATTCCAGACTGGTTAATAACAAGAATGCAGGGATGATCTCTGATGGGCTTGAATGCCAGGACTTTGGGTAATGCAATCACTGATATCAAAGGTCCTTCTCCTACAGATAAGTCTGGAGATTCTGCATGATATGGCAATAAATCAGACTACTTGAGTAACATAAAGTGAGACATGTGCCCAGAATCAATCTCCTTTTAGATGGAGGAAGAACAAAAAAATCACTGAATGTGATTTTAGGAATCCTTGCTACTCCAAAAATATCTATCCTACTTCTCTTTCACACTGTCTGAAAATAATTTTGTGCCTTTGAGTTCAAGGCACAGTTACCCTTTGATTTCTAGGTAATACAGGATGGACAAGAAGTCTGGAAACATAGGTAATTGTTCAAGATAAATGGAGAATTGTTATAAATATTGTTCAATAAAAATGATGTTATGCTCAATGACATTACATAATGTGCTCACTGTGTTGTCCCTTAGAAAAAATATATATCTCAATGTACTGTGCAAAACTGTAAGAAACACAATTTATTAATGTAGCATTTCCATCAATCCCTGTATATGCACATATGATGTATTGCCTTATTTGTATCTCTGACTTGTACTGAATAAACCTGTTTTTTTGCATGCCCCAGAAGAAGTTATCATGTAGGCTTAATCTGTAAAAAAATTATTTATCTGTGTCACCAGATTTTATCATCACTCTGTATTTTAAGCTAGTATTAGACTACTAACACAAGTTAGAAGATTAATCAATCTGTCATAATATCATGGAAAGACTTTAGCTTTGGAATCAGACACACCTGAATTTGAGGTCTGTGTTCTGTTCCTAGCAGCATTAGCTTCTACAAATTAACCTCTCTGGGCATAATAATACTGATCCCATAGCGTTATTGGAGTGATTAAATGTGATAATGTATACAAAGTGCCCAGCAGAGTCTCCTACACTGTCTGAAATAAATAAACATTAATACCCTTTGTTTTTCCTTCTTATTCCCTACCTCTTTCCCTGCCTCATATCTTATCTCACTATCTTTAATACATTAACATTATCCCCTCTCCTTTCTTTTACAGGGGGAGGATAGAATGCTAATTCTTAAATGGGTGTAGGACTTAACTTTGCTCTAGAAGCCAGAGGCAGGAAGTAGGAGAAGGGTACAGAACCATAGAAAGATAAGGGAGCAGAAACCTAGGAACATAATTCTTTGCTGGTCACATTTTTGCCATGGGCAGATCCTGGCCTAGCTCAGCCTCATAAGGGACCCCAGTTGTAGAGGTTGCAGGCACCATGCTGCTCTGTTGACAGAGGTTAAGTATATTTCAGAGCAGCTGCTTTCTTCCTGGCACTCCCCTGGGGCAAGGCCTCTGCCTACAGTTATGCGTCAGTGAGCTAGGCAGCAATGAGAAGGGGACATTAGCACCTGCAGGGTGGGGGTCGGGGGGTGGGGGTGGAGGGGAGGGGGGAGGGTAGCCACTGGTCTCTGGGCTTATATAGTTGTTTGTGCATCATTAATTTATTCATTGATTCAATTATTCATTTGTAACATCCCTGGAAACTTCCTTTGTTTCTGCCCTATGCGAATCTCTGTGGATAGAGAGGTGATACAGACAGGCTCACAGGTCCACATGCCTGCATTGCCTTCTCTTTGTACTTAGAAAACCTATGCCTCTTACAATGGGGAACTTTCTAAAGGAAAGAAATCACTCAAACTCTCATCTGCAAAGTCACATTTAGTGAATAAGAAATCTGACTTTTTTTCCTAGAAAATTTTTCCCTAGAAAAATTTCAGAAGCTCTGGGTATATATTTGATTTTTCCCCCTATTTGTTTCTCTCCTTGGTAGTAAGACTTGGGTATAAGAATCTAACCATGGAAAACATCTGATTGTGCAGGCTCTTTTCTCTAGTTTGGTGGTTTCCTCCACTAGTTATATAATCTCCACCGAAAGTTGAGCAAGAAAAGAAGAATTAATTAGATAAATTTTATTTTATTCCTTCTATCAACAAGCAACTATTTCTAAGTCTCCTAGTATGGACTCAGTGTCTTTCTAAGTTCTACAGGGGATATAAAAAAGAAACACAGGAAATACTCCCTTTCTCATGGAGCTTTCTCAGTCTAGTGAAAGAAACAAAATTCATATGTATGAAAAGATAGAAAAGGTAGAACCCACCTGTGTCCTACGCTTTGCGGTTCTACCTAGTATGGGACCACAGATGAAAGCAGCACAGAGCACTGGGGTTCTCCACATACAGTACTGAAGAAAGGAAAAGAAGGGGAAAATAACTGAGTTCTAGAAGTAATACACTCTTTAAAAAAAAACACATTCCAACAATTTCTGAGATACGTATTATCCCCATTTAATTTATGTAAAACTGAAGACACAGAGAGGATGTCATCTTATTTCTTAACCCCTCCAAAATCACAGAGCAATTAAGTTTTGAGGCCTGAATTTGATTCTGAAACAATTTGGTTTGAGTGCTTTGTCCCAAAGCATGCTGGGACACCAAATGGGGCCTGAACCAGGTCTTGACAGATGGGTAGAGCAAGTGTATAGCAAGGGGGCAAACATTTCAAGAAGTTCTGGCTATTTGGAGGACAGTCAGGAGACTGAGGATATCAAAGTAGGCTGGGGATAGTGGAAGAAAAGAATTTATTTTATATTAGCTGTATTCTCTGGCATTGTTCAGGAGAATCACTAATATCTATAAATAGTGTTTAAAATAAACACTAATAATAGTAAAGTATTAATAGTGTTAAGAATTAACAGTGTTAGAAATAAGTTTGGAGTTGTACCAATGTTTAAGGTTTATAACAATCAGCAGAGATCTAAAATATGTTTCTTTTCTTTATACAGTGTTCTTTTTGTGGGATACATGAATACATTGCTATTGCTGCTCCACTTGGAGCATGCTACACAGAGTCCTCCCAGGGAGGAGCAGCTGTTTTGCACCTGTAGGTTGGAATATTTTGTAATTTATGTGATTCAGGAATAAATGTTTTCTAGGAACTGTGGACCTTTCAAAGTGAAGGGGTAGTCTAACAATCCACCAGGAAGATATATAAATCATGAACCTGAACACTCCTAATGACCTAGCCTCAAAATACATTAAATGCAATTTGAGAGAATTACACAGAGACTCAAGAATCATGGTGAGAGAGTCTAACATACTTCTCTCAGATACTGAGAGATCAAACAGACAAATGAAAATAAAAGTGTCGAAGATTTGCACAACAACTTAAAAGCTTGATCTAATGGTGGATATGGGAACTTGCACCTAGTAGGCTGAGAATTCATTCTTTTAAAGCATCCGTTGAATGTTTATAAAAATTGATTACATATTAGGTCATGAGAAAAGTCTCAACAATTCCACAGAATCTATTCAGATGGTCCATGTTATCTAACCACAAAGAAATAATTAAATTAGAAAACAACTACAAAAAGATAGTTAAAAACAACAGTAGCTGTCATACCTTTTAGAATAAAAATGAAGTTTTGGAGAGGACAAATATAGAAATTACTGACTTAAAACAATAGTTTACAATTCAAATGCAGCTAAAAGCAATACTCAGTAGGAAATTTGTAGTCTCTAAGTTCAGTTCTGTGTCAATAAAAAATGTATCGGATTCTTTCATAAAACTTGGAAAATTGTGTTTTTCATAAGGAAGTCAGAAAATAATAGCCACATAGCTAAAACTATTTTCAAATAAGAACAAAGAGTAGAGATTAGTGCTACCTGATATCCAGTTTATGTGTAAAGCTATAGTGATTAAGGTAAGGTAATATTGGTGCGTGGATAGACAAATAGATCATCAGAACAGAATACAGTGTCTAGGAATGAAACCAAGCATATATGGGTGATAGGCATATATAGCAGAGGGGGTAAAAATCAGATAAATGAGAGATGGGATGAACTAATAAATAACTGTTGCAAAGGAAAAATTGGTTTTCATATAAAATAGTAAAACTAGATGACTTTTCACATCATATATAAAATTATCTCCCAATGGATTAAAAACCATAATATGAAAAACACTTAAAAGTATTAGAATAAAATATTAGAGAACATCGTATGATCTCAGAGTAGGGAATGATGTCTCAATCAAACAAGATAGCAAAAGCTTAAATGTAAACAGAAAAAAAGGATTAAATTTGACTACTCAAAATTTTTAAAGTGACAATCAAGTTAAAATATAATTGACAAAATAGAAGGAACAAAGGTCTTTTAACATAAATGACGGACCAAAGATTATAATCCAGAATGACTCATATTATGTACAAATAAGAAAAATCAAAAATACTAAAAATCATCAAAGGATCTGAATAGTCAGTCTCAGAAGAGGAAATCTGAACTGCCAAAATAACAAAGAAAAAGCCACACACACAAATGAGTACAAGTAAAACAGAAAACCTGAATAAGATATTTGAATGTATCAATGCCAATATCCTGGATGTGAGGTTATACTATAATTGTTCAAAATGTTAACATGGGGAAAACTGGACAAAATTACTAGGGAGCCCTTTATAATTATTTCTTACAACTGCAAATGAGTCTACAATTACCTCAACAAAAAAAATTTCAATTAAAAATATGAAAAGATACTCACCCTTGTTGGTAATCAACGAAATTCAATTTTTAAATTTAAGATTTTAAATTAAATTCAAATTTTAAATTAAAGATGCTATTCTACACACAGAAAATTGGTAAAAATTAAGAATCGTTACCATAACCAGTGTTGGCAAGGAAGTGACTATTTAGAGAAAAGGGAATTCTAGTATTTTGCTTGTGGGAGAGTAATTTGGAGAAGAATTTTGCAATAGGTCTTATAATTGAAAATGTGCGTACTCAACAAATTCACTTGTAGGTGTATATCCTGGATATATTATCTTACATATGCCCAAGGGGACATGTACAAGCATGTTATTGCAGTTGGTAACAAAACATTGAAAACAACTTAAAAATTCACAAATTGAAGAACGGATAAGTAAATTGTGGCATATACTGGAATACTAGACAACAATTAAATGAATGAACTAGCTCATTATGTATCAGCATGGATAGGTCTTGAAGACTTAATGTTGATTAGAAAATAAAAGTGGAGAATGTTACACTGTGAAAGTATTCATTGTAAGTTTAAAACACACAAAATAGTATTTTCATTACTCTATATAGTATATATTCTTCATAATGTTATTCTATATAAAATAATATTCTATAAAATCATATGTAACAAGATAGGAAAAGAAGACTCTCCTTCAGTTTAGACTGGGACCTCATGTCAAAAGGCAGAACAGCTCCCACATTTAAAAAAAGAAACATGATAGACAAGTGGTGCAGGACTTAAAAAGAAGTAATTTGAAGCACAGCTATGTGCTCCTTAATTGATCATAACTTT
Source organism: Manis pentadactyla (assembly GCF_030020395.1). Taxonomy (NCBI): domain Eukaryota; kingdom Metazoa; phylum Chordata; class Mammalia; order Pholidota; family Manidae; genus Manis; species Manis pentadactyla. The sequence goes on from NC_080026.1 coordinate 84,548,923, forward strand.
AGTCTTTAAAAAAGGATGAAAATATCAAGAGAGATCATGGAGATTAGAGAAAGGGTTGTTTTGGAATAAGTTGTCCATGAGCATCTCTCCACCCTCTATCGTTTTGAGAACAGTGAGGTGCATACTTTTACCTTGGGTCAGATGAGAGGGCCTTCCCTGACCACTCAGTGGTTGATTTGTTTGTTGATCATGTGGGCTGAGTTGAGGTGGAGCCTGAGCAATCAGAGGTTAAGTGGATTTGGCTGGGGCAAGGTGTTCTGAGGGTCCAGCAAGGAGAGAGCTGTGCTGAAAATGGGCTGGTGCACCAGAGTCAGGGATGCACGAGTGCTTCCCTTGGACAAAATAGGCCATGAAGAAGAGCCTACCATTGATTGATTGATTCATTCATTCATTCATTTTCATTCAACAAATATTTCTTAGGTGCCTATTATATGCCAAGCACTGTTTTAAATATTTAAACCAGTGAACAAGTAGGTAATGGTTTTTGTCCTCATGGAGCTTACATTTAATTTGGAAGAGACAAGAAATGATAAACAATGCAATGATACAATATAATGGAATGTGATAAATACTACAAGAAAAATAGAGCAGAGTAAAGAGTATTGGAAGTTTTAGGGTGAACTGCATAGATAGGGTGCAATTTTAAATAAGGGTGTCAGAGTAGGCTTTACTGAGAAGACAAGATTTGGGTAGATTTGGAGGAGGTAAGGGAATCTGCTTTCTATATTTTGAGCAAAACCTGATTTAGGCGGAGAGAACAGCCAGTGAGAATGTCCTAGAAGGGACATACACGGCATGTGCAAGGTGCAGTAAGGGGCCAGGGTGACTGAAGTGGAGTGAGCAGGGGGTGAGAAGTAGGACCCTAAGTCCGAGGTCAGAGAAGTAATGGATGGTGAGGTGGGGGGATGGGTGGGCAGATTATGAAGGGCCATATAGGTCTTTATGAGTCTGTTGGCTTTTTCTCTGAGTGAAAACTGGAGTCCTGCAGGACTTCGTGCAGAAGAGCTGATGACAGTCAGCTTGTGTTTCAGTGCAGAGGAGCTGATGACAGTCGGCTTGTGTTTCAGTGGGCCTCTCTAGCTGCTGGATTGAGAATAGACTGTTGAGTGGCCAACAGTGGAAGAAGGGAGACCAGTTAGGAAAATTAATTGTAGTAATCCAGACAGAGATGATGGAGGTTAGATCAGGGCAATAGGAGCGGAGATAGTGAAAGGCAGTCAGATTTAGGGAGAAAAAAATTCCCACAAAAAAAGTATAAACTTGCATGAGGACAACTTTAAAACACTATTGAAGGACACATAAAAACACTTCAATAAATGGAAACCAACATATTATAGAATAGGAAAACTCAATATGAGGCAGATAATAATTATCTATTAATTAATTTAGAAAAGTAATGCAACCCCAAGAAAAATACTAATGGTTTGTAAAGATATTTACATTAGACTGATTCAAATGTCCAGTGGAAAGACTGATACATTTGACAGTAAAATTTTAAAAAAGTCTCTATGGAAAAATATATCATAAATGAAGAGAAAAGATAAATGACAAATTGGGGGAAAAATGATATGTAGCTATATATATACAACTAGGGTAATTTTGTTAATATACTAAGAGCTCCTACAAGTAAATAAACAAGTCAGCAACTCAAAAGAAAAATGGACAAAGGAATGAGCAATTAAAAGATAATATAATATAGATGGATTTTGAACATATGAAATTATTCTTAACTTCATTCCAAATTCTTTTTTAAATTGTAAAACTACATTGTGATACCATTTTCAACTGTAATGTGGGCAAAGGTCAAAAAGTTTGATAACATGTTGTTGGCCAGTCTAGGAAACAGGCATGCTCAGACATTGCTAATGGAAGTGTAAACTATTACTACCTCTTTGAAGGATACATGAAAATGCCTAGCTACAATAAAAGTCCCTCTAGAACCCTTTGATTTAGAAATCCCACTTTCAGGATTTATCCTATAGCTATACCTTCATTGGAGTGAAATAACTGATGCACGAGAGAAATTAAAACTGCTTAAATATCTATAGAGAAGTGCCTGGTTAAATAATGTACATTACAGCATGCAGAGGGAACATTACATCCCTAAAACAATGAGGCAGTGATACATACTGATTTGGAAAGCTCTCCAAGATATGTTAGGTGGGAAAAAAAGAATCGGCGTAAAACATGCTAGTGTTTGTTAAAGATATTCATGTGTGCTGTGCATTGCTGGAATAAGGTAAATGGTATTTAGAATAGGAACTGGGAGAAGAGAGACTTACTTTCACCATATGCACGTTTTGAGTTTTATACTGTGCTTGATTTACTGATTCAAAAATATAAGTGATTTTTAAAAAGTCAATTATGTGGAAAGCACTGGCAAATTGATTACAAAAGATCAATAAAATTAAGGCTTTAGAATCATGGCATCATGATGCTCTAAGGTTGAGTTTGGAAATGAAAAGAGTCAACACTTAAGGTGGAACTCTTTTGGGTTCTCTTGACATCTAAATTCACTGCAAATTCACTTGAAATCCACCAGATGGCACAGGAAAATACAGTGTGAACAAATTTGGAGAGGTTGGTGCAGGTAACAAATCAGAGGTGGAGAGAAACTGGACTAATGAGAACAAAGGTTTGCTCAAGTCCTGATGCATTCCAGTTCCAGTCTAGGCACGGTCCTCGGGGCCGTGACACTGTCACTGGCCATTCAGGTGATGCTGGGAATTCCGCAGGTAGTGCTGACAATCATAAACATGGAATTATCCACATATCACAGCCTTTGCATGAATGGCTTATTGAAGATTTACTTCTTCAGTGTAGAATTCTCTTTTTTTTTCTCTCTTTAATCCATACTTAATGCCTTATGAAAAGAGGTATTTGTTTCTTGGTAAGCCACGTTTCTTTAATTAAAGGAGGAGGGTTGGAAGAGTTCTACTGGAACAGGAGAAAACTCTGGTTTCACAATATGCACTATTTATGAGGGTGCTTTGCTGTTGAAACCTATTAAGAAGCCAGCCCAGCCCAGTTTGCCTCTTGCCCTCCCAGGAGACAATTACTGTCCTGCATAACAATTTGAAGCAAATATCGGATGTGGTTGAAAGAACAGTTGTGGCCCTCTCTCCAGCAACCGTTTCTGCTTAGATTTCTTAATTGTTTCCACCACTTCCTTTCTTCGGCTTGTGGCCTTCTGGGTTCCGCAGGATCCTGAGCTTTAATAAAAGCCTCCCATCCCCTCTGGAATTCACATGTGCAAGCAGACACTTCCTGGATCCCAGAGATACCCCACCTTAGAGCTTCAGCCAAATTCTTCCAGTGTGCACGCCCCTGGAGGCTCTGCGATGCCACTCCTCAGCCCTCTCGGCCATGAGGAAGAAGGAGCGTGCTCCGCGCTGCCCCGCGCCTGGCCCTGCCCCCCGCCCCCGCCGCACAGCTGTCCCTCCTCCCGTGCCCAGAGTTCTCTGTTCTTAGTCGCTGATGACAGGGTCTTTGCCGGTTGCTTTCTCCTCTCACCTTCTTTCCTGTTCGTTTCAGGTGTGGCCTCCTGCGAGATTCTGTATGGTAAGACTGGGCAGCCTAGAAAGGAACTGATGGGACAACAATTCTTTAGTGGTGCAGTTTTTAGCACTGACATACCCAGGTAGGAGGATGTTTGAGGACACTCAGGGTTTCCATGCTGGATAATCCACATTTTATTCCCACTCAGATGAGAGAGCAGCCCTGTTAGCTATACTGCCTCCGACCTGTGGACAAGATGCTGGAAGTGAAGGTGCTGGGGCAGCCAGGACCAGCTGTTACTGTGCAGGACCAGGGATCAGCAGAGCCTAATCTCAGCACTGCGACCACCACACTTTAAGTACACCTACTAATGGGGTCTTTGTGTCTTCATCTCTACAATGGGGTAACAGTATCAGTCAAGCTCACCTCAAAGAACTGTTGTAAAGAGGAATAAAATAATTTATTTAAAAGAGTCTTAAGGTTGTAAATGTCATGCATCTATGGGGTATCAGTACCTGAAACCATGGTAGGACTGGCTTATGTGCCAGGTGGTGTGTTGGTGAACAATTATGGCTGTGATGGTAACTACACAACATTGAAAAGTTGGCTTTAGCTGGAAGTGAGTCAGAGCCTGACCAGCTTGAAACAGCTAAGGCCCTGTGCTGGGTGATTGCAACTCACTGCTCCCTCTGACCCAGGCTGAGTGCAAGGAAAGCTCCTTCTGCCAGAGGTGAAGAGGTGGCTGACTGTTAGGCAGCTGAGACCTTTTAGTTAAAATAGCATGCAAAACGTTGATAGGGACATTGCATCAGTGTTCCTTGCCAAAGAAAGGCAAACCAAAATCAAATACTTATATTTCCTTAATTGTGTCTGTGCCAGTTCTGTGCCCTGTCCTTTGTTTTCCACATGGACTTACAAAGGTAGTTGTTAACGAGTCTGGGATTGCCCACATAGTTCCCTCCAAACCGCTGCTCCAGCCAGAATCATCATCTATGCAAACCACTTCCCTATGTTCTTCCACAGTCTGCAGCAGTATTTTATCTGTTTGTTTATTTATTTATTCATTCAGAAAGCACCCTCACCTTTAGTGCCCTAGTCAGATGCTACCATCCATATTTAAGCAGTGGTCTGTGAAGTACAAAGAACTTGCACAGGTGAAATCCATTGACCCATGCAAAGCACTTGTGATATAGATGTTACCTCTTTTATTGATGAAGAAATTGGCTCAAAGAGATTTACTGATTTGTCCAAAACTGTAGTTTATAAATTCAAAGCCAAAATTAGGACTTTGCCTGATATTCCATTCCTCCTTTAGTAACACCATTTAAGAAGGTCCAACAGTCCCGGAAGCATAGGAGCTTCAGCATGCTGGATGGGAGGACGCATGGCGTCTGTCATGTACCATTCAGTCATGACTACATTTGCTGCTCTGTGCTAGTTTTTCCAGAATGTGTTGGAATGTGTAGCCCCTAAGATTCTGGGAGAAAAAAGGGAGATTTTCCTGTCCCAATATGTTTGGAAATGCTGTATTATATATTACATATAATACCCTTGCTATCCCATGATGTGCACATTATCATCTAAAAGGCTTGGGAAGTTTGTCTTACCTTGTTTGACCCTGTATTTCCAAAACTTATTTGGGTACAGGCTTCTTTATAGAACATCTATTAAAATCCTGCAGTATTAGTGTGTTATGCATAGAATACACTTTTGAAGAAGTGTACACAGATGATTTGAGGGAAGTTAAGACAATAAATAATCAGAGGGAATATAAACTAGTCAAGAAAAAGTATGTGAGAAAAGAGGGTAGCCTGGTTGAAGTGCATTCAAAAAGGAGTCTTGGGCTCAGTGCTTGGCTTGCGTGCCCCCTGCCTTTTATAGACACTAATACAGGTCCTTTGGCACTCTCAACCTGTTCCCCAACCCTGAATTGTAGGGGCTTTCCTGGGAGATCTTTAAAGTTGTTTTCTCCATAATAGTAAGTTGTTTTTCCCAGGAGATCCTGAAACTAACTCTGTGAACATTTTTATTTATAACTTAATTTTGATATAACTTGAAACTTATAAAAAATGATACAGAAGTAATTTCCATATACTCTTTTTCCAGATTCATCCTTTTTTTTTTTTTAACATTTTCCCCCATCTACTTTATTTGTCTCTCTCATATTTTTTTTTTTTCTGAAACATTTAAGAGTAAGTTGGAGACATTATGCCCCTTTACACTTAAATACCTCAGGGTGAATTTTCTAAAAATTAAGACATTCCCATATATGCACAGTATAGTTATCAAAATCAGATACTTCACATCTAATTCACAGATAATAGTCAAATTTCATGATTTCTCCCAATAAAGTCTTTATAGCTATACTTTTTTCCCTGGACTTTGCTGCCTTCTTAAAGTGGGTGAGATTACATATATGTTGAAATCATTTATCGACCTAAAGTGAAATAAATGCATTATTCCATTTCCCCTTTCCTCTTGTTTGAGGACTGAATAAAGGGGTGGAAGGGACAATGAGAAGAGCAAAACCTGTTTGAAAAGTGTTAGGGAATAAACTCGGCCTTGGTGTGTCTATGGACCTGTACAAGCACAAATGCCTCAGTGTGGATTCTTTTATTTTACTTTAGGCCTTTGAGATTTACAAGGATAAAAAACTGTTGGGTCAGGTGAAAATCAGCACATCTGGAAAAAAATTTTAGTCCTTCATCCCTTTATCCCTTTTCACTGCGCATATATATCTCCTTAACTGGATTGTAAATTCTCTTGAATTATACCTGGCAGTTTCAAGGCACGGTGAGAGGCCTGGTTGGCTACAGAGAGTTCTCTTATGCAAGAGAAGAGCACGAGGTATTCTGGAAAGGTATGTGTGGTACAAGCCTTGAATACTTAAATACTTTAGTTAGGATTTTTCTCTCTTTTTTCCCCTAAAGAGAAAGATTACATCACAACCCTCCAGCAGTGAAGGGCAGGTAAAAGACCACAGACTCTGAAGTCCTAGGGATCAAACCTCAGTTTAGCTGCTTATTAGCTGATTATGTCCTTTAACCCCTCTGTACCTCATTTATAAAATGCAGATGTTAATTATGCAGACCCAGAGATGGGATCCAGTGAGCTAACACATACAGTGCCAGTTGTCCCACTCCCCAACTCTACCTCTCCTATCCTCAAATCTGCTCCTGTACTGAATGCTAAAAGTCTAGTATCAACTCACAGGGGTTTACTGTTTACCTGAGACCTACAACCTGGGAAGGAGTTACAGGAATAGGACTATCATGATGCTGTAAAACATCTCAGTAACGGCAGTCATGACATTCCAGTCTAGAGTTTTATTGACTGTTTCCCTCTTATGGCCCTTGGTTGCCACCCTCTTTCCTCTTTTCTCCGTCTGATTGAAAACCTTAAGCACAACAATCTGGGTTTCACAATAAAGAGTCTGCAGGTGCTGAGGAAATCGAGCCAAGGGTCTCTCTTCCTCCTTGAGGAGAAGGACTGGGTCAGCTGCTAGGAGGAAGTTGGTTGGAAAGTGTGTGCATGTGTGTGTGCGTGCGTGTGCATGCAGTTTGGAAACCTCCCTTTTCTTACTCCATCTTTTGAAGAAATTTATACTCCCCTCAGGGACCCATTTGGGAAGAATTTTGGCTAAGTCAGGTGTCTGTGGGAGATCGTTCTTATCTTGAGCCAGACCTGAGACTAGAGGCCAAAGGGAAGCACCATTTCAGGAGTCATCAAATGTACTGTGTCTTTGGCTTTGGAAAATTAATTCCAAACGGCATATACTGCCACCCTTCTCATCCTTTTCTTTTTAAAAGCTAACAGTGAACATGTAGCCAGCAAAAGCCAACAACTGACATATATATCCAAGTACATAATCTCTAGGCACAGGTTGGTTGCTCATAGCCCTTGAAGCATTCTTTTGGCTATGGGTGGGTGGTAAAATTATAAAGGGGGGGTGTATAAAATTGTACAAGATCAAACAAAAATAATGAATGGAATCCATTTTCTTTTAAGGGGATTTCAAGGAAAGCAGTGGTTCCTCTGCACCACAGACCCATCCTCCAGCCAGTATGGACTTGCCCCATACAACGACTGGCATTTCCGTTCTCAGGTAGGAACACTCCAAATAAGAAACTTGCTCGTGCAATTTTGTTTTTATGGACAAGACTGATAAGTCTGATGAATTGAGTTAATTCATTCTTTAACTTAACTGGCAAGATTTAATGGTTCACACTGAAAGCATGAATAACCATTTTGTTCCTTGAATGACTCCAGTTTAATGCCTCCTGATGTCAGTGTATTCAGTGTATTTTGCCCAGGGTAAAATTTGCTATATGAATTATTCGCTGCTTGATGAAATGAATGGGGCCATGTTTGCCCACAGAATGCTAGCTGTGGTTATCTGACACGATGCGGCACAGCAGATGCCTACAAAGGACAATGGGTAATTTACAAAGCAGTTCCAGGGTTCAGCCATTGCAGTTAAGATCTTTATAGAAACTAGAGCACCTTTTTGTCTTGTGTCAAACATCACGATGGCCTCAGTAAGCCAGGAGACTCTTAGCCTTTAAAAAAAAAGATCTAAGCATGGTTCTGCAATAGGCACTTTTGTCTTTGGTTAAATCTTGGTAAATGGAGGGACATGCATTTAAGAAGAACGTAAAATTAGTAATTTTCATTATGCTGATTTCACCAATGTGAAACCAAGTATTTCTGGTGACGGAGATTATAGTGTGTGACTAATAATAAGGAATCTGAGCATCAAAGTTAAAATCAAATTCAGAATGAAAGTTATCCAGACTCCTCTGGCTTATGAACATTTGTGGTGAGTTATCTCCCTGGCTAGAGTGCCCAACTTTGACACTGAAATGCCTTCAGTTTAATAAGAATGATTTGTAATCTGGAGAGACAGTTAATGCAACTTAGTGGGAGCTGATAAATGAACCACTGAGTTTACTTATACAAATAAGTGGGGCATTAATCTTAACTTTGAATTTCCCCATTGGATTCTCTATATAACCATTTGTGATATTGTGAGTGACAGGAAGAAATGATTGGCAATCTTTAATGGTTGGCAAAACTTTTCTAAATGCCTTTAAACTTCACAAACAAAACAAATAAGACTTGAGATTGAAATACAGATTAAACTGGCTTTCAACCTTTCAGTGTTTACAGTTGAATGGTGGACAATTTCATAAGTTAGCAGGTGCATTCAGAAGCTACCCTGAGACAAGACTGAAATTCCAGCTGGGCGTTGGGTCTGGGTCTCTCTGCAGGTAAGTTGGGTAACTCTAGCAGGGTTTTGCAGGCATTTGTTTCTTAATTATAAATCCATGGGAGAGTGTGTCCACCCTTGGTTTGAATAGCTCTGGCCAAGAGGTACAGTTCATGGCTGCAGGGGTCTATCCTTGTTATGGATGGAGAGTTAATTTTTAGAGAAGGGAAATCAAGGGCTGGGAAGACACCTATGGTAGGCTGAAAAATGACCCCCAAAAGATACCCACATTCTAATTCTCAGAAGCTGTGATTATTACCTTATATGGAAAAAGGGCTCACAGATATGATTAGGTTAAGGATCTTGAGATGGTGAGATTATCTTGCATTACCTGGTTGGGCCCTACATGTAATCACAAGGGTCCTTGAATGAGAGAGACAAGAAAGTCAAAGGAGGAAGTGGGAGAAGTGATTGCAGAAGCAAGAGGCTGGAGTGGTGGAAGGAGGCATGAGCCAAGGAATGCAGGCATCTCCCAGAAGCTAGAAAAGGCAAGGAAGTGGATTCTTCTCTAGAGACTCCAGAGGGAACCATCCCTGCTCACACTCTGACTTCAGTCCAGTGAACTGATTTTGGACCTGGGGCCTCCAGAACTGTAAGAGAATATCTCTGTTCTTTTAAACGACTAAATGTGTAGTAATTCATAACAGCAGCAATAGGACCCTAATCCAACATCCAAAGGTTTGCTGCTTCTTCAGTCTCATTGTTATCTTCCTGCTTCTCACCCCACATCTGTTTTAAAGCCTAACATCGCAGTGTCATCCTACAAGTCTTGTTAGTTCACTGCAAAAGAACTGTTGAAATACAGACCATCATGTCACTTCCTCTGAATCAGAAGATTCTTTGTGTTCATGGAAATACTGTATTCAACAGGGAGGTTTATGTTTCTGAAGGGAAGTGAAGCCTTCTACTTTACATATAGTAAGGCTCAAGTAATGTGGATACAAGGATAAATAAATGAACATGGGAAAAAAGCCACTGAAAATCAAAAAGTGATTCAACTGTTTCTGTTCAATGTTAAATGAGTTGCAGTGCTAAAACTCAGAAATAATAAATGGGAAAATCAACCCCTGGATTCTAAATTAGCCTTTCTTTTCATTTGAGTCTAATAAAAATACTAAAGGAAAACATGATTTCATCCCCCAAAATAACTCTGAGCTGTTCTTAGATAGGTCTGAAAAAGATACACTTGCTTTTTCCTTACTGCCCCTGCATTAGTATCAACTAGACCACATGTCACTACAAAACTGTAGGAGGAAGTATGTCGGGTTCGTGACGATTTGTCCCGTTAGGACAACCTGAGACCTCGTGTTGGGTTTTTGATTCTCAGCTACTTTCCCCATTTCATAACATGGGGAGGGAGAGTTCACCAGTCATGAAAGGATGAGAGAGTTAGATAATTATTAAGAGCTCTCAAGTCTCTTGAGCTTGTATTGACAAATTTCAGGCCTCATCTGATCTCTATTCTCCTTCAAGAATATCTCTAGCATTTGACATAGCTGGTCAGTCTGTCCATCTTGAAACTTGCTCTTTTTGTAATGCTATAACTTTGCTTCTCCCTGATTTCCCTCCCATTTGTCCAGTTGTTCACACACCAGCTGCCCACCTGCTTTCTCTTTAATTGTAGGCATCTCTCCAATCCACGGTCACTTCTATTCCGATGACAACTCAAGGTTCCCCTTTTATCCTGATCTCTAATCCATGATCTAAAACCAACATCAGACAATGTGACTGGGGTAGTTCTTCACCTCGAATGTATCCACAACCTTCAGTATGTACCAGGTCTCTTCTGTCCTGGCGTCCTGGCATATTCTTTTCCCTTGGTCTGACATTCTTTCTGTGCCTATCAAACTCAAGGTCACAATGTAAATATCACTTTCTTATAGAAGCATTCTCTGACCACCCAAGCTAAACTGGATCCCCACAATAGGCTTCTTAGCCCCTGGCAGATAAAAATAGTCTAAAATCCCATTTTGAGAAAGAAATGTGAAATAAAATTTAGTCCCCCTTTGCGAAGGAAATAAATCAGTTTCAGTTAAAGGGAAACTATGAAGCACAACTGGGACTAAAAATATTTTGTTTCTCAGAAACCATGCTATAAAATTCTTAAAGGGAAGCTGAATTTACAGCCTAGTGAGCTATATCAAGTACTCAACAACTTTGAGTAGGTGACTGAGTGACGAAGCAGAGGCCCTCAGTATGACAAAGTGTGATATGCTCTGCTCTCTAACGTTTGAAGTTGTTTTATAGTTATAAGTCAGAGCTTGTCCTTACCCATCTGGCATTTAAAACTCTATGTTTAGATAATTGTTGAAAATCACAAATCATGGCTAGTGTAAAAGACTATTCATGAATTGTACCTATTGTTAACTATTTTAGATATAACTGAACTTAAAGTGAACTCTTTTAAGTTTTTAAAAAATATTATCCCTCCTATAGCCCACCTCTTAATACTGTCATGCAACGTGATTTTTAAAAAAGAACAGCTGTCTTGTGATATTCACATACCAGAAATCTATTCATTTAAAGTGTCTGATTCAGTGGCTTTAAGTATATTCAGAGTTGTGCAGCCATCATCATGGTTCTAGAACATTTCATCACCCTGACAAGAAACCCTACATCTCTGCCATCACTCCCCAGTCTTTCCGATCTTCAGTCCGAGGCAACCACTAATTGGTTCTCTGTCTTGATGGATTTGCCTCTTTTGGACATTTCATAGAATTGGGATGATATGATATGTGGTACTTTGCAACCGACCTGTCTCACTCAGCATATTTTCAAAGTTCATGCACGTTATAGCGTGAACCAGTTCTCCATTTCTTTTTATAATCGAATAATATTTCACTACATGGATGTATGTTTTATTTACCATTTATCCATTGATGGACATCTGTGTTGCTTCCACTTTTTGGCTGTTGTAAATAACACTGCTCTGAATACAGAATGATTTCTGAGCTCTAAGTGCTGCTTGCTCCTTTCTCTCCTCTCTGCAGTCATTTAAAAATAAAATGTGGCTTGAATATTTCTAAATCTGAAACTACAACACAAAGCATTGGTTACTGTGAGATGACCCTTCAGAATGTATGACATGTATTGTTACTTAGTAAACTATATATAATTATTTATGGAATGCTGTCTCCCATCTGTGAGCTCCACAAGCACAAGGATCATGTTGAGTTTGCTTGTCCTGGTACCCCTGGCACCTTGCCCAGTGAAGGGCATGTATTAAGTATTTCTTGACTCATTTTGCCTAACTTCAGCCTCAGATTGGCCCCTCAAGTTCCCCATTTCTATAAATGGCATTACTGTTATCTCAGTAACTTGAGATCCAAGTCAGAGTTGTATTTTACTCTTCCCTTTTTCACTTCTTTCTCTATATTTGATCAGTCAGCAATTTGGGGGAAATTTTTTCAAAGCAATTCTCAACCTTCATGTGTCCATTTCTTTTTCTCCCACACTACTCAGTCTAGATCCCCACACCAGGCCTCCCTGCTTTCCTTCTCTCCTACTTCTAATCTATTTTGTAGAGAGTTTTCAAAGCAATCTTCACGCAAACTTATTATATCACTTCACTTTCCTCTCCATGAATTCAACAGTGGTTTCCCATTGGCCACGGATGAGAAACCCTCAACCCAGAGTCAGAAGATTTCCATAACATGACTCCCAATATCATGCGGCGAGTAGCTCCTTAAGTTTTTTCTGGCACTCCCTGCTCCTATTTATCTGGAAATAGGTTCTGTCTGCCTACATATTGGTTTATTTGACCTGGATTATTGGATCAACTGCTTAACACTGTTTAAGAAGGCAAATGCTAGTAATTTGGAACATTTTTATGGCCAGGTCTCATTGACCAATACAAAGATATATTTGATTTTCTAGTGTCAGATCAGTATATTCTGAACTAAAACATATTTATCTTAATCTCTCTATCTTCTTTCCCAAAAGTGAGTTACAACAACATTCTATAGGAAATTCCCTTTATACCAGAACTCCCTGCTTTCCTGTCATAGAGAGGATCGCAAGTAGATCATTAGTAAACATCCCAGATACTGTGTCTGATACAAGCACGTATCTTCTGCCACACTTGCTGTGGTGCCTTGTATTTTGCAAAAGCAAAGACATGGAGAAAGTCTGATTTTTTTTCTTTGTGGAGAATTTCTCTCCTTAGGCCCCTAAAGCCAGAACTTTTTGCTTTTGTTAGATGAATAATTAGATAGGCTATTTGGGTTTGGAGATGACAGCTTTTCCCCAAGTGCATGTTGGGATAACCACAGATAGTTGCTTAACTGACTTCCAGAGAGCTTTGGCCTAGGTCATTATACCAGCTTTTGTTTTGTTTCGTAGTGTACACTACTTTGGGGTCAGAACTGAAGTGTTTGGAGCAACAGTAAAGATTTGGAGAATGGGTTCTGATGGGAAAGAGCTAACCTGTATCTATGAAAGGCTGTGGGAGAAAAATAGAAAGGTTCAAAGAAGAGTTTATTGAGGTTGTTTTCCGTGTGGTATATAATTAAAACATCTCCCATGTCTACTAATGAAAACTTCCATAACATGAACTGCTCATGTTCAGTGGGGTGGATTTGGTATTCAAGGCCAAGTCTGTGCTAAGTTAGACCTCAGAGTCTGCCCGTAGGAGGACAGTCATACGGGATCTGTGCATTATTAAGTAAATATGTATTGATGTGTTTGTTGTCTTGTCCTCCTATGAAAATAATAGTCCGTCTTACCTCTAGATGATCTGTAGAGAAAGTATTCAATGATAACTTGCTGATTAAAGAGGAATGTGCTGTAATTCTAATTTGTCTTCAAAGGAAGAAGGAAAAAAGGTCTTAAGCACATGCTGGGTATTCTCTTTTTAGAAGATTTTCACATTTAATCTCATTTAATACTTTGTGAAGTAAATACCTTTAATATTATGTTAATGAAATTGCCTTCATTTTCTAGATGAAAAAACTAAGACTCCATGAACTAAGTAACTTTCCCACATACACAGCACTAGGAAGTGACAGATAGGGAATTCTAAACCAGATCTGTTTGTGTCCAAAGGCTTCTTTGAACTATTCCATGAGCTTCCATGAAGTGCTGGGTGGTGGGGCAGAGAGGGAGAGAGAGCGAGAGAGATTGAGGTTGTATTTTATTCCCCTTTCATTGCTTGTTTTCCCATTGTATATTAACTATGTAGCAATGATTGCTGAATCCTGGGCTTACTAGATATTTTTTGCAGCATATTATGAACTATAGTTAAATATAGCTTTTAATTTAAGGAACTACGTCCTAAGCTCTCTATAATTTGTGTGCCACAGGTAGGTTAATAGCCCAGATTTTCTTTGCTGCCACAACGACAGAGTACTTTACCCGTTCCTGATTACTTCATTTCCATAAGTAGACAATTGGGGATGAAACTCTTGTCCACTTTCTTTAATGATCAGCTATCTCCAGATTTACTGCACAGTAGCCTATCTAAAAGTTAGAGCTTGCAGTAACTGTATATATTGAATGTGTTACATCACCAGGTAGCAAATTATTGAGCTATCTTTCAACAATGCCCTCTTAAAAGAGCAATGAGAAAAACTGAGTTTTTATTTCAAGTCTCAATGATGATAATAGCTTCCTTCTTCCAAGGTGCATTATTGGTTAACAAGTTACAACCATGTGAAATTGGGTACTTCTGGATACAGGAAAAAGTCATTGTCTGTTTGTGACCATTCAAGAATGTAACCACATGTTAAGGTCATCCTAAGACCAAGCTGCCGTTATTGGTCCCTAGTGATATCTAGTCCAGTAAAATGCCATTTTCAGAAGCCAATTAATACCAAAGTGGTGGTGGATTTTGTGGTTGATTTATTTGGAAATTATTTTTGGGGGTCTTGAGAAAAGAATCTAACTTCTTCAGTAAATTAGTGTGTATTACTGAGTCAAGCTAGATCTAGTTTTCTTTTGCATATACGATACATTGGAATGTGTATGAATAGTTGTGTTGGCTGAAAAAAAATTACCTCCCAAGATAATCTGGGGAAGAAAGACAAGTCAAATCACTTTTTGCAGCTCTGATTTGTCTAGGTGCAGATTTTTGTTTTACTGGTTTTGACTGGCCCATTTCTTGCTTAGTTACTGTTCAACAATTCTTGTTTGGGCTTACACGTGCGCAGACTCATCTCTAGAATCGTGCCGACCTCCATTAGCCTTGCTCATTTGGTTTTTCAGTTTCACTTAACAGGCGTTTATGATGGGGTGAGCAGTGCTTGGTTAAAATTTGAATGCAGTATTGTTTTAGGAAAATAAGGTTCAGAGAAACTTCTTGTAGCTAAAAATGAAAGACCTTCTCTCTTTTCAGCAGCACCTCCACACAAACATGGGAATTCAGTCACTTTCAAGTGGACAGGAGTTCTCATCAGATGTCTGCATTCCAGAAGTCAGCTCGAGCCCCTCCAACCACAGCCTCTCAAGATTTATGCACGTTCTCCAGGATTTCAGTCCCATCCTTATTTCTGGCTCCAAGTTCCTCTTTTGGTGGGTCTCTGAATGTCACTCTAGTCTTTTCCATTATTTCCCTTCTCTCAGCAAAGCCAGGTTCTAAATCAGTCAGATGCAAAATGTGGTCCACTTTCCTAGGTTTCCTCAAAAAAGCCCCACTTGTTCAAGACATATGTGCATTAACTATTAGCTAAGCTACCAAATAGATAGCAATTGACTTTCTGAGATACTGAGAGTAAAAATAGCACGTTCTAACAAATAATTCCAATCCATGTAAGGACATTTGAATCTCTTATTTCTTTTGTCCTCAGATAAAACGTTTCTTTCTTCTTATATTTTAAGAATCAGTTTATGACAAGGAGTTTCCATAATTCTGTAATGACTTCATTAGCCAGACTGTAAGTTTCATGCAGAGGTTAATAACTACATGGTTAACCTACATTTCATAGAGGCCCTTTCATTTTTCTCAGTTGAAAAATGAAATCCTAATGGAATAATTGCATGGCAAAATTAAAAATTTCTCAATAGAAGTTTGATTTCTAGCCCATGTATGATCAAGGCTAATGACACACTATTCCAATAAATATCATGCAATGGAAAAATACATCTAATAAAGTAGTGGGTAGCACTTTATCCACTTTAAAAAAAGTTTGCTTTTATACCTTTCTTTTTTTTGGTATATTCCAAAAACAGCCATTTTGACTTAATTGAAAGCAACTGCGAAAGTAAGTTGATTTAACATCAGTTATAAAAATAGTCTTTTAGAATGGACTGAGTGATTTAAAGGAATATGCAGTTAATTTCCTTTTTATTTTTTGACTACTAAAACAAATCCATTGTAATATGCATAGATTAAATTATAACCTAAGGTTTAGAAGGAAACTGAGATTACTAGGAAGTGAAAAAACTTCTGTGGTCAAAGGATTTTTTTTTCCAGAACTGTTTAGTTAAAATGTTACATACATAAAGGCCTAACATATTTTGGCAATTCCAACCCTGAGATTTACATCTTTTGCTACTTCACTTTAAAATTAAAATATTCAAAAATGCCTTTTATCTGCCTTTTTAGCCATTTAGTTTCATTCTCGACAGTATGCCCTAGACATGGTGAACTTGATTGACTGCAGAATGAATTAATGAATCTTTTATGTCAATGGGAATTTATTAACAACATTCATGACATTTTCAAATCAATCCTTCTATGTTCTCGAATTATGGCCTCACTGTGGTTAAGCACCGTCCCAGGGGAAAACAAAGGGAGAAAGGGAAGTCAACATACTTACAACTGACTTCAGAAAAGCAAATTAATAAGGCGAAGTATATAAAATAATTTTTTCTGTTGTTGTTTGTTACATTAAATGCAGAATACAAATGCATGTTCTTTAAGTGTTTTGGCTATTGTCCAAAAATGTGGATTATTCTGCCAGGAAGCAAAAGTTCTTTCTTTTAACCTCTATGTCTATAACTAATTTAGTTGTCTTTTACAACACAGGGCTATTTACAAATTGTTATTATTATTATTATTTTTGAAGATAATTAATTTTTATTGAAGGGTAGTTGACACACAGTATTACATTAGTTTCAGGTGTACAACACAGTGATTCAACATTTATATACATGATAATTCTAGGTTCCAGCTATCACCCTACCAAGCTGTTACAATATTTTGACTATATTCCTTATGCTATACATTACATCCCGGTTACTTATTTATTGTACAATTGGAAGTGTGCACTTTTTTCTTTTTTTTTTTTTTTTGTGAGGGCATCTATCATATTTATTAATCAAATGGTTGTTAACAACAATAAAATTCTGTATAGGGGGGTCAATGCTCAATGCAAAATCATTAATCCACCCCAAGCCTAATTTTCGTCAGTCTCCAATCTTCTGAGGCATAACAAACAAGTTCTTACATGGAGTACAAATTCTTACATAGTGAATAAGTTACATGGTGAACAGTACAAGGGCAGTCATCACAGAAACTTTCGGTTTTGCTCATGCATTGTGAACTATAAACAGTTCAAATATGAATACACATTTGATTTTTATACTTGATTTATATGTGGATACCACATTTCTCTCTATATTATTATTATTTTTAATAAAATGCTGAAGTGGTAGGTAGATACAAGATAAAGGTAGAAAACATAGTTTAGTGTTGTAAGAGAGCAAATGTAGATGATCAGGTGTGTGCCTGTAGACTATGTGTTAATCCAAGCTAGACAAGGGCAATAAAACATCCACGTATGCAGAAGATTTCTCTCAGAACAGGGGGGTGAGGTTCTAAGCCTTACCTCTGTTGATCCCCAATTTCTCACCTGATGGCCCCCCTGCGACTGTGCCTGTCTTAGGTTCTTCCTCCCTTGAGGAATCTTACCCATCTCTGGCTAACCAGTCATCTTCTGGGGCCATACAGGGAAATGTAAAGTTGGTAAGTGAGAGAGAAGCCTTATTGTTTGAAAAGGTTAGCTTTTTACTTCTTTGCATATTTATGCCCTGTGGCTTCTATGCCCAGCATTTGTCTTGAGGTATCTTTACCACTTGGAAGAATTATGATACTCGGTAAATTTGATATGAGGCATGAATTCTATTTAAGGGTTGTAATTAGGAAGGAAGAAGAAAAGCTATAGAAGTAGCAGGTGGAAGAAAACATGGGAAGATTGATTATTTCTTTGACATATCTTCTTGTAAAGTAACTTCAGCATGTATAGGTTTTAAACTACTAATTAAATTGCACACACACATTAACATAATAGGAGTATAGTTACATAACCAAAGCATACCTGTAATTAAGCTTTATCCAGCCATCTCCAGTGAAACCAAGAAAACCAGTTATGCACCTTAGGCATTTGTGAAAACTTATCTATGATATGGTGGATATTGTCCAACTGAATTTGAACAGTCTGAGAGAAATCAGACAAATTAAAACAACCCATTCCTGGGGACTGTTCACATCCCATATGTTCTTTTAACAGTAAATAGTCTGTAGTTGTAAGATTTTGGAGTGCTACAATTTGCACTTCTCCTAATTCTTGGTTGAGTTCCAACAGTATAGATCCAGTCAAATTTGTTGTTTTACTGTATGCACAGGCCAGCTTAGATATCTCCTTCCTCATTCCCATGGCAAGTCCAGGAACTGGTGGGATGAGTGCATCTACACCTGTAGCAGTGCGTAGATCTTTGTTGGGGTTTTTGATGATCATCTTCTGGTATGAGTCTTCCAGAGAGTGCTGATGTTGGAAGTTCTTTATCATATCGTATCTTAGTTCATTTTCGGGGTAGCCCAATTAGGCTTTGATCCTCTGTATAAACACAAACAGACCCTTTGCCTACACTTTTATATGCCCTTTATACCCTTGTGTAGAACTCATTGGAGGTCACCACACAGGAACTGCCTTTTTTATTTTGGTATCATTAATCTACACTTACATGATGAATATTATGTTTACTAGGCTCTCCCCTATACCAGGTCCCTGCTATAAACCCCTTTATTACAGTCACTGTCCATCAGCATAGCAAAATGTTGTAGAATCACTACTTGCCTTCACTTTGTCGTAGAGCCCTCCCCTTTCTCCCCCCCCCATGCATGCTAATCTTAATATCACCCTTCTTCTTCCCCCTCCCTTATCTCTCCCTACCCACCCATCCTACCCAGTCCCTTTCCCTTTGGTACCTGTTAGTCCATTCCTGAGTTCTGTGATTCTGCTGCTGTTTTGTTCCTTCAGTTTTTCCTTTGTTCTTATATTCCACAGATGAGTGAAATCATTTGGTATTTCTCTTTCTCCGCTTGGCTTGTTTCACTGAGCATAATACCCTCCAGCTCCATCCATGTGGCTGCAAATGGTAGGATTTGCCCTTTTCTTATGGCTGAGTAGTATTCCATTGTGTATATATACCACATCTTCTTTATCCGTTCATCTATTGATGGACATTTAGGTTGCTTCCAATTCTTGGCTATTGTAAATAGTGCTGCGATAAACATAGGGGTGCATTGGTCATTCTCAAACTTGATTGCTGCATTCTTAGGGTAAATTCCTAGGAGTGCAATTCCTGGGTCAAATGGTAAGTCTGTTTTGAGCATTTTGATGTACCTCCATACTGCTTTCCACAATGGTTGAACTAACTTACATTCCCACCAGCAGTGTAGGAGGGTTCCCCTTTCTCCACAGCCTCGCCAACATTTGTTGTTGTTTGTCTTTTGGATGGCAGCCATCCTTACTGGTGTGAGGTGATACCTCATTGTAGTTTTAATTTACATTTCTCTGATAATTAGCGACGTGGAGCATCTTTTCATGTGTCTGTTGGCCATCTGTATTTCTGTTTTGGAGAACTGTGTTCAGTTCCTCTGCCCATTTTTTAATTGGGTTATTTGTTTTTTGTTTGCTGCGGCGTGTGAGCTCTTTATATATTCTGGACATCAAGCCTTTATCGGATGTGTCATTTTCAAATATATTCTCCCATACTGTAGGGTTCCTTTTTGTTCTATTGATGGTGTCTTTTGCTGTACAGAAGCTTTTCAGCTTAATATACTCCCACTTGCTCATTTTTGCTGTTGTTTTCCTTGCCCGGAGAGATATGTTCAAGAAGAGGTCACTCATGTTTATGTCTAAGAGGTTTTTGCCTATGTTTTCTTCCAAGAGTTTAATGGTTTCATGACTTACATTCAGGCCTTTGATCCATTTTGAGTTTACTTTTGTATATGGGGTTAGACAATGGTCCAGTTTCATTCTCCTACATGTAGCTGTCCTGTTTTGCCAGCACCATCTGTTGAAGAGACTGTCATTTCGCCATTGTATGTCCATGGCTCCTTTATCAAATATTAATTGACCATATATGTTTGGGTTAATGTCTGGATTCTCTAGTCTGTTCCATTGGTCTGTGGTTCTGTTCTTGTGCCAGTACCAAATTGTCTTGATTACTATGGTTTTATAGTAGAGCTTGAAGTTGGGGAGTGAGATCCCCCCTACTTTATTCTTCTTTCTCAGGATTGCTTTGGCTATTCGGGGTCTTTGGTGTTTCCATATGAATTTTTGAATTATTTGTTCCAGTTCATTGATGAATGTTGCTGGTAGTTTCATAGGGATTGCATCAAATCTGTATATTGCTTTGGGCAGGTTGGCCATTTTGACGATATTAATTCTTCCTAGCCACGAGCATAGGATGAGTTTCCATCTGTTAGTGTCCCCTTTAATTTCTCTTAAGAGTGACTTGTAGTTTTCAGAGTATAAGTCTTTCACTTCTTTGGTTAGGTTTATTCCTAGGTATTTTATTTTTTTTGATGCAATTGTGAATGGAGTTGTTTTCATGATTTCTCTTTCTTTTGGTTCATTGTTAGTGTATAGGAAAGCCACAGATTTCTGTGTGTTGATTTTGTATCCTGCAACTTTGCTGTATTCCGATATCAGTTCTAGTAGTTTTGGGGTGGGGTCTTTAGGGTTTTTTATGTACAGTATCATGTCATCTGCAAATAGTGACAGTTTAACTTCTTGTTTACCAATCTGAATTCCTTGTATGTTTTTGTTTTGTCTGATTGCCATGGCTAGGACCTCCAGTACCATGTTAAATAACAGTGGGGAGAGTGTGCATCCCTGTCTAGTCCCGATCTCAGAGGAAATACTTTTAGCTTCTCGCTGTTCAGTATAATGTTGGCTGTGGGTTTATCATAGATGGCCTTTATTATGTAGAGGTACTTGCCCTCTATTCCCATTTTGCTGAGAGTTTTTATCATGAATGGATGTTGAACTTCGTCAAATGCTTTTTCAGCATCTATGGAGATGATCATGTGGTTTTTGTCTTTCTTTTTGTTGATGTGGTGGATGATGTTGATGGACTTTCGAATGTTGTACCATCCTTGCATCCCTGGGATGAATCCCACTTAGTCATGGTGTATGATCCTTTTGATGTATTTTTGAATTCGGTTTGCTAAAATTTTGTTGAGTATTTTTGCATCTATGTTCATCAGGGATATTGGTCTGTAGTTTTCTTTTTTGGTGGGGTCTTTGCCTGGTTTTGGTATTAGGGTGATGTTAGCTTCATAGAATGAGTTTGGGGGTATCCCCACCTCCTCTATTTTTTGGAAAACTTTAAGGAGAATGGGTATTATGTCTTCCCTGTATGTCTGATAAAATTCCGAGGTAAATCCATCTGGCCCGCGGGTTTTGTTCTTTGGTAGTTTTTTGATTACCGCTTCAATTTCGTTGCTGGTAATTGGTCTGTTTAGATTTTCTGTTTCTTTCTGGGTCAGTCTTGGAAGGTTGTATTTTTCTAGGAAGTTGTCCATTTCTCCTAGGTTTCCCAGCTTGTTAGCGTATAGGTTTTCATAGTATTCTCTAATTATTCTTTGTATTTCTGTGGGGTCCGTCGTGATTTTTCCTTTCTCGTTTCTGATACTGTTGATTTGTGTTGACTCTCTTTTCCTCTTAATAAGTCTGGCTAGAGGCTTATCTATTTTGTTTATTTTCTCGAAGAACCAGCTCTTGGTTTCATTGATTTTTGCTATTGTTTTATTCTTCTCAATTTTATTTATTTCTTCTCTGATCTTTATTATATCCCTCCTTCTGCTGACCTTAGGCCTCATTTGTTCTTCTTTTTCCAATTTCGATAATTTTGACATTAGACCATTCATTTGGGATTGTTCTTCCTTTTTAAAATATGCTTGAATTGCTATGTACTTTCCTCTTACGACTGCTTTTGCTGTGTCCCACAGAAGTTGGGGCTTAGTGTTGTTGTTGTCATTTGTTTCCATATATTGCTGGATCTCCATTTTGATTTGGTCATTGATCCATTGATTATTTAGGAGCGTGTTGTTAAGCCTCCATGTGTTTGTGAGCCTTTTTGCTTTCTTTGTACAGTTTATTTCTAGTTTTATGCCTTTGTGGTCTGAAAAGTTGGTTGGTAGGATTTCAATCTTTTGGAATTTTCTGAGGCTCTTTTTGTGGCCTAGTATGTGGTCTATTCTAGAGAATGTTCCATGTGCACTTGAGAAGAATGTATATCCTGTTGCTTTTGGATGTAGAGTTTTATAGATGTCTATTAGGTCCATCTGTTCTAGTGTGTTGTTCAGTGCTTCTGTGTCCTTACTTATTTTCTGCACGGTGGATCTATCCTTTGGGGTGAGTGGTGTGTTGAAGTCTCCTAGAATGAATGCATTGCAGTCTATTTCCCCCTTTAGTTCTGTTAGTATTTGTTTCACATATGCTAGTGCTCCTGTGTTGGGTGCATATATAATTAGAATGGTTATATCCTCTTGTTGGACTGAGCCCTTTATCATTATGTAGTGTCCTTCTTTATCTCTTGTTACTTTCTTTGTTTTGAAGTCTATTTTGTCTGATATTAGTCCTGCAACCCCGGCTTTCTTCTCGCTATTGTTTGCCTGAAATATGTTTTTCCACCCCTTCACTTTTAATCTGTACATGTCTTTGGGTTTGAGGTGAGTTTCTTGTAAGCAGCATATAAATGGGTCTTGCTTTTTCATCCATTCTATTACTCTGTGTCTTTTGATTGGTGCATTCAGTCCATTAACATTTAGGGTGACTATTGAAAGATATGTACTAATTGCCATTGCAGGCTTTAAATTCGTGGTTACCAAAGGTTCAAGGTTAGCCTCTTTAGTATCTTACTGCCTAACTTAGCTTGCTTATTGAACTGTTATATACACTGTCTGGAGATTCTTTTCTTCTCTCCCTTCTTATTCCTCCTCCTCCATTCTTCCTATGTTGGGTGTTTTGTTCTGTGCTCTTTCTAGGAGTGCTCCCATCTAGAGCAGTCCCTGTAAGATGTCCTGTAGAGGTGGTTTGTGGGAAGCAAATTCCCTCAGCTATTGTTTGTCTGGTAATTGTTTAATCCCGCCATCATATTTAAATGATAGTCATGCTGGATACAGTATCCTTGGTTCAAGGCCCTTCTGTTTCATTGCATTAAATATATCATGCCATTCTCTTCCGGCCTGTAGGGTTTCTGTTGAGAAGTCTGATGTTAGCCTGATGGGTTTTCCTTTATAGGTGACCTTTTTCTCTCTAGCTGCCTTTAAAACTCTTTCCTTGTCCTTGATCTTTGTCATTTTAATTATTATGTGTCTTGGTGTTGTCCTCCTTGGATCCTTTCTGTTGGGCGTTCTGTGTATTTCCGTGGTCTGTTCGATTATTTCCTCCCCCAGTTTGGGGAAGTTTTCAGCAATTATTTCTTCCAAAATACTTTCCATCCCTTTCCTCTCTCTTCTTCTTCTGGTACCCCTATAATTCGGATATTGTTCCTTTTGGATTGGTCACACAGTTCTCTTAATATTGTTTCATTCCTGGAGATCCTTTTATCTCTCTCTATGTCAGCTTCTATGCGTTCCTGTTCTCTGGTTTCAATTCCATCAATGGCCTCTTGCATCCTATCCATTCTGCTTATAAACCCTTCCAGAGTTTGTTTCATTTCTGTAATCTCCTTTCTGACATCTGTGATCTCCCTCCGGAGTTCATCCCATATCTCTTGCGTATTTCTCTGCATCTCTGTCAGCATGTTTATTATTTTTATTTTGAATTCTTTGTCAGGAAGACTGGTTAGGTCTGTCTCCTTCTCTGGTGTTGTCTCTGTGATCTTTGTCTGCCTGTAGTTTTGCCTTTTCATGGTGATAGGAATAGTCTGCAGAGCTGGGACGAGTGACGGCTGGAAGAACTTCCCTTCTTGTTGGTTTGTGGCCCTCCTCTCCTGGGAGAACAGCGACCTCTAGTGGCTTGTGCTGGGCAGCTGCGCGCAGACAGAGCTTCTGCTTCCTGCCCGGCTGCTATGGAGTTTATCTCTGCTATTGCTGTGGGCGTGGCCTGGTTCGGGCTCCTGCTCCAAAGTGGTGGAGTTGCGTTGGAGGGGGAGCGGCCGGGAGGCTATTTATCTCCGTAAGGGGCCTCCGTGCTCCCTGCAGCCCAGGGGATTAGGGTGCCCAGAGATCCCCGGATTCCCTACCTCTGGATTAAGTGTCCCGCCCTGCCCCTTTAAGACTTCCAAAAAGCACCCGCCAAAGCAAAACAACGACCACAAAAAAAAAAAATTTTTTTTCAATTAAAAAAATAAAAAATAAAAATAAAAAATGGCTGCTCGTTTTTCTTTATTCTCTAGCGCCAGCCTCAGGCATCTGCTCACCGGTCTTGCTGCCCTGTTTCCCTAGTATTGGGGTCCCTGTCCCTTTAAGACTTCCAAAAAGCGCTCGCCAAAACAAAACAGAAAAAAAAAAATGGCTGCTCGCTTTTCTTATGTCCTCCCGCGCCAGGCCTCCGGTACCCGCTCACTGTTCTTGCTGCCCTGTTTCCGTAGTATCCAGGGCCCCGCGCACGCACTGTGTCTGCGCTCTGGTCTGGATGGCTGGGGCTGGGTGCTCGGCAGTCCTGGGCTCCGTCTCCCTCCCGCTCTGCCTGCTCTTCTCCCACCGGGAGCTGGGGGGAGGGGCGCTGGGGTCCCGCCGCGCCGGGGCTTGTATCTTACAACCTTTACGAGGCACTGGGATCTCACAGGTGTGGATGTGGTCTGGATGTTGTCCTGTGTCCACTGGTCTTTATTCTAGGAAGAGTTGTCTTTGTTATATTTTCATAGATATATGTGGTTTTGGGAGATTTCCGCTGCTCTACTCACGCCACCACCTTGGCTCCCAGTGCCTATTTACAAATTTTTTAAGTAAATACTATTTACACCACAAATGTAGTAAAATGAGCAGACAAATAACCTATCAATGATGAAAATATAAAATTATTTTGGATGAAGATTATTTGATACAATAGTCAGTTTTCATACTTTGTAAATAAGTCTAAAATGTGTATAACTATATATACACACTACATATCTGTATATGTAATTTCCTGGTGCTTTAACTCTCCTGATTACTAAACCGTCAATGTTCTATTAGACATTAAATGCTGGTACTAGTTTCTGACCTTGAACCAAATACAAACTTTTCTGGGTCTTTATCCATATTAAATGAGGGAGGTTGAACTAGATGCTCCAAGGTGTTTTGAGTTGAATTAGTATTGAAGCCATCAAAGAGACATTCTGATCATTTTTGGTTGCACCTTTTCTTAGAAACATTTTGTTTCTTCCTCAGCCCCTGCCTCCCTTACAATGCCAGTGATTCTTAACAGGTAAGTCAGGATGCACTGACATGCTGTCACTCTTTCTCAGGATTGCCCCCAAATTTTCATTGTTGCATACAATTTATTTTTTCTTCAACATACTATGTTCTGGGATAGGTTAGATGAAACATTCTCAGCAGTTCTTGCAACAAGGTTAAGGTGTAATTTTCCAAAATTAAGGAGCTAAAGGAAAATCATTATGTCAAACTGGTGACAGTTTAGACCTGTCCTGTCCAGTATGGTAGCCATTAGTCACATGTGACTATTGAGCTCTTGAAATATGGCCAGTCCAGACTGAGATGAGCTGAAAGTGAATGATAAACACCACAGTCTGAAGGCTTAGTGCAAAATAAATTATAAAATATCTCATTAATAGTTTTATGCTGATTAAATGTTGGAAAGTTAGTATTTTGAATAGAGCATTTTAAATACAATACATTGTTAAAGCTGATTTCATTGATTTCTTTTTACCTTTTTAAAGATGCTACCAGAAGAGCTCAGATTGCATGTGCGGCTTTCAGTCTGCCTCGTTCGGACAGCATGGGTATGGAGCCAGATGTTTGTGAGAATATGAAAAAACTGCCTTATTG
The DNA here is from genome assembly GCF_030020395.1 of Manis pentadactyla. NCBI lineage: Eukaryota > Metazoa > Chordata > Mammalia > Pholidota > Manidae > Manis > Manis pentadactyla. The sequence continues at coordinate 84,574,854 of NC_080026.1, forward strand.
ATATATAAGAAAAAAACGGTCAGGTGAATAAAGTTTTCCAATGGCTGCCTAGTGCTAGAGTTGCTTCAGTTGAAATATTGCCATTCTGGAGCTGTGACTGTCTTAAAATCATTTAGGACTTGTTTAGTCCTGTTACGAATGTTTAAAACTCTTCAGTGTGTACCCTCCAAAACACATTCACAGGAGATCAAGACCAGGCAATGTCTCCTTCAGCTGTAGGTTAGTGTTGGAACTCTGCATATTCCTTATCTTATCTTCAGTGATACTTTGCTATGTGACTTTCACCCTGATTCATGCTTTACTCCCAGGTTAGGTAACACAAAGGAGCAGGTAAAAAGCAACCACTTTTCCAACTATTAGATCTTCAAATTGGACCATTGGTTGTGCTGGTAACTTAGCCCTTCCAGGGGGTGACACTAGTTCTGCTCAGCTCACCCTCCTCCCAGTCCAGGTCATTTCCCTGCCGGTAGACATTTGTCTTTGGCTTCAAGGTTGCCATAGAGCTTTCTTTCAAGAGTTGGCTTCTAAATCCTCCCATCCTTGCTTTTGGAGACGTGCTTTGGACAATAGCACATTCTGAAGGGATAGAGTTTGGAAGTGAAAGGTGCAAGACCTAATGTTCAAAGTGCACATTGACCCTCTGAGGGCCAGTGGCCCTGTCACGGTGTCTCACTGTGCTCCGGGTCTTGGTCTTGCTTCTCCTCTCATTTGTTCCATTCTGAGTTTCAAGCCAAAACATCTGTTTTGAAGTGCTGTGCTCCTTTCTGGACAACAGAATTTTTTTTTTAATTCCCAAGTTTGCATATTTCCTCATCATCCCCAGATGTTTGGTCCCCCTGCCCCAACCTTTTTATCCCCCCCCTCATTTTAGTAATTGTGCAAGCCCCGGAAGAACTGTTGGCAGGTTTTTTTTCTCTTTGAATCATCCTGCACAGCTCTCAGCAAGAATTCTACCTTTGCTCTTTGCCCATCTTTCAGTGGACTCAGGCCAAAGTCCGGGAAGTATTTGGGGTGGTATAGGGAGGAAGGTAGGCAGTAATTTCTATTTTTAAATAGATATGAGTCTCTTTGGAACCACAGTGTCTGTATGCAGGTGGGGCTCTGGAGGGGGGAAACATGCTTCACAGCCTGAAAGGAAAGTTTCTCTTATTGTTTGTTTACTATTAAAAATTGAAGTAGGGAGCATAAAAATTTTGTTTTTTAAGCAATAAAATTATGTCATTTCTGTTTTTAAAGAACTAAGGTAAGCACTATACACTAGCCATAACAGCAGGGCAAGAACCCACAATCATCCCTAAATGGATTATAACTATAATAATAAAAATAATACATAAAATCTAGCATATTGCCAGTTTCCCAAAGTTTTCATCTACAGTATGAACAGTGGAAGCAGCTAGGAGTCTGGGGTCCTCAGAGTAGAATGGTTGAGGCCCGGAGTTCAGGTTGAATGGGGCTCTGAACAAAGCTGTGGAGATTTTGACAAATCATTTTCCTTCTGTAGACCTCTGTTGCTTCATTACACCAGGCTTTGATTTTGTGTCATTTTGGTTTTCCCAGAAATCCTATGTCTTAGTGGGAAAATTACATTTATGCTTATTTCATTGAAGAAGAAGAAACAGACTCAGAGAGGTTAAGTTCTTGATCAAAGGTCACACTGTTGGTTGGTGATAGACTAAGGGTCAGACTTTAGGACCTCTGTTGAGATGTAGCAGAGCTTCAGCCAGTGGTCAGAGTTAGGGGCTGCTGATCCCCAAGAATGACCCTCAGAGAGTGTCCATCATTTGCCCTTTGACTTCATACTGATGTGTCACAGGAAACTCTGTCTAGAATTGTTAACTACTTCATCTGCCTATTCTTGTGACCTCCCTTCCTCCATGCTCTGGACTATGGCGTGTTAAGGAGGACAGGGCATGGGTCTGTGAATGAGGAGGTGAGGCCACACTTCTGGAGGGTGAGAACTGAAACCACCAATCTGACTTTATCTCATCTCCTCTTGGAGAGAAAGACATACTTTGGGCATCTAGGGGCCAGGTGCTGCTCTGTCTCTGCCAGCAATTCTGGAAAACAGAGATAGTCTAGGAAAGGGTTTGTTCTTTCAGCATGAGTTTTCTGAATGTTGAATTGGAAAGGAAAGGAAAAGAAAAGGCTGAAGATCTCTATTATGACTACAGAATTTAGAATACAAGCCTTCTCTGCGAAATGTTGGCCAAAAATGAGGCACTGCTTTGACTCTTGCTGAGAAAGTAGATGGGTGTGTTGATGTAACTGCTGATGTGATTGGGATACTCCTTTATTCACTGAAAAAATGTTTGTTAAGTGCCCAAAATGGGCAAGGCGCTTGCATAGTGGGCAATCTTGTTCAGGAGGTAACCTATAGGAAGATGGAAGAGTTAAGTAGGAGAAAAGCAGAGAGTTAAATACATATAAAGAGAGAGGGAGGGGAAAAAAGCAAGACAACAGGCAAACCTGTGGAATGATTTACATTTTCACCACAAAAGTGAAGATAAACAAGAACTTCGTTGGACACCGACCAAATGAGATAAATATCTAGATCAAGGGATTTAAACTCTAGTACTTGTTTCCCTGGCAAAGGCTCCATCTATGGCAAGAGCAGTATAATCAGAAAAATCACATGCAGATGAGGTAAGCAGTATGCCAGGCAGGGCTCCGTGTGGCCTGGTTCTTTCCACTCAGGAGCAAGGCCTGGGGAAGTTTATGAGGGTTTGTGCCATAAAGAATGACCCCGTGAAGGGAAATATTAAAAGGTTCACTAGAGCCTGCCTACTTGAGCATCTCCATTTAATGGCCAGGGTCCCCATCCAGTTGCTTATTAACCTCTTTGGTGTCCCTGTGGTACCAGCACCCTTCAGTAGAATGCTTGATAATCTGAATTATTCCTGTGGCCTTTCCTGCCCTGCTCCTCGGTATGGTCCTTGCTTGCTCACTCACGTATTTGATGCACCCACTATGTGCCAGGACTTCTGACTCATACTGCTCTCAAGATGGTGTCCTCCCTGGTCTACACTGGCAGTCAGAACTTCCTTAGGACATGCCCACAAGAACATTGTCAGTCTTTGTTTAATCAGGGAGAGGCTGACAGGACTAGTCTGGATGACAGTTCTGAAACGTCCTTTGGACATTATTCCAAAACACATTTAAATATCTCTGCAGGCAATTTAAGCATGTTGCTTTTAGTTCCAAGAATCTGTAATCATTGTTTAATTGAGGGAATAAGTTACCAAGGAAGGCCATGTGATGTCCATTCTTGGAGATCTTTACAAAAAGAATAATCTACTCTCCGTTTTGGATGAGTTTCTTTTGCCTACAGATAGATATCTTTCCATTTCTATTCTATAATTTTTGGTTGTGCTACAAGAGACAGTTTCTAATAGTTCCCAGTTTTTTTTTTCTGGTTTGCTTCTAAACTAATTTTGTTGCCAGAGTAAAGGTTCTGACTGATTGTATATATCTTAATCGAAGACGAGAAAGCAGTCTCAAACATGTTGTTTGTAAGGAAGGAGCCCCTCGATTTTCATCTGCAGAGATCCAGGGGGACCTTAAAGAGACAATGTAAGAGGCCTGGGAAATTACATAAAAGGATAAAATATGGTGGCTCTTTTGAAACCATCCAAAGAGAAAGGAATGAATACATCAGCAATGCCTGAAAGTGTGTCCTGGCTAGTCATTCTACAGTGACATAAAATATGGTCTGTTCTTTCTTTCTCCATCTGATTCATGTTTACACTTCAGATTCCTTGTTAATTATTTTTGTGTGTGTATTCACTGAGCTATGAGCAGTGAGTCAACGTTTTAACTGATAGTTCTTATAGGCAGAATAAAATTGCATTGATCCTGGAAGTGTTTAATTGACAGTGAGTGAGTCCCTACCACATGAAATGAGAATTATGGGGAAATGCCTGGGTTTACTTTGCAATATGTTTAGCCTCCAGAGTTGGAAATGCAGATGTAGATATCAGAGGGGGCTGGAACTAGAAATAGAGAGGCAAAGGGAAGTAATAATTTAGGTTGTGGGTGTGGATAAGATCGAGGGAAGCAGGTGCAGTGAACAGGAGGAGAGAGCAGAGGATAGGATCTTGGAGAGCACTCACTTGTGAGCAAGTGCCAGGAGTGCCAGGGTAGCACAGGAGACAGGAGATGAGTGGGAGGAGAGGAAGGAGCATGAGTGAGAGGTCGCCATGTCATAGCCCTCATGGGAACAGATTTTCAGGGAGGGTATGGCACACAGAGATAAATGGAGCAGAGATCATTGGCAAAAAGCTGTGAAAAAGCCACTGGATGGTGGGGGTTATGAGGCCATAGGTGGCTTCTGAGAAAGTGGTTGCAAGTAGAGCCTTGAAATAGAAACCTGACTGCAAGGTTCTCAGGTGTTATGGATAAAGTGAAGGTTCCTATGGCCAGGATTCTCACCTGGCCTTGGTTGGCTAGCTCACTACACACATGGGGGCAATGCGTCGTTATTGACTCTACATAAAGAGCCCTGCCCAGTGCTCTGGGTGACATGGTGGCACAGCTGCAAGGCTGCAGGAGAGCAGAGCAGAGGACAGAGACTGGGACAGCTGTACGGGCAGAGAGTCCCAGAGGCAGAGACCGGCTTGCTGCAGGCAGACTCGTTCTGAGTGGATAGGATTCTAATGATTGACCTGCCACCATGGAAATAAAATTGAGTATAACCCTTTTACCCCAAGAACCTTTTACTGTCATTTCTTTGGTCACATTGAATCCATAGTGAACTTGTACAGGGCTGAAACCCATTGGCAAGACAGGTATCCATGAAGAAAAATTCAAATGGATATTCCAGAAGTTTGGTGGTGATGGAAGGGAAAAGAGGAGGGAAGAGAGAGTATGAGAGTTTAAGTGCATTTAAATGATTTTGCTTGTTAAGAATGGAGGCCACCTGAGTATATATGTAGGGGAAGGAGCCTCTGGAAGAGGGACTGGGGAAGCAGGTGAGGGAATTACTGGAGGAGCTGGAAAGAGCTGGATTAATAACAAATGAGGAGGATCTAGACTTGGAATAACTATGGATGAAGAAAAGGGGATCCCAAAATACAAACATATTCTCATTGTATAAAATTCCAATAGTACTGTGGCACAGTGGTCAAGGCCATAGACCCTGGAGTCGGACTGCCAAGGTTCCAATTACAACTTTGACCCTAACAAGTCTGTATGACCTTGGATATGTTACTGGATCCTCTGTGCCTCAGTTTTCCCATTTTTAAAAAGCAGAAAATAACAGTTCATACCCTGTAAGATTATATACATAACTAGACATCAACATAACTACATATACATAAAAAAAACATGCTTAGAACAGTGTCTGGCACATAGTAAGTACTCTATCAATGAACATAAAGTGAAGAGAGAGAATGGGGAGAAACCTGAGGCTGTATTAGTGCTGGAAGTTTGAGGGAAGTCATCAGGTACTTCTTCGAGTCAATCTTTACCAGAGCACGTATCACGTAGGTCTTCTCAGAGCCAGTCTACCTTGGGTTTTTTGCTTTTGTTTTATTTTGTTTCTTCATTAACCCTTTGTGCAGTGGAGGAAACCAAACCATAGTATCTGGTACCCTTGCAGCAACACTAAATGTCTCTGGTCTCAGTCAGTGGTGAATCCAGTTGATACCTGTCAGACATCATCTCATGCTTGTGTTTGAGCCAGGAAATAATGTGCTCGACAAGTTTGGGTGTAAAAGCCTCTCCAACTCCTAAGAAAACTGAGTTTTAAAACTGAAAACTCAGGGATTTCAAATATGAGTAATATGAATTATTTGAGACAGTAAGAATATAGTTTTATTTATAGAATAAAAGGAATATTCCACAAAAGCTTTTTGTATACAGAACACTTCAGACACAAAGAGATGGAAGTGACTTTTTATAGATCATTCACATTGAATCTAGAATACTTGTTTACCTATTGTTAGCTTTCAAAAAACAGAACCTTGTCTCATCTCTTGAATGCAAATTAAACAGCTCAGGCCAAGTTGGTCTAGATCACACAGAAGCTGGGGCTCACTGTTGTTTGTTGCTTTACCCCAACTCTTCTAACTGCTATGCTGATGGTAGAATTTATCAGTGGGTGATGAGTCAGACAGGAGAAACCCCAGACTCTCCTTCACAGCATGGCAGATGTGAGGGAAAGATAAACTTTAATCAGAATATATTTATCATACAACAAGGCCCCCACTAGAAAAGTTTGTTTCTGCAGATGGATAGTTCCTAACACACATTTTGCCACTGCTCAAAAACCTTCAGTGGCTCCCTAGTGCCTTTGGACTTAACAATGGCAACATAGTAAGGCTGGGATCTCTTGTTTGTGACTTGCCCTGACCATTTAACTGGGATTGTCTAAAACCTGAATGGAATTCAGTATTTTTAAGTATGCAGTGGGGTAGAGAGACTGAGGGCTTCATGACAGTTCTGGAATGTGCTGTTTGGGCACTGAAAACCCAAGTATTTTTACCTGATATATTCAACCCTTTCTATTACTTAGCATTATTATAGTACCCCATGCTTATCTCCCACTCTGCCTCTACTCAGATGGTCTGCATTAGGTACACTGCTGTCTTCACTGTCTCCTAAACTCCTTTGAGCAGTCCCACCTCTTCGCCTTGGCTCCTGTTGCTCTCCCAGAAAGTAATGCCTTGGATAGTGGCTAAAAAAGCTCTTTTCTTTACATTGCTACATCTTTTACTAGTTTTTTTTTCCCCTGGCCCTCTCATTGCATTGCATTTTTAAATCCATTTTCACTGTGTAAAATTCAAACAGTACAATAAACTCTCCCAATTCCGTGTTTTACTCTGAAATAATTGTTGATAGTTTGACATGTCTTTCCGTGCACTTTTCTACACATTTCACATACTTGTAAATATATAGGTAAGTATCATTTTGTTTATTAATTATTTATAATGTTATGTCTTTTATCTCTTAATAGATTGTAAATCCCTTGAGAGCGCAGATGACGGTTTATGAATCTTATTCCCCACAGCTCAATCCAGTCTCTAAAAAACCAGAAGTTTCCTAAAAACTGCATTAGGGCTGGATGGGATCTGATATGTGCAGAAGTGGTGGTAAGAGGGTAGACTTCTCAGACTTCAGTGTTGTCCAAAGAAAATTTTATTTGAGTTCAAATATTAATGGTAATAATTGAGCACTCCTTTTATACCATGACCATGAGAAGTATGTTTCCTCATTTTAGAGATGACAACACTGAGATTTAAAGTGATTCTTCTTTTTCAGGAAGGCCTTCCTAGCCTGTCTTGACAGTTATGAGCTCCCCTATGTGAGGACCCCCTGTTATGGTACTTAGCACAAGCCATCATTCTTCATTCCTAGCCTCAGCAACTTTGGAGAATAGAGACTGTATTCTATTTATCTTTGTTTCCCTGATGTTCAGCCCAGGGTTGGGAGATGGTAGGTACCTAATTAGTGTCTTAGTCAGCTTGGGTTACCATAACAAAAATACCATAGACTGGGTGCTTAAACAATATAAATTTTTTACTCACAGTTGGGAAGTTGAAGATCAAGGTGCCAGCAAGGTCGGTTTCATTCTGAGGCTTCTCTTGGCTTGCAGGCAGCTGCCATCTCACTAAGTACTCACAGGACTCTTCCTTATTTGCTCACCTTAAAACAGAGAAATCTGCTCTCTTCTTATATCCTTTTAGGAAGGCTCCACCTTCATGACCTGATGTAAGCCTAATTACCTCCCAAAAACCCCATCTCTAAATACCATCCCGTTAGAGGTTAGGGCTTCAACGTATGAAGTGGGGCGGGGCATAATTCAGTCAAGCAATTAGTGGTTGGTATATAAAATAATGAATATTACTTTGAGCCATATCCTTTGTTTAACCTGACCTTGCTTCTCTGATGCACCTTGACTTAAATTGACCTGTTTGGTAACCCTCGACCTACCTTTGGCTAGTGATTTTGTTTGACCCCAGTACTGACCTAGCACCAATGGTATGTTAAGGTTTATCATTGATCCAGCCAACTAGATGGTCCTAACCTCCTTGAATTTTAAATTTCTTAGATTCCCTAAGGCATTTAGCACAAGGCCCAGCACATATTAGAGACTCAATCACTCTTTTTTTGATCACTCTCCTGGCCCTTTCCAACTGGGTCAGAATGTGCAAGCTGCTGAGAAACAGGCTCAGTTTTAGATTTAAGATTTTGGTTGCCATGGGATCCATTTTGCACAGAAATGCTTTTGGTAACATTGGAACATTATTTGTTCAAATTATAGAACTGATTACTCTTAAATCTCTGTCTCCAGTGCTTAATTTTTATTCTTTGTCCTGGTGAATAATTGGTGATTAGAAAATGTTGTTTAGCTGGTGAGAGCATTGCATGTGGTAAACTCTCAGGCTCATTTTAATAATTGTTAACTTTTCTGGCCAATGACTTGAATATGTTTCACTCTTAGGCCTATTAACCCTATTTCAGTCAAGTTTCATCTGTTCATTTACTTTTATTGTGAATGTTCTTATAGAGGTAATTTGTGATATTTTAGATTTGTGGATTGTTGTACACATAATGAGTACTTTCTATAATTTCCCCCATAGCTGTTGACTTAGCTAATCACAAATTATTACTACTGTCTGTATAATGGGTGAGGAACCATGCTGAACAAAAAGGTGGGTAGGTATTCCTCTCTTCACTTGGCTTGAAGGAAGGGAAAGTCTGAGCAAGGATATTGAGTCTATTGATGCAAGTCCATTTTATGACTATTAACTTCTTGATGCAAGCTCATTAGTCAGAATTTGGGATGCTTCTAATGAATATGATTGCATAGGTTTCATAATCAAAAGTAAATTCAATGAGAGACTTCATCTAAAAGATTTGATTCACTGAACATTGTCAAGTAGTCATACTAAAATGTGATAGAAACCAGTATTTCATGATTAATAATGCCTAATAGAAGATTAACTAAAGAATATTTGAGACTGGCAGGTACTATCTCAAGTATGATTGGAGTCAATGACTGTGTTCAAGTGCATATTGAGTTCTAATGGGAAAATGGAAGAATTCTTGGTTATCAAAAGAACCTGATTGGCAGCCAGACCAATCAGAACAGTATGTTACAGGTGGTTCAAGTTGTGAGCCAAGTTCTTTTAAATTGGTTTTAGATAAGGGAAAATTTATGAAAACAGATGTTCCCATTGCAAAGTTCAACCTCTCCTCTTTGTTGCCAGTAAATTTTGCAATAGTTTTGTCACTTTGATACCTTTAGTTGAAATGTCCATATTGGCCAAAGTTGTATGTTAAGGACAAAACTGTGAAGCAAGTGAAATTTGTCTTTGAATCCTTACCACTTATTCATTCTCTGCCTTTTCCTCCATTTGGATCCTCTTATTTACTATCCCATCTTGATCCAAATCACAACTGCTGTCTTCCTGCCTTAGTTCAAGTTCCCTCAGTCCCCTCTACTATGGCCTATGCAGCTCTCTTGTATCATTCAATATTTTCCAATCTACTCACTCCACTGAGTTATAATGGAGAGACTGTTCTTATCCTAACTAGGTATTGGGAGTGCAAACAAGGCAACAAAGATATTTCACACTGAGTTCTAGACTCAGTTTTCTATATCACAATTTGAGGGATATGGACAAATTGGAAGATAATTAAAAAACAGGACACAACTTTATGTCATGGGCATTTCAAGATATGGGATTGGGGGTGGGGAATTTAACCTAGTGATTAAAAGACTCTTCAAAGAATGAAAAAGCTGCCTTCAGATTTGTGAGATCGGGTTGTAGTCATCATTGCCATCATTGTCATCATCACCATTAAAAAGCTCCTTAACATGCTGAATATTTCCTGAATATTATCACCAATCCTCACAGTGAACCTGCAAGACTGGTATTAATGTCCTAAATAAAGATCACACAGGAATCTTAAGAGTTAAAAGGGATCTTAGAGGCCATCCAGTTTAATACTCCTCCCAATTCTGAATCAATAAAAACTAATTCCATGTGCCATCAAATAGTAGGACTGGAACCCATGGATGACAGTTGTGAGGGAGAGAATTTAGGGTCACTCTAAAGCAGAAATTCCTAACAATTTGAGTTGCTTTAACATGGCATGACTTTCTGTAGATGTGCAATTCTGGTCACTGCAGGTGTGCAAATAGGGCTGGATGACCACTTGACAAAGATACTGGGCAGGGAATTCAAGCCTCAGAAGCAGAGATGAGATGAAATAACTTTGGTGGCCCCATTGAACTGCTAACTCAAAATCTAAGGCATGAATGACTAATATTACTATTAACAATGCCCTCCTCCTCTTGCTCATGGCCTCCATGAGTATGAAATTTCCAGAAAGAGTGCCATCTGTAATATATGGGTGATGGACTGGCTCAGATCTGTCTACATATACAGGCCACTACTAAGGTTGTCTACAGATGGACACAGGTTGCTTCCAATTTTAAAACCAATGCCAGCTTAAAAGCAGAATGCTTTTTATGATGCATGGGCTCTGGAGCTCAAATCTCCAAAACATTGAAATCTATATATATTAGTTTTTTTATTGCTGCTGTAACAAATCACCACAAACTTAGCCTAACACAATACAGCTTTAGTATTATGCAGTTCTGGAGGTCATAAGTTCAAAATAGGCCTTACGGGACTAAAATTCAGGTGTTGACAGGGTTGCTTTCCTTCTGGGGATTCTAAGGAAGTATCTATTTTCTTGCCTTTTCCAACTTCTAAAGACCACCAATATATATTACTTGGGTCATTCCATTTTCAAGGCCAGCACAGAGCAACTCTAAAACTCTCTCTGACTCTGTTTCTGGGGTTACATCCCCTTCTCTGATCTTCCTAGCATAAGGACTCATGTGATTATACTGGACCCATTTGGATAACCCGGGATGATCTTCCTAGTTCAAGGTCTTTAACTTAATTGCATTTGCAAACTCCCTTGGCTGTATAAGGTAACATACTCACAGCTTCTGGGGATTAGGACATGTATATCTTTGTTTGTTTGTTTGTTTGTTTATTCTTTTATTCATAGGTTTTCTTTTTTTTTTATTAAGGTATCACAACATACAATCTTATGAAGGTTCAACATGAGCAACATTAAGGTTACAACATTCATCCATATTATCAGGTTCCACACACTCACCCCATTGCAGTCACTGTCTAGATACTATAGAGTCATTACTTGTTTTCTCTGTGCTGTACTGCCTTCCCTGTGACCCCCTACATTATGGGTGCTAATCACAATGCCCCTTAGTCCCCTTCTCCCTCCTTCCCCAACCACCCTACTCAACTCCTTCCCTTTGGTAACTACTAGTCCCTTCTTGGAGTCTGTGAGTCTGCTGCTGTTTTTGTTCTTTCAGTTTTGCTTCTTTGTTTACTCCATAAATGAGGGAAATCATTTGGTACTTGTTTTTCTTCACCTGGGTTATTTCACTGAGCATAGTACTCTCCATCCACATTGTTACAAATGACAGGATTTGTTTTCTTCTTATGATTGAATAATATTCCATTGTGTATATGTACCACCTCTTCTTTATCCATTCATCTACTGATGGACACAGGTTGCTTCCATATCTTGGCTATTGTAAATAGTGCTGAGATAAACATAGGGGTGCATATGTCTTTTTGAATCAGGGAGCTTGTTTTTTTTTGGGGGTAAATTCCTGGAAGTGGAATTACTGGGTCAAGTGGTACCTCTGTTTTTAAGTTATTTGAGGAACCTCAATATTGTTTTCCACAATGGTTGAACTAGCTTACATTCCCAGCAGCAGTGTAGGAGGGTTCCCCTTCCTCTGCATCCTCACCAGCCTTTGTTGTTCCTTGTCTTTTCAATGCTGGTCATCCTAACTGGTGTGAGGTGATATCTCATTGTGGTTTTAATTTGCATTTCCCTGATAATTAGCAATGTGGAGCATCTTTTCCTGTGCCTGTTGGCCATCTGAATTTTTTCTTTGGAGAAGTGTCTGTTCAGATCAGCAGTCCATTTTTTATTTGGGTTTATCTGCTTGTTGGGTGTTGAGGCATGGTAGTTCTTTATATATTTTGGATGTTAACCCCTTATCAGATGTCATTTACGAATATATTCTGCCATACTGTAGGACGCCTTTTTGTTCTGCTGATGGTGTCCTTTGCTGTACAGAAGATTTTTAGTTTGACACAATCCCACTTGTTTATTTTTGCTTTTGTTTCCCTTGCCCAGGAAGATATGTTCATGAAGAATTTGCTCTTGTTTATATTCAAGAGAGTTTTGCCTACATTTTTTTCTAAAAGTTTTATGGTTTCATGACTTACATTCAGGTCTTTGATCCATTTGGAGTTTACTTTTGTGTATGAAGTTAGACAGTAATCCAGTTCATTCTCTTCCATGTAGCTGTCCAGTTTTGCCAACACCAGATGTTGAAGAGGCTGTCATTTCCCCATTGTATATCCATGACTCCTTTATGGTATATTAATAGACCATATATGCTTGGGTTTATATCTGGGCTCTCTAGTCTGTTCCATTGGTCTATGGGTCTGTTCTTGTGCCAGTACCAAATTGTCTTGATTACTGTGGCTTTGTAGTAGAGCTGGAAGTCAGGGAGTATAATTCCTCCAGCTTTATTCTTCCTTCTCAGAATTGCTTTGGCTATTCGGGGTCTTTTGTGGTTCCATATGAATTTTAGAACTATTTTCTCTAGTTCATTGAAGAATGCTGTTGGTATTTTGATATGGATCGCATTGAATCTGTAGATTGCTTTAGGCAGGATGGCCATTTTGACAATATTAATTCTTCCAAGCCAAAAGCATGGGATGAATTTCCATTTATTAGTGTCCTCTTTAATTTCTCTTAAGAGTGTCTTGTGGTTTTCGGAGTATAGGTCTTTCACTTCCTTGGTTAGGTTTATTCCTAGGTATTTTATTCTTTTTGATGCAATTGTGAATGGAATTGTTTTCCTGACTTCTTTTTCTGCTAGTTCATTGTTAGTGTATAGGAAAGCCACAGATTTCTGTGTATTAATTTTGTATCCTGCAACTTTGCTGAATTCAGATATTAGTTCTAGGAGTTTTGGAGTGGATTATTTAGGGGTTTTTTATGTACAATATCATGTCATCTGCAAACAGTGACAGTTTGACTTCTTCCTTACCAATGCGGATGCCTTTTATTTCTTTGTGTTGTCTGATTGCCATGGCTAGGACCTCCAGTACTATGTTGAATAAAAGTGGTGAGTAGACATCCTTGTCTTATTCCCAATCCTAGAGGATAGCTTTCAGCTTTTCACTGTTAGGTATGATGTTGGGTGTGCGTTTGTCATATATGGCCTTTATTATGTTGAGGTACTTGCCCTCTCCACCCATTTTGTTGACAGTTTTTATCATGAATGGATGGTCGTGTGATTTTTGTCCTTTTTGTTGATGTAGTGGATTATGTTGATGGATTTTTGAATATTTTACTATCTTTGCATCCCTGGAATAAATCCCACTTGATCATGGTGTATGATATTTTTGATGTATTTTTGAATTCAGTTTGCTAATATTTTGTTGTGTATTTTTGCATCTATGTTCATCAGGGATATTGGTCTATAATTTTCTTTTCTTGTGTTGTCTTTGTCTGGTTTTGGTATTGGAGTGATGCTGGCCTCATAGAATGAATGTGGAAGTATTTCCTCCTCTTCTACTTTTCTGAAAACTTTAAAAACTTTAAGGAGGGTGAGTATTAGGTATTCTCTAAATGTTTGATAAAATTCAGTGGTGAAACCATCTTGTCCAGGGGTTTTCTTCTTAGGTAGTTTTTGATCACCAATTCAATTTCATTGCTGGTAATTGGTCTGTTCAGATTTTCTGTTTCTTCCTGGGTACATCATGGAAGGTTGTATTTTTCTAGAAAGTTATCCATTTCTTCTAGGTTTTCCAATTTGTTAGCATATAATTTGTTGTTTTCATTTGTCCCCATATATTACTTGATCTCTGTTTTTATTTGGTCATTAATCCACTGATTATTTAATGCCATGTTGTTAAGCCTACATGTGTTTGTGGCCTTTTTGTTTTCTTTGTATAATTTATTTCAAGTTTCATACCTTTGTGGTCTGAGAAGCTGGTTCGCACAATTTCAATCTTCCTGAATTCACTTAGGCTTGTTTTGTGGCCTAGTATGTGATCTATTCTGGAAAACATTCCATGTGCACTTGAGAAAAATGTGTATCCTGCTGCTTTTGGATGGAGTGTTCTGTAGATGTCTGTTAGGTCCATCTGTTCTAATGTGTTGTTGAGTGCCTCTGTCTCCTCATTTATTTTCTGTCTGGTTGATCTGTCCTTTGGAAGGAGTGGTGTGTTGAAGTCTCCTAAAATGAATGCATTGCTTTCTATTTCCCTCTTTAATTCTGTTAGTATGTGTTTCACATATTTAGGTGTTCCTATATTGGGTACATAGATATTTATAGTGGTTATATCCTCTTGTTGGACTGACCCCTTTATCTTTATGCAATGTCCTTCTTTATCTCTTGTTACTTTCTTTGTTTTGAAATCTATTTTGTTGGATACAAGTACTTCAGCTCCTGCTTTTTTCTCCCTATTATTTTCATAAAATATATATTTCCATCCCTCCACTTTTAGTCTCTGTATGTCTTTGAGTTTGAAGTGAGTCTCTTGTATGTAACATATAGATGGGTCTTGTTTTTTTAATCCATTCTATAACTCTATGTCTTTTGATTGGTGCATTAAATCCATATATATTTAGGGTGATTATCAATAGATCTGTACTAATTGCCATTGCAGGTTTAGGTTGCTGGTAACCAAAGGTTCAAGGGTAGCTTCTTTACTATTTAACAGTCCAACCTAACTTGCTCATTATGCTATTTCAAACATAATCTATAGGGTCTTTTTTTTTTCCTTCTTTTTCTTCCTCCTCCACTCTTTGTATATTAGGTGTCATATTCTGTACTCTTTCTGTATCCCTTGACTGTCTTTGTGGGTAGTAGATTTACTTTTGCATTTGCTTCATAATTAATTGGTCTACTTCCTTTACTGTGGTTTTATTTTCTCTGGTGACAGCTATTTAGCCTTAGGAGCACACTACTTAGAGCAGTCCCTTTAAAATACACTGCAGAGACAGTTTGTGGGAGGTAAAGTTCCCCAAATTTTGCTTATCTGGAAATTGCTTAATTCCTACTTCAAATTTAAATGATAATCTTGCCAGGTAAAGTATTCTTGGTTGGAAGTCATTTTGTTTAATCTCATTAAATACATCATGCCCTTCCTTTCAGGCCTGTAAGGTTTCTGCTGAGAAGTCTGATGAGATAGCCTGATGGGCTTTCCTTTGTATGTGTTTTTTATTTCCTCTCTCTGGCTGCTTTTCATACTTTGTCCTTGTCCTTGATCTTTGCTATTTTAATTATTATATGTCTTCATGTTGTCTTCCTAGGGTCCCTTGTGTTGGGAGATCTTTGCACTTCCATGATCTGAGAGACTATTTCCTTCCCTAGACTGGGGAAGTTTTCAGCAATTACTTACTCAAAGAGACTTTCTATCCCCTTTTCTCTCTCTTCTTCCTCTGGTACCCCTATAATGTGAATATTGTTCCATTTGGATTGGTTACACAGTTCTCTTCTTATTTTTTCATTCCTAGAAACCCTTTTTTCTCTCTGTGCCTCAGCTTTCTTTGTATTCCTGTTCTCTAATTTATGTTTCATTTACCATCTCCTTTACTTCATTTAATCTGCTTTTAAATCCCTCCATTGTATGTTTCATTTCAAATACTGTATTTTTCAAAGTCTCTATCTCTTTCTTGAAGTCCTCCCTGAGATCCTGAATATTTTTCTGTAGCTTCGTGAAGTTTTTAATTTTTATTTTGAAATATTTATCAAGAAGATTGGTGATTTCAGTTTCACTTAGCCCTCTTTCTGGTGTTTGAGGCTTTCTGGTTTGTACAAGATTCTTTTGCCATTTCGTATTTCTATTGATTACTATGGGTTAATAACTTTGAGTAGGTGGAGCCCTCTAGTGCCCAGAAGCTCTACTCACTGGGGCTGCCCAGCACCTGGAGTGATGACAGGGGTCACAGGTGAACAGTGCTGGTCCATGATGGGAAGAAAGTACTCTTTCCTGTTTCCCAGCTGCAGTGCCTGCCTCCACTGCCAGATCCAGTGATCTGAGCATGCACGGAGGAGCCTCTGCATTATGCCCCTATAGCTGCTGTGTGCAGAGCCACCCTCCTGCTGGCCTGGTGCAATGGTGGAGGCAGCAGGTGTGTGGACTGGTGCATGCTTGGAGGAAGAAGCAGCAGGCCACATATATCACAGTGGGGGGCCCTGGGGCTGCATTGTCAGCAAGGAGGATAGAGTGCATGAAGCTCCTGAAAGTTTCCAACTTGCTGGGCTGAGTGTGCCAGGAAGATTTTGTCCACCTGTCCTTTCTCCTGAGCAGCAAGCTCTGTGCAATCCTTGCCCCTTTAGCACCCCTCTCATCTTTATTTTGTCCCAGAGTGGCTGGTTGTGGGTACCTGTTCTCCTCAAGTGGCTGGAATCTTAGTCTCTCCAAGTATTCCACCTGTCTTTGCTTTCCAGCCCTAGTGCACCATGTAATGTGGGTTTGTGCTCCCGGAGAAGATCTCCAGGCTTGGGTGTTTGGCAGACCTGGGCTTCTACTCCCTCTGTGTTCCATTTCACTTCCTCCCACCTGTGAGCTGGGATGGGAGGAGGGCTTGGGTCCTGGTGTATCATGGCTTTGCTACTTTACCCTTTTTGTGAGGTCTTTTTTTTCCCCAGATGTATGCAGTCTGTAGCAGTCTTCAGGTTGCTCTTTCAGGATTAGTTGTATTTGCTCTATTTCCATGTTATATGTGGTTTGGGAGAGAGGTTTCTGCCTCACTTCTCACACCACCATCTTTTTCCAGCCCTTAGGATGTGTATATCTTTAGGGAACCAGTATTCTGTCTTCCATACTAGTCTTGTGAATTCAGCTAGATTAGTAGATCTCCAAGATCTCCTTGTTTTTTCATTTGAAAAATTATGACAATGGTAATAAATTCCTGTTGTGAAAATATAATGAAATAATGCATCTAGAGTACTCTTCGCACAGGCACTTTTGTAAGCATTTAACAAATTATACTTTAAGAAACCTGAGGGTAGAAAGCTGGAGTAAAATCAAATGTCATTCAAAATGGCTGTCATGACTTAGGCTGCTTCCATGACTCTGTTTGAATAAAGAAAATGAAGAAGACAAAGCTAGTGTAAGGTGAGAAAACACCAAAATTTATTGTCAAAGGCATTGTCATCTTTCACAGATTTCATGTGTTTGTTTCCCCTGACACTTAAACTTGAGTGTAATCATTACCTACTAAATGGGGAGCTCATGACAATTCTTAATCTTGGAAGGAACATGAAAAGTTATCCGACTGGATACCTCTAGCAACCAACACTATCCCAGAAGGCTCGAAACTGTCCATTCCATTTTCAGACAGCTTTAATAATTATAAAGTTCATCTGGTATTAAGCTAAAGTGATTCCTTATAATGTCTTTCCTTTAGTTCTATTTGTGCCTCTTTGCTTGCTTATCATACATTTAGTGTTTCTTCTCTTAGGCAATGTTTCTTTAGCTACTTGAAGATAACTCTCCTGTTCCTAACTGCCTTCTGCCACACCCTTGAGCTTTCTCTTCTTTAGGGTAAGCAAACTAGTTCCTCATACTAAAATTTAACATAGATGAAGGTTGGTTTTGAGGCAGCAGGAAAAAAGAACTGAAACAGTAGTTCTTTTTTTTTTTTTCCTTCTTTTTTCTTGTGAAATACTTCATGTTCATCTTGAACCTCGGGATGGAGAGACGGAATAAAGGATGGAAGAAAGCCAAAGCTTTCCATATTATCACTGCTACTACCTCGGTCTGAGCCAACATTATTTTTTCCATGTCTACAGCAATAACCTAACTAATTACTACTTCACTTGTGTCCTTATCTTACAGATAAGAGTACTGATACAGAAAATTTAAGTAAAGAATTTACCCCAAGTCCTGCCATAAAAGGAAGAATTGACACCAAGACTCTTTTCATTCACAGCCAATAAAATCAACAATTTCTAGTGGAAATGAAAATAATAGGACATTTGAAAATTAAAAGAACTTAGGGACTGGCTCTAAGAAAGATGGAATGAGCATTCACCCCTTTTTTCTACTGCATGTGACTATAATTCCTGGACTGATTGCATGACACAGCGATGTGAAGTCTCTAAAAAGTAAATGACAGTATGTAAATTGGGGGATAAAAGCTGAATTTGAAGTTTCACTAAAACAGGGGTGGATTAACTAGTTTTTTCCTCCAGTATCACCCAGCCTAGACTTAAAGGCAACTCAAAAGCTGAAAGGCATATTGGCTGCTCTAAGAAAGAGATCCAACAGAGGCTCTGGATTTCTGCTTCAAGAGACAGGGAAAGGTGGAGTCTATGCATCAGAAAGAGTGAGGAGCACTCTCGTTTTTGACCCCCTGTTCTCCTCAAAATCCCAGGCAACAAAGGAGTGGCAGTGTTATTGTTGTCTTCTCTCTGTCCTTCTAATGCTTGGCTCTAGTCACAAGAAGTTCCTTGCAAAGCGGAAAAAATAAAGATTCAAGTTTCTGGCTGGAAGGCTGAGGGAGTTGAAACATACTGGTGAGATTGTGGGGAGATGGGAGACAACTAAGTAATCCCACAACATTGTATAGGAATGTTGGTCCTACCTTTGATGTGCACGTATATGGATCTAAGTTTACCATAGGATTAGAGGGACTGGGTGATAGACTAGACCACCTCCAGGTCCTCGACTGGCTACTGATGGTCCACATGTGGGACTGATCTGAATAATTATGAAAAATAATGACTTTCTTTTAGCTTTTTGTCTTTTTCTTATTCAGTTGTAATATGAGTCATTCTGGATGATAATCTCTTGTCTGTCATCTGTGTTGAAATACAATACCTTTGTTCCTCGTACTTTGTCACTTACATTTTAACTTTACTGTGACTGGAAATGTTTTGAAACTGAACTGATACTGGAAATACAGCCCATAGAAGGCAAATCAGAACATATGGCCTGAATATAACCTGGACAATTGCCTGCTAAAGCAAAAAAACTAATTTCTTTTGGGATTTAAATAAAACACATAATCTCATAACATAATATCCTACATATCTAAGATTCAATAAAGAATTATTTAGTATATGAAACAAAAACAAAGAAACAAACGAAATAACCCAGGGAAATCTTACCCTTCAGGAAACACAACAAACAGATGCCAATTCTCAGATGACACAGATATTGAAATTATCTGCAAGAAGGAAGAGTAAATAAGTGCCCTTGGAACAAAAGGAAAGAGAATATCTCAGCAAAGAAACAGAAGATACAAAGGAGAACTAAATGGATATTTTAAAAATAAAAAATAAAATGTATAGGCTAAAAAATTCACTAGATGAGCTCCATAGCAAAATAGAGATGACAGAGGAAAAGTAGATCAATGGAAATGATGCAATATTCACAACAGAGAGAAAGAGATTTTAAAAAATAAACAGCCTCAGGGAATGTGGGAAATACCATCGATGTTGAATTATCAGAGTCTCAGAGAAGAGCACAGAGCAGAAAAATTATTTGAAGGAATAATGGCTAAAAATGTTCTAAATCTGACAAATGATATACTTCTTTTAATTTTAAGAGGCTCAGTGAATCCCAAATGGAATAAATTCAAATAAATATCTCTCCAAAAACATAATCAAGCTGCTGAAAACAAAGACAAAGAATAATCCTGAAAACAGAAGAAAAGAATGAATTTCATAAAGAGGCACAAGGATACAAATAATTGCAGATTTTTCATCAGAAACTATAGAGGTCAGAAGAAAGTGATGCAACGTCTTAAAGGGGTGAAAGAAAAAAACAGTCAACTAAAAATTATGTCCAATGAAAATATTCTATATCTAAAGAATATTTTACCTTCAAGAATGAAAGAGAAATAACATTTCTCAATGTAGAAAAATGAACAGAATTTATTATAAGCACACCTGCTCTAAAATAAATGCTAAAGGAAGTTATTCACTGGAAGGGAAATTACATTAGAGAGAAACATGGAATACTGAGAATGAAAGAAGAACAGAAATGGTAAAAATCTATTAATATAATTGACTCTTCTTTTCTTACATTTTTTAAGATATGTATGGCAGTTGAAAACAGAAGTTATAGTGCTCACAGAGGGGTATTCACTGTATGTAATGCATATGACAACTACATCATTAAAGGTGGTAGGTGAATGGGCCTATTTCATAGTAAAGGTTCTACATTCCTCTTAAAAGTAGAAAAGTATAAATTCTAGTTAGCCTGAAAAGTTAGGAATAGGTATATCTCTTTTGATTGCACCTTGAAGATATTGCATACTTTACAAATTGAAAGTTTCAGCAACCCTGCTTTGAGCAAGTCTATCAGCATTATGTTTCCAACAGCATTTGTTCACGTCATGTCTCTATGTTACATTTTAGTAATCCTCACAGTATTTCAACCTTCCTCATTATTGTTGTATTTTCTATGGTCTGTGATGTGAGTACAACTTTCTGAAAACTCAGACAATGGTTAGAATTTTTTAGCAATAAAGTATTTTTTAATTAAGGTATGTATATTGTTTTTTGACATAATGCTATGGCACATGCAATAAAGTACAGTATAGTGTAAGCATAACTTTTACATGAATTAGGGAACCAAAAATTCATTTGAGTCACTTTACTGTGATATTTTCTTTATTTGGTGGCTGGGAACCAAACCTGCAATATCTCTGAGGCATGACTATATGTATACTTTATCTTGGAGCAACACCCCCAAAAAATTCTTTACAAGGAAATGTAGTCAAAAGTTTTATAGATAAACTATAATTCTAAAAAATATTCAAATATTCCATAGTATAATATTAAAATACTCCAAGGCAAGAGTGGGAAAAAGGAGAAAAGCAACAGAAAACCAGAGAGAGCAAACAGAAACAATAAAATGGTAGACTTAATACAAACATGTTGATAATTACATTAGGGGAAATTGTCTAAGCACACCAATTAAAAGACAGAAATTGGCAGAAAGAAAAAAAAGCCAAAGTACATGTGGTCTGTAAAAAATGAGCTTTAAATATAATTATATAGGTAGTTTAAAAGTAAAATGATGAAAAAAGCTATACCATAGAAACACTAATCAAGTGCTATGTGGACGGCTACATAAATGTTAAAGTAGACCTTAAAACAAGGAAAATTATCAGAGATAAAGAGGTATAGTACATAATAATAGAAGGGTCAATTCACCAAGAAGACCTAACAATCCTAAATATGTATGCATCTAGAGCTTCAAATAGAGGAAGTAGAAACTGATATAACTGAAATGAGAAATGGAGAAATCCACAATTATACTTGGAGATTTTAATACTCCTCCCTTAATAATAGATAGAAAAGCAGACAGAAAATTAAAAGGATATAAAAGTCACTAAAAAAAAAATCCCACCTACCAACTGGAACTACTTGATTTTTATAGAACACTCCACAAACAATAGCAGAATACACATTCTTTTGAAGTGCACATAAAACATTCACCAAGTCAGGCCATAGTTAGCAGAAGGAAGCAATAATAAGGATTAGACATTAGGAGAAACAATAGAAAATGAAAAGATCAGCAAAACTAAGAGCTGTTTTTTCAAAAATATAAATTTGACAAACTTTTAGCTAGACTAACCTGGAAAAAAGGGGGAGAGCTCATACAGAATAGTAAATGAAAAAGGAGACATTAAAACTAATACCACAGAAATACAAAATATCAGACTATTATGAACAATTATATGACAACAAATTGGATAACCTAGAAGAAATGGATAATTTCCTAGAAACATACAACATACAAAGACTAAATATGAAGAAACAGAAAATCTGAACAGAATTATTATGAGTAAGAAGATTGAATCAGTAATCAAAAACCTCCCAACTAAGAAAATTCCATTACCAGATGGCTTCACTGATGAATTCTACCAAACATTTAAAGAATTATTACCAATCCTTGTTAAACCCTTCCAAAAAATTGAAGAGGAATGAACACTTCCAAACTTACCTTACAAGGACAGCATCACTCTGATACTAAAGCCAGATGAGGACTCTACAAGAAAAGAAAATTTAAGGCCAATATGCTTGATAAACATAGATGCAAAATTTCTCAACAAAACATTGGCAAACCAAATTCAACAGTATAGGAAAGTATAATAAACCATGATTGGGTAGGATTTATATCTCCTCGATGCAAGGATGATTCAGCATACAGAAATTAATAAATGTTAGACACCACATTAACAGAATGAAGGATAAAAATCATAAAATAATATCAACAGATGCAGAAAAAGCATTTAATTCAATGTCATTTGACAAAATTCAAGACTCTAAACAACTTGGATATAGAAGGAATTTGTTCCTTTTAGATAGAAGGAATTTATCTCAACAGAATAAAGGCCATGTATGACAATCTCACATTATATTCAACTGTGAAAAGCTTTTCTTCCAAGATCAGGAGCAAGACAATGGTGCCCACTTTCACCATTTGTATTTAACATAGTAGTGGAAGTCCTAGCTAGAGCAGCTGGTCAAGGAAAAGAAATAAAAGGCATCCAGATTGAAAAGTAAAAAATAGACACTTTCTTGTTTAGAGACAACATTATCTTATATATAGGAAATCCTAAAGATTCCATCACAAACTATTAGAACTAAGAGATGAATTCAGAAAGATTGCAAGATTAAAAAAATTCAACATATAAAAAATGAGTTGTATTTCTGTATACTAACAATGAACTATCTGAAAAATAAAAAAACAATCTTATTTATAATAGCATCAAAAACAAAATACTTAGGAATATATTTAATTAATGAGGTGAAACATCTGTACACTGAACATTATCTGACACTGGTAAAAGGAACTGAAAAATACAGAAATGAAAGATACATTGTGGTCACAGATTGAAAGAATTAATATTGTTAAAATGTATATTCTACCCAAAGTAATCTACAGATTCAATGCAATCATTATCAAAATTCCAATGACAGTTTTTCACAGAAGGGAAAAAGCAATCCTAAAATTCATATGGAACCACAAAAGACCCCAAATAGCCAAACAATCTTGAAAAAAAAGAAGAACAAAACTGAAAGCATCCCATTCCCTGATTTTAAACTATATTGCAAAGGTATACTAATCAAAACAGTATGGTACATCCATAAAAAGAGACATAGAAAAATTTAACAGAATTGAATCCCAGAAATAAACCCACACATATATGGTTAGCTAATACATGACAAGGGAGCCAGGAATACTCAATGGGGAAAGAATAGTCTCTTCCATAAAACAGAGGGAAAACTGGATATTCACATGCAAAAGAATGCAGTTGGACTTTTATATCACTCCTAAAAACTAACATGAAATGTATTAAAGACTTAAATGTAATATCTGAAACCATAAATTTCAGAAGAGAGCATAGGGAAAAATAATCTTTTTTCTAGAAGTATATTGAAATTCAGTATCAACTTTCAGGTGTACAACATAATGATTTGATGTTATATACACTGTGAAATGATCACCATAATAAGTACAGTTACCATCTGTTACTATACAAAGTTAACACATTATTGCTGTCCATATTCCCTGTGCTTTACAATACATCCCCATGACTTAATTATTTTATAAGTGGAAGTTTGTACCTTTGGAAAAATATTCTTGACATTTGCTTTGGCAATTAATTTTTCAATGTGACACCAAAAACACAGCAAGAAAAACAAAAATAAATAAGTGGGACTACATCAAACTAAAAAGCTTCTGCACAGCAAAAGAAACAATCAACAAAATGAAAAGGCAAGATGTACTACCATCAGTAGAACAAAAAGGCATCGTACAGTATGGGACAATATGTTCATAAGTGACATATTCGACAAGAGGTTAACATCCAAAATATATAAAGAACTCATATGCCTCAACAACCAAAAAGCCAATAAACCAAATAAAAAAATGGGCAAGATGATCTGAACAGACACTTCTTCAAAGAAGAAATTCAGGTGGCCAACAGGCACATGAAAAGATGCTCCACATCACTAATTATCAGGGAAATGCAAATTAAAACCACAATGAGATATCACCTCACACCAGTTAGGATGGCCAACATGGAAAAGACAAAGAACAACAAATGCTGGTGAGGATGTGGAACCCTCCTGCACTGCTGGTGAGAATGTAAATTAGTTCAACCATTGTGGAGAGTAATATGGAGGTTCCTCAAAAAACTTAAGAAGGAAGAACCACTTGACCCAGTAATTCTACTCCTAGGAATTTACCCTAAAAAAACAAGCTCCCTGATTCATAAAGATATATGCATCCCTATGTTTATCCCTGCACTATTTACAATAGCCAAGATATGGAAGCAACCTAAGTGTCCATCAGTAGATGAATGGATAAGGAAGAGGTGGTACATATACACAATGGAATACTATACAGCCATAAGAAGAAAACAAATCCTACCACTTGCAACAAGATGGATGGAGCTAGAGAGTATTATGCTCAGTGAAATAAGCCAGGCAGAGAAAGTCAAGTACCAAATGATTTCCCTCATTTATGGAGTATAACAACGAAGCAAAATTGAAGGAACAAAACAGCAGCAGACTCACAGACTCTAAGAAGGGACTAGTGGTTACCAAAGGGGAGGGGGAGGGGAGGGTGAGTGGAGAGGGAGGGAGAAGGGGGTTGAGGGGTATTATGATTGGTATACATGGCTTGGGGGGTGTCACGGGGAAGACAGAGTAGCACAGAGAAGACAAGTAGTGACTCTCTGGCATCTTACTACACTGATGGACAGTGACTTCAATGGGATATGGGGAGACTTGAGAGTATGGGTGAATGTAGTAACCACAATGTTTTTCATGTGAAGCCTTCATAAGAGTATATATCGGTGGTACCTTAATAAAATAAAATAAAATGAAAAGGCAGCCTATGGAATGGGAGAAAATATTTGCAAATCATATATCTGATAAGTGGCTAATCTAAAAAATATATAAGAACTCATGCAACTCAATAGAAAAATAATAATAATAATAATTCAGTTAAAAAGTGGGCAAATGACCTGAATAGACATTTTTCCAAGGAAGACATAAAAATGGCCAACGGGTACATGAAAAATGCTCACCATCATTAATCATGAGCGAAATGCTAATTAAAAGCCACAATGAGATATTACCTCACATTCCTAGAATGGAAAACGAGAGATAAATAATACTGGTGAGGATGTGGAGAAAAGGGAACCCCTGAACACTGTTGGTGGGAATGCAAGTTGGTACAGCCAATATGCAAAACAGTATGGAGGTTCCTCAAAAAACTAAAAATACTACTACCATTTGATCCAGCAATCCCATTTCTGGGTATATTTACAAAGGAAATGAAATCAGTATCTCAAAGACATCTGCACTACTATGTTTAATGAAGCATTATTCCCAAGAGCCAAGATATAGAAACAACCTTAACGTCCACTGAGGGATAATGGATAAAGAAATTGTACCTACTTATATACATAAATTTACTAGTATATAGTATACACATATACTATAGAATATTATTCAGAAATAAAAAAGAAGTAAATCCTGCCATTTGTGACAACATGGATGCACCTGGAGGACATTATGCTAAGTAAAATAAACCAGACAGAAAAAGAAAAATACTGTTTGGTTTCACTTATATGTGGAACCTAAAAATGCTGAACTCATAGAAATACAGTAGAATGGTGGTTACCATCGGCTGGGGGTTGGAGAAAATGGGGACATGTTGGTCAAAGAGTAACAACTTTCAGTTATAAGATGAACACATTCTGGAAATCTAATGTACAGCCTGGTTACTATAGTTAAAAATATTGTGTACTTGAAATTTGCTAAAAGAGTAGATCCAAAGTGTTCTCATTACACACACAAAAATGGCAATTATGTGAGATGATTAATATATTAATTAACATTATTGTGGCAATCATCTCACAATGTATATATACATCAAATCATTCCATTGTACACCTTAAATTCAAACAATTTTAGTTGTCAGTTATACTTCAATAAAGCTAAAAAAGAAGGTAGTCCCCACTTACACTGATTTTGGCCATGTGGCTGGCTTTGGTTAATGGAGTATTAAAAATATGATACAAATAGAGGCTTTAAAAGTCCTTGAGCCTTGGGGCTTGACCTCTCAGTACTCTCAGGATCCTGCCATCACCAGTATGTGAATAAGCTTTGAGTATCCTACTGGTAGAATGAAAATCACATGACTCAGTTACTCTTGTTACAGTTCTTGTCACACAGTAATAGCCAGCCTACTGCTAGACTTGTGAGTGAGGTCATCCTAGAGCAACTAAGCCACAGTCAACTGATAAATTTACTGAAAACTCATGAGAAAGTCTAGCTTAGATCATCTGAGCCCAGAAGAATCACCTAGCAGAATTGTTAGCTCAATAAATGGCTTGTAACATAACAATAGACAATTGATACAAGGTGGGTAATGGGTGGTGAGAAAGGGTAAATGGATTTTTACCATTTACAGACCATTACCAAACAATGAAGGTTTAGGGGAGAGCAAAGAGTTGGTAAAGTGAAACTATAAAAATGAATGCACTGCAAAGATGAAAAAAATTATTGAGATTGATGGTGATAGTGGTTGCACAACAATGTGAATATACTAAATGACACTGAACTACACTTAAAATTGTTTTAATGGTAATTTTTCTATGTATATTTTACTATAATGTAAAACATTAAAAAATAAATTCAATCACTGTAATCTACCATATTAATAGATCAAAGAAGAAAAAGCCACATAATCATATAAGTTGATGAGCTTCACAGAAACAACACTTGGCAAACTAGAAATAGAAGGAAACTTCCCTAACATAATAAAACGCATCTATAAAAATCAGCTAACATTATACTTAATGGTGAGAGATTGAATTATCCCTCAGAATGGAGACAAAGCACAGATTCTACTCTCACCAATACTATTAATCCTTTTACTGGAGATTTTAGACAATGCAAAACAGGAAAAAAAGTAAATAGGAGACACACATTTCTTGGATTAGAAAGGAAGAACTAAAACATCCTTTCTTAAAACATCTGTATTCATAGGTGATGTTGTTTACATAAAAAGTTATCTATATGAAAAATGTCATAGACTCTACATGAAATTTCCTACAGTTAAATAAGTTTAGCAAGATTGCAGGATAGAAAATCAACACACAAAAAATCTACCATATTCACATATGCTAACAATGAACAAATTGAAATAATAAAACAATAGCAATTTTCATAGTTCCAAAAAATGAAATAAGTAGGTATAAATCTAAAAATCATGTATAAGCTTAATTCTACAAAATACTGATGAAGGAAATCAAAGACCTAAATAAAAGAGAGAGGCATACTATGTTCCCATGATTCTCTTGAATTGTTCTCAAAGGATTGGAAGACTCAGTAGAGTTAAGATGTCATTTCTCCCCAAACTGATCTACACATTTAATGCAATCCCAGATGGGTCTTCTTATTTTTTTGTAAATACTGAAAAACTAATTCTAACATTCATGTGAAAAGGGAAAGGAACTAGATTAGCCAAAACAATTTTGAAAAAGAAGAACAAAGTTGGAGGACTGATACTTCCCATTTTTAAGACTTACTATAAAGCTATAGTACTTAAGATGTGTCTTATTGGTGAAGGGATAGACATATAGATCAATAGAATAGAACAGAATCCAGAAAAAGATGTACACAAATATGGCCATTAACATTTGACTAGAGTAGAAATGCAATTCAATAGAGAAAAGAGAGTCTTTTCAACAAATGGTGATGGAACAATTGGATACCAATATGCAAAATAAATGAATCTTGACATAAACCTCATGGCACACACGAATACTCAAAATGGATGATAAATTTAAATGTAAAGTGTAAAACTACAAAACTTTTAAAAGAAAATATAGAAGAAAAATTTCATCATTTGTTGCTAGGCAAATCATTCTTAAATCTGACACAAAAAGCATGATCCATAAAAAAGGACTTTATCAACAATAAAAAATTTTGCCTGTTAGACACTGTTGAAAGAAGGAAAAACCAAGCTATATAGTGTGAGAAATATTTACAAGACACATATGTGACAAAGGACTTATATTTAGAATATATAAAGAATTCACAAAAAATCAACAGTAAGGAAATAATTAGAAAATAAACCAAATTAGAAAATAGGTAATTAGAAATAATTAGAAAATTACCCAATTAGAAAATGAGCAAAAGCATTGAACTATACTTCAACAAAGATGTATACCGATGGCATTTAAGGACAGGGAAAGGTGCACGACACATTAGCTGTATGGAAATAGAAATGAAAATCATGAGGAGATACTGCCACACCTCTTAGAATAACTAGAACAAGAAATATTGACAATACCAAATGCTGAGAAGAATGCAGAGCAACTGAAACTGCCATACATTGCTGGAAGGACTGAAAAATGGTACAACCACTCTGAAAAATAGTTTGGCAGTTTCTCATGATGTTGAACATATACTTATCTACGACGTAGCAGTCCTACTCCTAGAGAAATTAAGATTATGTTCACATAAATATCTGTACATGAATGTTGAGAGCAGCTCTATTTATAACTGCCCCAAACTAGAAACAACCCTTATGTCCTTCAACATATCAATGGATGCAAAGTACTACACAGCAACAAAAAGGAATGTAGTAAGGATGCATGCAACATCATGGATGAATATGAAAGCCATCATGCTGAGTGAAAAAAAACAAGTCTCAAAAGCCTATGTACTGTGTGATTCCACATATACAACATTCTAAAAAAGATAAAACTAAGATGATGGAGAAAAGATGAATGGTTGCCAGGGGCTCCAGGTAGGAGGAGGACATGATGAAATAGGTGGCAGCTCAGAGGAACTGTGGTGGTGATGGACTTATTTTATAACTTGTTTATAGTAAGGTTACATGAGTCTCTGTGTGTGTTAAAATGCCTAGAACTGTATATCAAAAAGAATAAATTTTATTGGATGTTAATATTAAAAATAGAGAAAATAGAACAATTTATTCTTAGCATTTCAGATATAAATGAAGAAATAGTATTCATAAAAAGAATAATAATTGTGAAATATAAAAGGCAGAACTGAAACAGTATCACACGAGTGTAAAAAGTTTTTTGGAAGAGCATGATTAAGTAACTTAACAAAAGGTCACACATTTGAGAAGAGACAACAGTGGGGTGAAGACAGGTCTTCTGACTTGAACTGCAGAAGACCTTTTCCAGCACAAGGTCCCTGGCTTAGCGGTTAGCAGCTCTGGATGTGGACTCAGAATGGCTGCATTTGAGTGTCAGCCCCACCCTGCCTTCCAGCCACGAATCTGTTTCCTCATCTGTAAAGTGAAGTTAATAGCAGGACCTCCTTGATAAAGCTTGGCACAGGTATATAAAGTGCATACTTAGCACATCACCTGGAACATAGTAAATGCTAAAGAAATGATGGCTGCTAACCACTTGGAGACTTAGTTTCTACACTGGTTACAGAAATAACACCTGCTCTGAGGTTTTCAAACAATATACTACAAATATGTTCTTTAGCTGGTATGTTAGTATTTGCACAAAGAACCCAAGTCCTTAGGGTTCTTATTTGGCTATAGAAATTGATAGGTCCCTTTTTACAGTTGGGTTGCTGAGCTTAGGTCTGTTTGATACAAAATCCAGTCTCCCTTCTACTCTAAAACCCACCCCCACTTCTTTCTCATTTTTGTTACATAATGATCACTTCCTGAGTAGATGTCAATGAATATTTTACATTTCTATTAAGATGTTTTTAATCAGGATTATTTATCTATACATTTTATCTCAAAGACAAGACATAATAGTCAAGATTACGAACAACAAGGAAGGGAAGAAGCAGAAAAAAGTCTCTTTTAATAACTTTTTTGAGCATAGCAACTCCGGTTAGCTTGCTGCATTCATGCGCTTGTGAAGCGGGAGCGGAAACCACAAGCACCCTGGCTATTATTATACAAACAGATCACCTTGATTACTTTAAGTGAGGTCTCTTAATACAATGGACAGCAGCTTTATAAAACAGGCAAAGCTCTTTTCCAAGTATTGACGTCAGCAGGGTCTTGTAATTGTTCCTCTCAATGGCTCAACTGCCACTACAGTCACAGATGTACCCGCATGATGGGAACTGCTGCTTTCCACACTGCAGCATCAGCACATGGAAGCCGCCATCTACTTGGATCTGGAGGGGTTTGGTAGCAACCTTTGCCTCTAAGTTATTAGCTGTGTGCATCATTTCTAGCTGGAGGTGTAGGATGGTTGGAATAGGGTTCAGGGTGTGCTTATGTAGGTAATCTGTTTATCTCACACTCACTTGCATTTATGAAATTTAGGGCTAGAAAGGGATAGCTTGGAAGACCTCAATCCACCTTAATTCAGCATGGGTGCTAAATCTATTCATAATCAGAGGGCTGCTTGCCAAAACAGTCTGATTTTAGGTAAGAATCAGAAAGCCCTTTCCCTATACTCCAATTCATTTGCCCACCAGCCCTGATTTGCTGACAGAATTATCAAGATTATTAAATCTGGGTTAATATTTCAGTTAGATTCAACCTATTCATCTTTAAGCAAAGAGAAGGAATGAAAGGAAAAGGGGCTCAGAACACAAGGTTTGATAGAGCTTTAAAGCAGATAGAAAAAAGGATTAGAAGCAGCAAAGAATCTATGGGGATGTTTAAGGGTGCAGAGTGGAGATGGGGCAACATACAGAAAGGAGAAAAGCACAGGTAAGAACAGAAGTTGCTAAAAGCAATTCTGCCTGTAACTCTTGGGGGGAATATAAGTTCCCAGCCTGGGGCAAATTACCTTTGAAGCCGAAATCAGTCAAAAGGAGGAATAAAGTGGGAGAAACTCATTTATTGCTTACAAGAAATTGTCCACTTCTGCTCACCCATGTCTCTTGCAACCCGGCTGTAAAAAGGGACCCCACGCAACCTCTCTGGTCCAGATATACCCTTGCTCCCCTGACCCTTGTAATCACCTGTTGTTATGGAGACTACTTCTCTCCACCCCTCAAAAATACCTATTAATATGGAGATGCACTAAGGCCAGGTGAGAGATTCTGGAAATATTACAATTTTACCCACAGTGTCCACAGCATCAGAAGTTTACCTGGCCCTTCTATGGTTCAGTAATGAGAAAATGCTTCAATAATTGGTTATTCTGTGTCCTATCTTGTTATCATACTTTGAGTAATCTTTGTTGAATAACAGAAATCCTAAAGATTTGGGGTTTTAGTGATAAAGGAGGATGTATCACCATTTTGAAGCTGGTTGTCTTAATTCTGCCTTTATCTGTCACAAGCAAGATTTGGAAAACTGAAACTGTGTGTGTGTTTTTTTCCCCTGGCCACATTCCCATGTCCATAAACGATGCTTCTGGAAAGACCAAAGTCAAATTGTGTCCCGGATATGACCAAGACTGGTTTATTATCTAGTATTTGTATCAAATTCTCATTTTCTGAGAGAAAAATTACTAAAACAGCTCCTAAAACCCCAGAAAGTCTGGTTGGTTTTCCCACTGCATTTGAAGACTGTCTTGGCCTCACTGATATCTGTACCTGTTCTGCCTCTGTGATAACTGACCGTGCCCCAGGGCTGGGGATGGTTGAAGGATGAGTATACATGTAAAACAGGGAGATGACATCTTTATTTCCGTAAAAACCGTTTTTGTATAAACTGTGTGAACTTTTGCTGAGTTTAAATAAATACTTTGAAGTATGAGATGACTGGATTTGTTCTCTGCAAGATTCTGAGTTACAGTAAATTAGCAAATACTGACTTCTCAGGAAGTAGACAGAGGCACCAGCTTCCTCAAGAAAATGAGGGGGGAGAATTCCTTCTCCACTTCACAGAGGCTCTAATACAGATGCGGATAATCAACCATGTTATAAAGCCCTTGGCTGTACCTCATGGCATGGTTCACGGTGTGGTTTTGTTCATGGTGTGGTTCACAGTGTGGGCTCTGAAGTCAAAGAGAACTGGATTTAAATTCAGTGAGTCTAGACAAGTTATTAACTTCCTCTGCTCAGCTTTCTCATTGTAAAATGGAGGTAAAATAATAAATGTAAAGCACTTCAACCAGTTCCTGAAACATAGTAAGGGCAAACAGGCAGATGCTGTTACCATTATTCTGCTCTTGAGGTTCATCACTGACATCCTGATTATTCCATGCATGGATATCTCCTTTTGATATGCTCCACAGGGTCAGAGCTACTCCACCCATCATGCTGGGTGGAGAACTAAAATAGCACTCCACACCACCTAGGACCCAGATGGCAATGAGGTTTTCAGTTCAGTGTGCTGATTAGTTGATAGTAGCTTCCTGGAAGCCAATGAGGACAAGAATGCTAAGGCTGCTGATGGGATTAGCAGAGTCTCACAATCAATCAATGTTTGCCCTGAGTTTGGGAGGGGGAAAGGAGAAGCTTATTTGCCAGCCCTGGCCTGGGAGCTGTGGGCCAGAGCTCAGTTCTTTCTGCTCCCCTGAAATAGCACAGAAAAGTACAAACATTCGCCTTCCTGGTTACCAGAGTTCTAACATCCTGGATGTTAAAAAGAGATTCTTATTGGTAACAAGCTATAACCCAGTTGCAGACCAAATGCTGAAAAATTTAAGTGTTTTTTGAGTTTTGTTGTTTAGAGTTTCATGGCTTCCTTCTGTGAGGACTATTTGGCTATCAGACATTATAATCGGAGTAACATGGTGGCTCTTCCCTCATCAATAATCGTGATAATGCCTTATATTTCCAGAGCACTTAAATTTGTAAAATGCTCTTACATCCATTAGGACACTTTAGATTCAAATATTTGGCAAGCGGCAAGCACAAAAAGAAGTGAAGGCGAACTGGTGTGGGTATTTCTCAAGTCTCATTTCAAGTTCATTGATGATTCCAGCACATATGTTTTGTTTCCAAAGTGCTGGCGTTTCACTTCCAGAGTAATGGTATCTGCTTCTTGCTGTGAACCTCCCTCTGGTTTCTTGACTCCCTAATTTATTTTCCTTTCATTTATGATTCTTCCCCATGTAATACATGTTTGTCTGTTGTTAAAATATTACCCTCGTATTGTGCGGCATGCCCAAGTATTTCCTCAATGAGTCACTTATGGATTGCAGGGCCAATTCTATTCTCAAGACAAAACACCAAGGCTAAGATTAGTTCCAGTTTTGTACTAATGATTGCAGATTCTTAAGGCTTTGAAACCCCCAGTTGCTACAAAGATACCAAAATGGTCAAATGGTGGCCAGTGTAGAAGGCAGGTTCTCATCCCTTTTCTGTCCTAAAGGGCTGTTTTCCTGTCCTCCTAGATAGTTTCTACTTCAGAAGCATAACCCATTCTCTCCCACTCATCCAGTCTCAAGAGATTTGGAACTATTTTGCAATAAAAGATGTCTAAGGTTGACCCTTCCTGCCCACGCTGCTCTCTGCTCAAATGGGTTGAGTCAGTATTTCCTCTCCCCCTAATGCAGCAATGGGCCAGCTGGTTTTGTCTGATAGACTAAGACCCAATTAAATGACCTTCTTCAGACTTCATCTAACCAGGAAAAAGACAGAGTTCAGCAATGACTTAATTAATGGATCAAAGAAGACTGGGGAAGCAGATAAATTCAGAACCTGACACCTCTTTCCTCCACAGCAAATTTTTTAGGAAGTTTCCATAGTAGAGTGATTTGTTTCTATTATGAAATTTTAAATTATATAAAAGGGAACAATGTTTTGTCCTCCATTGATTGTATGACAACCCAGATAGATTACCATTCTTTAGATGAAGAAATAAAAAATATTATTTATTGTTTATATGACTTCAAAGCCCAACAAAAATGGCTTAAACAACACAGACATATAGTATCTTTTCAGTAAGGACACCAGAGGGAGGTGATTGCTGCCACTGGTGCAGCTGCCCATTGATATCAAAGAGACAGAATTTCTCTATTTTTTTGGCTGTTGTCTTTTCAGTCTAATGCTTCATGCCTTATAACACATAATGGCTGCCACAGAACTGGGCCATATGTCCACATTCAGGGTAGGAAGAAAGGGAAGGAATGAGTCTGCAAATTCTCTTCTCCCTGTCCATCTTAAAAGGAAACAAAAGCTTTTCTGTAACAAATCTACTTATATCTCATTAGCATTTTTGGATCACATGACTACCTGACAAACTCAGAGTTATATTAGCCAGTTTTCATAGCTATAACAACATATTTTCTCTGGTCCCATTTTTTTTAAAATAAATATTCTAAGGCCATGCTTCCTTTCTGTAACTTAACCTCTAGTTAAGAGGCCATTCATATATGGAAAATTAAATAATAGTGAAATAATAATAATATTAATACAAATCAGTAACATATGCGTACACAAGGTATTCACCATGAAAGAAATGAGTGATCTAGATAGTAATTGTTGAAGGATCTAGGT
Organism: Manis pentadactyla; assembly: GCF_030020395.1. Taxonomy (NCBI): domain Eukaryota; kingdom Metazoa; phylum Chordata; class Mammalia; order Pholidota; family Manidae; genus Manis; species Manis pentadactyla. The sequence continues at coordinate 84,609,340 of NC_080026.1, forward strand.
AGGAGGTAGGTAGAAGTAGGCTGAAGTTCTAGAGAGTAATTGCTGAAGGATCCCTCTGTCACTAAGCCACAGAACTGCATGTGTTCCTGCTGTGATTTTTATTATCTGTAAATCTACTTCCCATCTTCTTCAATAGAGAATTGATTTTGTACTTTATAGAGATTTTTTGAGAATCCAATGCCCATCAGCTACCTGAAAATCAGAAGTCTAGTGATAAAGTAAAATAGCATAAAAAAAATAGTAGGTAGCTGATGTAATAAACTAAGGAATAAATATATCAATAAGGCCTAAGAATTGGATGACCTTAGTGGAGGAAGGAGAGCAGGGGATTTGAATCCTGAGGCTCTGGGGTCCAGTGCCAGTTGACATTTACTAGTTATCTAATCTTGGGCAAACTGCTTAACTTCTTAAACCTTAGATTTTCTCATCTGTAAAATGAACATGGTAATTTCCTCCACATTGATTTGTAATGATTGCATAAGGTAATATACTAGAAAATGCTGTGTAAACTTTAAAAATGTGATACAATATTATTTAAAAGTGATACTCATTTCAGCAATAAACTTCTTCAACTAGATTTGATTACTATCACCCTATCAAAATGCCTACCTGATAACTAGGTTAATGCTTTCACTGACTTCACATGTGATGTTGGGGATCAAAGCTGACAAGTCCACATAGACTAGAGCTAGTAAGCATACAAGTGCTTCTGAAATAGGGGGCAAATATCAGGTGCTCTGGTTCTTCCAGGGTTGAGGCTGACTCCCTTAGAAGTCATGGAAAACTTAAAAATAATTTTGGAAAGAGCAGAATAATGAGCACCCTGTAGTTCTCATGCCATTAGCATCCTGAAATAACTAACAGAAATGAGAAAACAGCCTATTCATACATTATAAAGAAACCACTACAAGGAGCAGTAAGTACTAGATGGGATGCAGGAATTTTCTCCTAATCCTAATGCTTTAAATGTTCAATAAAGGGAAAAATAATACATAAGTGAGTTTAAAATAGAACTGAGCAGGTCCCATCCATTCTATTTTAGGGAAATCCAATGAGGCACATATCGTGTGTCCAAATTGTTGTAATGAATGTTACATGGAAACTCATGGGTACCCATCTCAATGGACCCACCCTTCTGGACCAAGGGAAAATATTAATCTTGCAGACCATGAGAGGCTGTATCCAAGTAAATGCTTAGTGTGCTTGACTAGCTGTTATATACATACAGTCTTAGGGCTCAGTGTCAAATTCCAGGAGTTGTACTCATTCTCATTATTGTCTGCTGACCTGATACGTAGCTGGAATAAAAGATTTTAAACAAATAGTACAGATGGGAGACTGACACGGACAATGTAGTAGAATAATCATTTCAATAAATCTTAAGTGCATTTTAGCCACCGGTTTACTGGACATCCAAAAATTTACAGTTCTGTTCTGGGAAAAGAAATAAAATTTTATGTTTGTTACATTGTTCTGTGACACTCTTCATAGATAAGTAGTTCTCTGGGGACTTCAGGGGAATGAAATTAACATGCTTAGTGTGGAGGGGGCACAGGGAGGGCTGTGCAACACAGAGAAGACAAGTAGTGATTTTACAGCATCTTACTATGTTGATGGACAGTGACTGTGAACAGCGATGTTGGGGGGGGACTTGGTGAAGAGGGGAACCTAGTAAACATAATGTCCTTCATGTAATTGTAGATTAATGAAACCAAAATAAAATTAAAAAAAAAAAGAAATTAACGTGCTCGTAGATACTTCCTATGTGCCCAGAATTTACATACAGCATCTTATTTAATTCTCATAGCTAATCCAAAGGGTAGGTGTCATAATTTTTCCATAGATAAAGTGAAACCTGGGTAGGTTAATCAATAGACTCAAAACCACCAAGAGATGGAGTTGGAATTCTAAGAAGAACTCACCAATCGTATAGTCCCTTCTCCTTAATGATTTTGGAAATCATTCTTTTTCTACTATAGCATGCTGTTTCTGGACAGATTATTAATTAATGCTTAAATGTATATATTGTTGACTTCCTATAATTGTAATGCCTGGGAAATAGGGTTAGGAGGAATTCTGGCCAATTGGATTTTCTAATTTACTGAGGGTTAATATTTTCTTTAAAAATCTTGTTGAAACAATTCTTGAAATGGACGTGTCTTCTTCCGTGGCTTAGCCAACTATGGCAACTAAAAGCAGCACTGTGGCAACTGATCATGCCACAGTCTTGACCAGCTCTCTAAAATGTCATCTAATCAGAAAGCCCTTCTATGACCAACCTTCACAAAAAAAAGCAATCTTACTCTCCCCAATCTTGCACCCTTACACTGCTCTACTTTTTTCCTTACCTAACTTATCACTAATTGATATATTTCATATAGATTTATTTTTTAAATCTATCTCCCTTAGAATGTAAGCTTCATGAGAGAAGAGCCTATATTACATCCAGAGTTGTTTCTCCAGGGCTTACAGCAGTGTAATAGGCACTCAAACAATATTTATTGAATGAATGAGTGAGTACAATAAAATAGCAATTCTAACCATCTGGTCCTGTTGCTGCAAATAGATTGAGCTGAATCCATGGGTGTGGCACCCTGTTGCCCATTATTTAGCACCTAGGGATTGGGGGTTCTTTATAATAAAGTTTTTGCCACATTATCTAATTCTTCCTCATATAAATAGACACAGGGCAGCAATTTTAGTAAATTAAGTCTTCTGGTCAGTTAGAATTGAGCCATCAAGTTTGTCCTACAATTTAAAGAGAATTGGTTGCTTGTGTGATCTGCTTTTTACACTAAGCAATCTTTTACGGTGAGCAAGCCCCATATGCACATATTCACTCTTTAACAAAAGACATGAACTTTGGAAACTACTCAGTTCTAAAGAAAGCAGGTTCCACTTTTCTTAATGTTCTCTACAAAAAGATTCCTGAAAGTGGAGTATCCTTAGAGAAGGCATCCATTTGCAGTTTACTTTCTTGCACCCTTTCTGAAATGCTGTTGCCCACACCGTCACTACCTTGTTCTGTGACCCTGCCTCGGTGTCTTTTTTTCCTCCTCTAGCTTAAAATAGGTAATCTACATGCTGTTTGTAGGAGATTCAGTGAAGATGACTGAGTAGTAGGGGATAGGGAAAAATCTATTTTGAATAGTATTACAGATATTTGGTAGCTGAAACCCGGATTTTCAATGGTGAATTAAATGAAGAGTTGTTATGGAAAAGATGCGTGTGTCTTTTGAGTATAAAACCCAACTGTTCTGTCTCTGCCTTCAGGGTGCAAGCCCAATGTATTTGGAAGTATTGGTGAACTTTTCAGACTGTCTGAAAGCTTTCATGAAAACCTTTCTATGAGACCCTGCATCATAACGAGAGGGAGTCCAATGGTGGTTAGGAGCTCGGGCTCTGGTGCCAGACTCCCTGGGCTTGCACCCTGGGTCTCTCACTTACTGGCTGGGTGACCTTGGGCAACTTTCATGGTACGATAACCACTGGGTCCTGCTCAGATCCCTCTGATAGATTCCAAGTCTTCAGCAGAGTCTATATGACTGTGTCCTCTTTCTAGTTGTGCTTTGGCCTATGGGGAGTTCTTGCTGGACCCATCTCAGGGCTTCTGCACTTTCTGACCCTTCACCCAGCAATTCCCCCACATATTCTCATTGCCTGCTCTGTCACTTCCTTAAGGCCCTTGCTCAACTCTTACCTCCTCAAGAGACACTTTATCAGAACACCTTTCTAAAATAACACCTCCTCTTCACTTTCTACATCCTACCAGTCTTTATCTTTCCTCAAAACACTTATTATCCCTTAGCTTCTCTTCTAAAATTAACTCTAGTATCTGTGCTGTACTCCCTCCCACATCCTGACTTTAAATGTAAGCACATGAGATTATGAATGTTGTCCACTGTGGGGCTTCAAGACCTTGAACAGTGCCTAGCACATAATAGGTGCTCAATACATATTTGTTGAATGCATAAATGGGTGCCTGAACTAAACTGTGCCCACTAGAGTCTCTTTCTTATTAATTTGGAATTGGGACCAAAGAAACTAAGTCAGCAGCAGATGCTACAACTATGAAGTCTTATTGTTTCAAAAGCTGAGGCTCTAAGATCAGGAAAACAATTAAAGGTCACTCTGTAAACAAAAGCGTAGGGTCAGGAAGAGAGATTTTGGATTCTCCCATTTTCAGAATCTAATCCTATGAATTCTCTCTGCTTAAGAGACTTCAGTGCATTTCTGCTTCTTGCAACAAAATGGTCCCTAATGGACAGGTGACTTACATTAAGCCTCCATAAGATGTCTTGAGATCCTAGAGGAAGAGGAAGAGCAGGTGTGCCTTTTTATATTTGTAGCTCCATAGTCTAAGACAATTATTTCTGATCCATATATGATGAATAATTAATGAATAAAACGTTTTCAACTTGGAACCTAATCACAATAATGTAGATTTAATGACCCTTCCTTTACCTCCTGAGGCTGAATTTCTTTTTTCTACTCTCTTCAGATGCCTTTCCATCACCTGACTCCTCTCAGGTCCTTGCTAAGTATTCTCGGCATTCTTGTGTGGGGCACATAAAAAAGGTTATTCAGAAATGAAAACCTCTCCAACAACAGAAACATTCCAAATTCTGAGGAAAAGAAAAATGGAGTGGAGTTTCTGGGTACTGTGTGTCAGAATCTGAATGTCTATTGTCTCAGAGGGGCCAGTTCAACATCTTTAATAGTTGGTAGGTTTCATGAATTTATATCTTCAAAGAGACTTTATTTTGTGGTACCTCATTTTTTTTTTAATGCTTGAACCAGAAGTAGAATTTTAGCACCAACCAATAAATTGAAAATTCTCTGCTCTTCAGTATTTGAAAGCAATGATTTTATAGAAGAAAATTAGGGCTTGCAGTGAAACATTTAATTGTAACCAACCCAAATATTGTCCTGTTAGGTCGTCTAATCCATACTTGAAGCCATGATTCCACCCCTTCATCTCATCTGTCTTTACCACAGCCCCTCCCAAAGTAGAATTTCATTTTGATGGATTGTTGCTTCATCAAGTGTCCTGTGGTGCAGACTGCCCCATTTCTCATCAAAGACCCTCTCTGCTGACAATCTTCTCATTTTCCTTAGTTAATTTTATCATCCTATTGGTTTAATGATACTATCTTTTCCACCAAAGGTGGAATCTCTTTATCTTTGCATTAATACCTTTTCAATTATTGCATGAGCTGCCATTGAAATATCACAGTTTATGACTTTTTGGATAAAATACAAAATTGTGAAATTAGTTACCCACATTTTGGGCTTTCATGTATCCTTCCTTAATTGATCTCCTCTTCATTCACCATCACCCCTTCTCCTGGGTTCACTGCAATTACTGACTGAGAAATCCTGATCTGAATAGGATAAAGAGGAGAAAATTGATATTACCCTAGATATTATACCCTGACAATTATAGTCACAATTTAGAATGCTATCTTATATTAGACTGATTTTCAGGGCCAGTTACTCACACTAGCTGAAAACTGGGGCAAGAACACACTAATTCAAGTATTTGAAGATTGAACCCATTTTTTTGACTTGTCACTTCTGAGAACTATTTGACCCAAGTTGGACTTAATTTTGGTTGCAGAACTGTCCAGACTTACAGCATGAGGGGAAAGGGGTTTCCACTTCCCAGGCAAAGGGAACAAAAGCTCAAAGTGGGGCTGTGTTGTGTGTAGGCTATGATTTTGAAATCTTGAGACATGACTTATGGATGGACATACAACCACAAGAAAACCTAGATTTTCTGATTTCAAATCCAACCCTTGAAACCTCCCTCCAGAGATATTCCTTCTTACTGCCATGGAGCCTGGGTATAGGTACAAATCCTCTTTCTCTGGTTTTCCCCCCTCAATGGAAAAGGCCCAGGTTAAAACACTTTCTACCTTCTTAACCCAGTGAACATGCAGCATTATGATCCAGTTCTAGAACAACATTCTTATGTTTAGAACTATCTTGCTGTCTGTCCCCTATGAATATGGGTGTGGATTGGATCTTCAGCAGTTGATCTGTATTCCCTGTAGGCAGTTTTGGTTTCCCCAGCAAGTGACCCATCCCTGATGAATTCTGGATGGTCAGAGATCTATAGGGAGCATTTAAAAGATAGTCCCAAAAAGAAGAATGACTCCTAGTTTGAGGAATTGCCTGGCATGAGGTCTCATGGGAGGTTGTAGTGGTAATTTCAAAATACCATTGTTTCACAATTTGTAGGTTCATCTCGGCATTATCAGTAAAGCACCCATAAGCATCTGACCTCAACCAAGACAATCAGTCCCTCCACTGAATTTGAGAAATCATAGCTGAGGAAAGGGGGTCACTCTCTACTGGATATCAGAATCTATAAGAAGAGAAATTTGGATGTTCACTCATCATGTTTCCTGCCCACTGAGGAAAAGCTGGTTCACTGTGACAAAAAGTAGCACTGACCCAGAGAGAGACCAGAGATAGGAATGAGACAAGAGAGCGCAGGTATGACACCAGGCCTCGGGTCCCATTGTTCTAAGGTCCAGAGGCCTCTCCCACCACCACAGTTTGTTGTTCAACTCTTTCTTTGATTGTATAAAAATATCCCCAGAAACCTTCCAATAAATTCCTTTTCCCTAGGTGGGGCTTTGCTCACTTGCACTCAAGGGTCCTAATAATACATATATACTTGGGAGTTTGAAACCAGACATCAGTCAGGGCATTCTAATAATATTGGGACAAGGGGTGGTTTGCAATTCATGTGATTATAATTTCTTTCCAACCTGCCAATTACAGTTAAGAGAGCTATACTCTAGGCAGAAATCAGTTTTTCTGGTTCTGTGCTAAGGGCTGGAGCACAGTTTTTAATCAGAAGTTTCCAGTTTAGTATACTTTGATCACATGTTCATCAACAAATTCTCATGGCCTCCCATCTACTGACTGCATACAAACAGCCACTGGAGGGAGGAAAACAGGGAGATCCAAACTCAGGGTATTCAGCTAAATGTCTTTTTCTCCCTTTTTTTGCCCATGAGATTGCATTTTAAATAAGGCTTTTACTTTCAAATGTAAAAAATACTCTCCTGGGACCCTTTAGAATACATGCTTCTTATTTTTATAAATTTGAATCCCACTGATGGCTGATGATGTTAAACCATTTCAGTTGTCTCTCTCCCCACATTTCTGGAGCATTCCATATGCCAGAATGTTTTCAGCTTGGCATATCCATCTCTATTCCTTGTTAACTTTCCAATTTGTCCAGCATGGCACCTGATGTTGAATCAGCTCCTCAAGTTGATTGTTGACTGAATAGGGAATCCTGCTGTTAGGAGTTGATTAATCCTTCTCTTCCACTAGGTGGTGCTGGTTGACATGTCGTCTACCTTGGAGTTTTTTAAAGGCCTCAAACTGTCACCATTTGGTTAGCAGGACTCAGTCAGAATTTATTTGTCCAAGCCAGGAATTTCTGATTCTCTGCTGGGCCTTGTCCTCTGACTAGATGTGTGGGCTTAATTTATTGTTCTTAAATACGGCTAACGGCCCTTTATCTAGCTGTGTCCTGCTCTCTCTCTCTCTCTCTCTTGGCCCACTTTCCTGGGGCTTGGGGTTGGGGCACACTACTTTATAAGACCTAGATTGGAGAGGGGTTGTTTGGGTGAGAGAGAAAAGACATAGGCTTGGGTGATCAGTACTGGACACCTCACTGTTGCCTCAGACCCTGATCATTAGCATTTGGCCTCAGGGCTATTGGTGACCCCTGTCAATTTTTTGCCCATGAGAGAGTGCATTTTTAGGTATATTTTTACTTTCAGAATGTAAGAAATAGTTTCCTGGAATCCTTTAGAATACACTTTCAAATAACTTATGTTTGTATAGGACAATGCCTCATAAAGTAGTGTTCCATTTGTCAGGCATCATCAGAGAAAGGAGGTGTTACAGATAAGCAAATTTCCCAGATATTCAAACCTTATTCTTTTCTATGCCAAATGACCTGAAAATTTTTCAGGGTTGGAGTAGATAAAAAGGAGTCCTAAAATATATTGTAAATATAGTGTATATTATAAGCATGGTATGCATTTTTAAACATAAGATGCTAAATTTAGTTTAATTAATAATTCATAATAATCACTTTTATTTATTTATTTAGTTCTAAGAGCTATCTTAATAATCTAGTATTTCTTTACTGAAAAATCACTAAATATTTCTACCATTCTTCCTTTCTTCCGAAGCATACTCTACTCTTTACTATTTTTCAAGTTTGCAATTAATGGCATGTCTTAAGCTGGATACCAGGTTAGCAGGCTGCTCAGTATGGGTTAACACAAGTGCTGACTTCCTCAACTGAAGTTCTGCTTCCTAAAATCTTTGCACAGAGGACCATGCTCCCTTCCTGCCTTCCATGGGGTCGTCTGGACTACTGAGCACCTCAATCCCAGGGCCAGTGTCCCAGTCAAGGACCCCATAGGAGACCTCACTCAGGGCATGGCCACTCTGTGACACCTGCTTCCCATCTTTATTCCACATAGGAAACAGTTTTATTAAAGACACCAAGGAAATAGCATTAACATAATAAAATAGGTAGAGGAAAAGGGAAATCTACAAAAGTCAGAACCACAGTGGTAGGTTATTACCAAAAAGTGAGAGGCCAGAAAAGAGAAATAGCAGACAGGACTCTGTTATTCATAAGAACAGAAACCCAATTCAAATTGGCTTAAGCTCAAACATTCACCAAAAACAAAAGCGTCTGGAACACTTCAGAAGAGGCACATACAAGAAGTGGATACAAAGCCTCCAGGACTGCTCTCCATCTCTGCCCTGCCTTCTTCTGTCTGGGCTTTGTGCACACTCCTGCCTTCTCCATTCATGGCCCCCAGCAGATCCAGGCACACACCCGACCGGCTTCCAGTCAAATGGAAAGAGAGCTTCTCTTTCTAATTATTCGTATAAGCATCCCAGAATTGACTTTCATTGGCTGGGCTTAGTTAGGCCTCATGTCTTCCAGAAAATAATTATGACTGAAAGGCTGCAATACACTGATTGGCCAGATCTGGTCCACATGTTATTTCTAGAGATGGAGAGATGTATCAGATGACCAGAACCATATGGACATAGGATTTAGAATTTTAGTTATTCCCCAAAGGAAACCATTGTATTGTTACCAGTATAGGTATGAATGGAAGCTGGGAGGATTAAACCCAACTGATCTGCTCTAAAGAAGCTAATGGAGATGAATGAGGAATGCTTGGACACTGACTTAACAACTCCTATTGTGACTCAGAGTAATTCTACCACACACCAGCCATGCCCCGCCTGGGGTGTCTACCGACCATACGACCTTCATCTCAAAGGTCTCCTCTTACCTCAGTCTGCTCCCAGGCAGAACAAGCAACGCCACAGGGAGAAGGCAAGGCTGCTGCTGAAATCTCTAATAGCCCAACATCTCTTATTTGTCTGACCTTTTATTTCATCTGTCAGGTCTTCAATTACTGCAGCTAATTTTTCTTTCTTTTGACAGTCCCTAAACAGGTCCAACAACATGACTATTTTTCCAAGGACATGAATACTGTAGAAAACAATAAAGCATAGATTCATGGCTAGCCCCATGCTACATACTAACATCAAAGAGAACTACCTGTGATGTAATTTCAGATATCCTTCCTACCTAGTTCCCCACTATTGAATTGGAAAGTTTGAAGAGTTCTAGAGAACCCCATGGATATCTTCCTTCCTTTCTTCTTTCCTTCCTTCCATAAAAACAGACTAAGCTCCTACTACGTATCAATCACTGAGGATACAACCATTAAGACATGAGTCAAAGTCTGCTCTTTGTCACAGATGGTGACATAAACAAGCAAATGGACAATTATAATACAAAATGGTCAGCACTAGCACAAAAATAGACATAGGGGGCATGAGCATAAAGACAAGGGCTCATTCCTAGTCCTCCAGAGTGCCCCAGATAGCATATGGGGCAGGAGCAAAAAGACCCCGGCGCATCCCTCTGACATTAAAGAACAGAGATTCCTACCTTGAATCCATAAGCATTGTTTTAGGGGAGAAAGATATTGACTGAGGTTGTATGCAAAATTTTCTGTGCTTGTACATTTTTCCTTGGAGAGCATTTATAACTTTTTCCAGAGCCTCAAGGACACTATGATCAAAAGGCTTTAAAAGTCACGACTCCAGAGAGAAAGGGGGTGAAAGAGAAAGAGAGAGATGCAAGCAATCCCTGATGGAAGATTTCTATTGTTTGATGGGGAGCCAAGGAATGAGGGTGATTCCAGCTGAGCTGGACTTGCATCATCTCACTTTTCCTGAAACCATTTCCAGCTAGGACTGAGATTCTAGAAAGTATACTAATGGATTTTTCCCCCTTCGTCTCTCTTTTTCCTTTAATGGTGAAGGAGACTATTGCATGTTGATTACATTAAATGAGCCACTGCCTGTCCCCAGTTCCATCCCCTCCCCAGGGGATATTGAGCAATATCCTGATCAGGCCGAATGTGGAGTTGGATCGTGTCTGGCCTTCTTGTGAAGTGAAAGAGGCTTGGCCCCCTCTTCTGTCCTCCCTCCTGAACCCCCATCCTCTAACCATGTGTCTTACCCCTCAGGGCCTACTCTGTGCCCCATTCTTGTTCATCTTCATCCTTACCAAAGGATTAATTAATAACTGAGGGTTGGTTGACAAAGGAGGGAACTCATGGTTGCATTTCAAGAGAAGATTATCTGATAGATTTGGAAAGCTTTTCAGGATTCAAAAGCATAAAGCTTTGATGGTTGAATGACTATCTGAGGAATTGGTATTCTGAGGCATTAGACAATTCCCAGATCACACTACAAAGGTGGTTGCCTATTCCTAAGGGAAGTATGCTCTCACAGGCTGGGATCACAATGAGCTATGACTTTCTGAGAAGCACTAGGCCTCTCTGGTTATTAACTTTTTTCTCTCTGTCACGAAGAGGATTGGACTAGATTTTCTCTAGTGTATACTCTAGCTTCAAAATATCTGAGGATTAAATGAGAAAAATATAAGTACTGAGCAGTAGACTGGGTCTCACTGTAGAAATAAACTCCCAACAAGCAGAAATGTCCAAACACAGTATTGGAGGTAGTAAACCCTCTCTCATGGAGACGCTGATGCAGAAGCTGGACAACTCTTTCAAGGTTTCTTATAGATTGAGTTTGTTGTGTGTGTGTATGTGTATTCATTCATTCATTCAACAAATACTGAGAGAGCCCCATCTGTGTGCTAGACACAGATGAATCAGCATTGATACATGACACTGACACTTTATGCCTTAGTAAGTCTGCATACTAGACTCAGGGCCAGGCAGGTAACACATGTCCATAGTGTCCAGGTATGACACTGTATGAATAGAGAGATGTGGGGCCTGAGGCAAAGTAGAGAGTATAAGCTGTAATAAAGGCATTCAAATGCTAAAATTATACTGATTTTGTGAGCCAGATGAAATAAGTCTGAAAGTCATGGTCCACGGTCAAGTAATAATAGTTTCTGAATGCTTACCATGAGCCAACACTGTTTTAGGTGCTCTACACATGTTAGATCATTTATTCCTATAATTAAGGCAATAGTATTAGGGACAATTATCACTTCTGTCTAGTAGATGAGAAACCAGAGCACAGAATAGTTGAGTTAGGAGCTCAAGTCACCTGGCCAGCTGGGAGTCTGACTTCAGACCCATTTTTGAAACTCTACGTTGCCTTCATAGATGATTTCTCTGAGTCTGAACTTTACGATTATGTGGACTTACTTGATCAAACTAAAGAGAGTGAGTTAGTGAGTTTTGTTTACTTCTCTTTTTCGTGACCTGCTTCATACAGGTTACAAAAAGAGAGTCAAAATCCATTATAAACTTGAACCAGAAAGACTGCTGACGTTTCATTTCATTTAAAAAATGTCTTCTCAAAAGTAGGTAAGTCCCAGAAAACAAAAGGTCAGATTGTAACCATCCCTGCTAAGCAGCCAAAGGCTGGGGTAGGGCAGTGAACAAATAATCTATTTTACATATCAAAGGAAAATGCAACTTCTTCATTCTTTTATTGAACAAACTTGTGTCTTCATCAACGAGCAGGAGAATTTAAGAAGTAGATCTGATTGTCTAGTATAATAGTGCTATGGGATATTAATAGGATAGGCACAAAAACAGTAGCTTCAGGGTCAAATAACTTGGAAATTCTGAGTTTAAAAAGAGTTAGCCTAGGTTTGTTACTTCCTTTTCCTTCCACAACTTGTCAGATCCTTTACTGTGCTGTTTCCTGGGAATCCTTTTTGCATGAGCATCTCTTGAGCTAGGAACACTCTGGAATAGATTGGGAAACCCTGACCTGATCTTTCCATCTAGTTTTCAGACATGTGGAACTCAGGAGCTTGAAGAAGATAAATGAGCCTGCTGAGGTCTCACAACTGATAAATAATAGTCTGACATAATAATAGTACTAAAAAAGGTACATTAGATTTTATAAGTACCACAGCTTATAAATGAAAGAAATCTTAGAGTATATCTTATTTAGCAATCTAGTTTGTTAAAAGAAGAAATATAACTCCAAAGAGGATAAGTTACTTGCCCGAAGCTGTACAGGTGGAGTCTGGATCCCGACTCAGCTTTCTATCTTCTCCTTAGAGTAAGGGAACCAGGTGAAAATGAATTTAATTTGTTAGCCAGAGATTATTGTTAACCAAGATTTTCCATGTCCTATGTAAGAGCTTCTGTGAAGTGTTACAGAACCTTTACATGAGAGACACTGAGATGCAGCTGTAGCCTCAGTAAGAAAGCAACTGAGAGGTGGCAGGTGATTTGATGTTAGAATCCCAAGGGGAACTTTAAAATAATACTGATGACTTTTGTGGGGCCACATTCTAGATGATCCAAATCTAGAATTTGAGTGGGATGGGACCCTGGTATTTGCACTTTTTAAAGTGCCCCGGATGACTCTACTGTACCCGGGGTGGAGAACCACTAACTTGAGCAAAATGAGATCTGGAGTTGGGGAGAAACAAGGGGAGACAGCAGCAGAGGCCTCAGGCAAGATGGTGCCCAGGTCATCAGCAGAGAGAAGGCATGGTACTATCAAGACAGCAGTAAAAAGAGGAATAAAAGGATCACTGCCTCGCCTTGGGCCCAGCTGGGTCTCGATAGTATATTTTTGTAGGAAGTCGCATCAGCATGGTCCTGTGGCTTTCTTTGGAAACACTCCATTCCCTGTGCATAGAAGCAAAAAGAGCAGGCCTGGGTCACCTAGACCTTTAGGTAGACAAGATGGACACGGAGGACTCTCACTAGCCTCAAAATTAAGGAGTGACAGCTGGCAGTTGATAGATTACATGAAGATGGACCTTGTGTCATAAATACAATGAACAGTGTTGACTCCAGTTAGTAGACCCCACTGCAAATCATTTCTCTGTGCAGGAAATGCCAGCTGGAGTGAATTCCCTGCCCAGGATAGTGGTGGTCCATTTGCTCATATCTATGTTCCTTAGATTCCCTTCAGCCCTCCTTTGCCATCTTTTAGAGATTATTTTTTCATTTCAGATAAATTTTAGACCTATAACCATCACTCCAATTATATCTGTAAAAATGAACTTCTTGTACCTCATGAGATTTCCAAATCTGGACACACAACACAGCTGATTATGAACTTGTGACTCAGTGGCCGGCATTTTAAGACAACCTTTAGTCAGTTCCAATAAAGAGGCAACAGCCAGCATCTTCTAGCAATTACTGTAATTTATGTATTAAAAAACAAAATAGCAATGCTCATATTTCTCTAAGAGATTCTTGACTAACCACATGAGGATGGAATTTCATTTGTAGGGGGACCAGCTTATTGTCCATCACTTCTGATTACGGCAAGTCTCAGAATGAAGTATTATCTAAGGTTCTGTCTTTCTTTTCTTCTCCTCCTTCCCTTTTTTATTTAGCCACCCCCAAGCCAGCCGGAACCCAAGAGTTAGTAAGTACAGTGCGCCTTCCAGCTGAACTGCCTGATCGTCTGTGACTCAGCTGTCCGAGAGCCACAGCTGGCTTGGCATTGATTGTAAAAGACTCCTCTCCTGCTCTCAACTTCTCTCTCTCTCTCATGTTACACAGTGTGAATCAATAGCCAGTTCCTTCCAGTTGGCTGTGAGAGCACAGAGGGAAACTCCTAGTTCTCTGGCTACGGGCTTGGGCTGAGGAAGCAGCTTATAAGGTCAGTGTCCCAAACCAAAGCAGACAGAAGTACAAATAAACAGCCACGGGGAGACAGACACGGAATCAGGAAAATCCCCTACATGACTAGACTATCAGTTTGAGCAGTGCTGTGGCTGGGAACGTCAGGTGACACCACGGCTAGAGAGTTTGCTTTAGAATCAGTGGTGTTCTCAAGCTCATTTTTCCTTACTCAGTGACCATATTTTGTAAAAGAAAGAACAATAATATATGAGCTAGGTGGGAGTCAGTTTCAGATATGTTAAAAAAGGATGCATTTCCAGGATTTGAGTTAGTTGAGGCAGAAGGACAGTCTAAATTAGCAAAGAGCCTGAACTGTAGAAATTTTTGAAAGACAAGTGCCAGTGTCAGGGCGGGGAAAAGGCCAGGGTGGGAGAGGTGGGGGATGTCCTATGGGGTGATACTCTAGAAAAAGAATGGATGTTTGACATCCTAGATGTCCACTGAAGTCTGTTTCCAACTGCAGTTAGCTATAGAGGCAGATTTGTCATGAAGCTAATGAAGCTTATATTTCAGGATTCTGCTCCTACAGGGACACAGATAAGGGACACTAACAATGTGGTTACATGGATGTATCTTGTAAGATTTGCAAAAGTAAACTGTTTTGCTATTCTTTTTCTTAAAAAGGGACCCCCCAACTTGTACAAGCTTTAGACCCCTTGAAACCAAATCAATCCAATTTGGAAAGATGTTCAAGTTGGCAGGGTGTTGAGGGGGACTGTTTTTAGAGTTCAATCTTGTTCCTGTTGATTCAGGACTAGGAGGGGGGTACCCTGCTGTAGGGGTCTGGCTTTCATTTTCGTTGGTGACTTAGTGGTCTCCTTTCCTTTTCCAGGCCAGGTTCCCCTGTGCCCCTTAGAACAACTCAATGCGTCCCTACAGATACCTCTTGCATTCATGATCCTTACCTTAGAAGTAAATGGGGGAGTGCATGTGCCTGGCAAAAAGAACACATTTAATAGAAGGTTAGCAGCAGTGGGCAGATTTTGTGTACTTCCTTTCATAGGTGCCTCACATCCCTAGCCATGACAATTGTCCATAGTGGGCATATGGCATGTGGCAGAACTCAGGCCTTTCAGAGTCTTTCCCTGGGTGATTTCAACTGAAACAGGATGGAGAGGACCTCTTTTCTCTCTTCCCAAGGCTGTAAAGGATATGAACCCAAGGTTAGTAGCAGATGGATCCCCTGTCTTGTGGAAAAGCTGGTCTGAGAATGAATGGAGAGAGAAAATCAAGAGCCCTCTAGTCCCTGGTCCTAGCCAGCCCCATTCCTTCTTCCTTTGGAGAACACATTTCCCCCTTTCTTCTGGAGTAGGTTGCTGTCTCTTGCAACACAAATTATCCTGGCAAAGACATATTTTACCTGGAATCATACTGTCATTGAAAAAAAATTCATCCAGCTCTGTCTTTCTTTTATTAGATCGAGGCTTCCTCTTGGGCATACACTCTGCAGAGTCATTCTCTGAAATGAAATTTAATCACTTTTATCCACACACCCAACTTGAATGAATTACTACACATCTTTGACACTTTCCTCTCAACTACCACATATTGAATATGTGGTATTAGGTCCATGGCAATTAGTTCCCAACTGAACCAGGTCAACTACCTGGAATCTGACTGTACTTTTACTGCATGATGAACAAGCCATCACTCCCTATGCTCCACTGCTGAAAAGGAGGAGGAACTCTAAAGCTGATCAATGGTGGCTGCAACTTCTGGAATGTTTTAAATGTCACATAGATCCTGGGTTTAAAACCTGAGAGCTTGAAGGGTATTTTCACCATCACAAGAATTAAAACACAGAACTAGATGTGTTGGATGTCATTACTTTAGTCTCACTGAAATAATTCACAAAAGACAACTGTTTCTCTTGCAGATATCTTGGGGTGGTGAATTCCTGTATTGATAGGGTTGTGTGACTAGAGGGCATCCAGCATACATAAATGCATAACACAACTCAAACTTATTTAGGCAACATTCAAATTAATGTTGCCAAGAATAGGACCTTTCAATTAAACAGTTTGGAATGACTTGTAACCAGTTTACAGATAATGTTTATACTTGAATTATTAAATTATACTATTGAAGAGCTTGAAAATAGTCCTTTTCATAAGCAGGTATTCAACTTGAAACCCATTTTTCACAGAATGTAGAAAGAAAAATTATTTCAACCCAGTTCACTATCCAAGTTTTCACAAATTATATACTAGAAAGATCCAAATTATAGAGTAAGTGATGAATGGTAAATTACCCTGAATAGAGTTTTGGGTTGGAATTGAGAAATTCAAAGTTCTTGTCTTGGCTCCTGTCCATAAATGCCTGCAATTACCTGAGCCTCAGTTTCTTCATATGTAAAATGATAGGGATGGACTACATATGAACTGCCATTTATTAAGCTATTATTTTGTGCTAGACGTTGCACTAGGAGCTTCATGTACATTATTACACCACCATTTATTTGTCCCATTAATTCTTTTAATATGTAATACTTCTTTTTTACTTTCATTCTGTACACATAAGGAAACCAAGGCTCAAAAAGATGAAGAAACTTTGCCAAGATCACACAGTAGGTGGCTGAGGAAAGATTCAAACTGGATTAGACCAGGTCCAGAGCCTATGCAAGTAGCTACTATTTGATACTATTTTTCTTGAAGGATCTATTTGTATGTAGCAACCTATTTCAAGACTAACAGGGTTTCCTTGTTGTATTAATATATTTGGACTAGATTGTGGCAGTTAATTTCTAGTTAATCCAATTGTAATAAAAATGTGATCTCAGACCTATTTACTCAATTATAATGGGCTCAGAACTAATTTTCAGCAAAATTAGGAAACACAAGTCATGAAAACACTGATGGCCATTTGATTCCGTAACTTATTCTCCAGTTCATTCTGACCACACTATGTTTTTTAAGCGTAAACCCCATTTAGAAGCTGAATTTTGTCCTGAAAGGGAAGTTAGCCACTCTTGGCTCTTTCCCAGTTAGTAAAATCCTAACCCAAACACTCATTTTTTCCCCGTAGTCTCCAATCCCTTTCACTCCACCCCAGCCACCACAAACACTGTCTGACCATGTGGTGTGACTGGCTGTTGTTGATGGTGGTGACTTTAATTCTACCCCACCTCCTCCAAAAAGGAGGTTGGGATTCCAAGCAAATATATCTACAGTTTGTGTTTCGCTCCTAAAGAGTTTCTAATTCTGTTTAAGGAGCTGAGGGTTGGTGTTGCAAAGAAATGTTACACATGGACCATTGCCTTGTAGGTGCTCCAAAGAATGGGGGCAGATAGAAATAGCTGTGTTGAACAAAGGGTAAATGAAGTGTTAGGCACTATTAACAGCCCTGGTAGAAATGACAGAGGGAAACGATGGTCAAGGGCTGGGGTGGCAAAGTAAGAGTGGTAGAGTGAGGCACACGCAAGATGTGAATCTACTGGAGAGGCAGGGCTTTCTGTGTCGGTGAACCGTGGTGGGTTGGTGGATGTTAACTACACCTATGGTAATTGTTTCACAGTATATACGTGTGCCAAGTCATCATGCTGTACACCTTAAACTCAATGCTGTGTGTCCTATCTCAATAAAACTGGAGGGAATAAATAAATAAGAGAATCGATGAGGCACAAGGAAAGGAATGGATGTAACACACGATATGACTCTGCAGAGAATCTGTGCTGAGCAGACTCCTGATCAAACCTTCTGGTTAAATGTTGGAAAATTCCATTAGAAAGGTTTGTCAAGGGCAGAAACCACAGTTTTTTGTTCATTACCATATCCCTCTGTCTATAACGATGTTTAACACAGAGTAAAGTATAAACAGTATTTATTGGATGAATAAATAAATTATTCATTGACTTTCAATATCTAAATGTTATATTTCATGTAGAACAGCAGCTCTCAAAGTGTAATCCCTGGACCAGCATCACTGACATCACCTCAGAATTTGCTAGAAATGAAAGTTCTCAGGCCCTGTACCAGACCTATTGAGCCAGAAACTGTAGGGTTAGGGCCCAGCAGTCTGTGTTTTAACAAGCCTTCCCACTGACTCTGATGCATGCTAAAATAACCAGACCAAAGTTATTTGTAGCAATTTTCCTACTGCCTCTAAAACCTGAGATACTCCTCATCTCAGCTTGTTCTAAAATGGAAGAATAGGAATATTTTTAAAAACACATCCACATACACACAAAAAAATTGTGGCAGGTAACTTCTGGAACACTTAGGACTGATGTTGAAATCTTTGTATTTTGAGGAACCCAATGGTCTAAATTCAAATAAAACTTAGATTTATCCATTTATTAGACTGTTACTTTAACCACTGCACTGGAGTGTCTGACAGGAAGCGTAAGGACCCCAGGCCCTGGTAAGGTAATAATTCTCAAAAATCAAATGATGAGGTACTGGTTCAAGATGACTCCCTGACCCCAACATTTTCCCTGCCTTCCAAAAGCCTGATAAAATGATGGTAAATAAATAACCTGTAAAAGCAAAAAGAATAGGAAGATCACTGAGACGATACCAAAAATTCCAGTTAATGTCTGCAAAACTGGAGAAGAGAGAAGACGGTGGGCCTCCGTGGAGCATCTCAAGGATGCTTGTGCTCTCGTTGGTAAATGTTCAGGCAGATTCCTGCAGAATGGGCCTGAAAGGTTAGCTAGGCTTCCTCTGTTGCAGATGTAAATCAGCATCTTTCACAATATTTCACAGAAGTAGAGATCTGGGAGAGACATTAGAAAATGCAATTCTAAACCTTATATTGAACAGGTGAGGAAACTGAGGCACAAGGAAGTTAAAAGAGACTGCCTGTCACCCACTAGCACGGAGCAGACCTCAGGCTGTGAACCGCACCTCTTTCCCGGCAAGCCTCCCGCTGTCCCACAGCCCGTGAGAGAGCAGGAGTGTTGGGGCCCTCCCTGACCTGGCCCCCTTCATCCTTCCAGTCACACATACCTCTGTCAAACCACTGCGTGCGGTGTGGGAGAAACACTGAGCTGGGGTCAGAACATGCAAAGGCCTCAGCTCTGCACCTGAGCAGTCATTGATTCACTCATCTGTCTGGTATTTGTGGGGGGTCTGTGGTGTGTTAGGGAGCTGGGGGAGCAAATGGGGATGGGGTTGTTAATTTACATTTTCGAGTTTTTCTTTTTCATTTTAAATGTGATATATGGGAATATTCAACCATTAAAAGAAGGGAGTCCTGCCATTTGTGACAACGTGGATGGATCTTGAGGCTATTATGCCAAGTGAAATAAGCCAAACACAGAAAGATAAACACTGTGTGATCTCACTTATATATGGAATCTTAAAAAAATGAAGAAAACAAAACCCCCAAACCCACAGGCACAAGAACAGGTTGGTCGTGTAATGGGTAAAGTGGGCAAAGGCAGCCAAAGGTATAAACTTTTAGTTATAAGATAAATAAGTCCTGGAGATGTCATGGATAGCATGGTAACTATAGGTACCAATACTGTATTTTATATTTCAAAGTTGCCAAGAGAGTAGATCTTAAAAGTTCTCATCACCAGAAAAAGTTTTTGGAACTATGTGCAGTGATGGATGTAAACTAAGCTTATTGTTGTGATCAATTTGCAATATATACGTGTATCAACTCATTATACACTTAAAATGAATACAATATCATATGCTAATTATATCTTAATAAATAAATAAATGTATGCTCATTAAATTAAATGAACTCTATCACAGTAATGCTCAATAAATTATTCTTTAGTATCTGAGCATCCTTTGGGACTCATTACTTTTTGTGCTGTGTTTAATCCAGCTTAATAGGTTTATGAATTTATCAAACACTTAGCATTTCTGTAATTATTAAACAATCAACATTTCTTTAAATATTTGTACATACCTCAAACTAAAAAAATTGAAACCATATTAATCTATCAAATAAAATCTCCCAAACACTTAAATATTGATTGCTAATGTAAACACTTCTATACATTTGGTTGAAACCACAATTCTAGCATAATAGATCATCTCCAGTATTTAAGAACTTAAAAAGAAGACACGTGTTCTGTTAAAATGATAAAAAGCTGATCTGTAACCTGAAACAAAACCTGGTTTCCGAAATGTTAATACCTTAGATTTAAATACCATTATTTTATCTGCATTTCTCCCCAGGTTCACCTTCCTCAAGTTTCAGTAATTTCACAATTTTCTCTTGTCTGATCGAAGGAAAATGACCAGGCTCAGAATTAGTCCGATTATGGTATCTGGGTAGTCAAAGTGGTATTTGAGTCATTAAAGATTGGACATTTGACCTGTTGCAGTATTTAAGGTAGTTCTCATTCTCTGGTTATTCAACCAAGTTCTGTTTCATAACCATGTTTCACTTCTTACGTCATTAGAGTTTTCATTTTCTATCTTTCAACCAGTTTAAAATATCCAAACCCAATGCTTTTCTGAAAATGACTTATTTTTAAATTGGGCATGGCTGGTAGTACCTAACACTGTGTCTTGCCTTTTTGATATGTTTATTTGGCCAGTCAACATTACTGAAAACTAACATAAACCTTACTTGTCTTTTATTTAATATAAGCCTTACAGGTGTTTTATTATACTTATGGGGATCATCTGGAGCAGAACTTTGCAACCAGCATATTCCATATTGCTACACATGAGTTACAGGGGTATCAAACAGGGATCCCTCTGCTCCAAGCTGCTCAGAGCCTGAGCGTCCGGGAGCCCTGGGGTCAGGGATGGGCAGGAGCCCCGACACCAAGCACAGCCTTATGGTGTGCTGTGACTTAGTGTGCTATTAGATAGATGTCATCACTTCCTGTGTGTGCCATGACAGGAAGAGTTTGGGAAGCACTGGTCTAGAGAATTCATCTCCAAAGACAGGAGGGACTGAGTCTGCTTGGCCAGTTATGTTATCTAGGACATGAGGCTAATTCACCCTTTGGGAATATACTGTGACACATTCTGTCCACTTGGTTATTCTGCGTGACCACCGGTGGGTGCTGATAAACTGTGGGGCTCTCTGCTGCCAGTTCTGATTGGTCTTTCTTTTTCTGCTTACATCACCTACTTTTCTCAGGGTGACCCTCAATTCCCACAATTTATTATTTCCTATAATACAGAAAATAAAGGGTACTTAACCATAAAGTATGGACTAATTTCTTTAGAAGAAGCAAAATACTCATTTATATTCCCTTAGTTTCCACAATAAATAAGAAATGAAATACAGCCTTTCATATATTAATGCTCTTTGTACTGCAACTACATTTTTACACATATTATATCTACTTCATATTTTGTGAATCATTAGGAACATTATGTTTTCTAGACAGTTGCAACCTATTTGTTTAAATATTCTTATTTATTTTATTTCATTGTATCTATTTTGTGGTACTCGACTTGGCTAAGGGAAGTCTCCTTAGGTCGGCTCTTTTGTTCTTTGAATGTTGTTTCTAGCCTTTTCTAAAAAGTGTGCATGCTGTCTGGCAGCAAAGGCTGTAACTACCCCAAGACAGGTAATCAGCCACCTTCTAAAGGATCTTGGTCTCCTTGCGTGGAGAAAGTAAGAAAGACCCAAATCTGAGCATTAACAAGGCACAGTGAGAACCAGTGGGGAGTACTGACTAACAGGATTGGGAAGGATGAGCATTTTTAAGGAAGGCCATGAGTTTACAGAGAATTTTGCACTTTGGTGTAATGGGTTTCCATAGGTTTCTTTTCCTACACTACGTGGCTTTATCAGCTGCTAATACTGTCTTCTATATTGATGACAGCAGAAATAACATCTACAACCCCATTATGCCCCACCACCCAAAATTGTTTTTTGTAGATCCTGTGGGCTTTTTATCTTTAACAAGTCACTCAATATTTTCATCTTTAAAATAGGAATGATTCACCAATGTAACAAGCAGCTGAAAGGATTAAGTGAAATGTTGTAAAAGGACATGAAAATGAAAACACATTTTGCATGTGTTCCTTCTCTTTTCTACTCATAGATGATCTTCTCAGTGTTCCTAGAACACACATACATTT
The DNA here is from genome assembly GCF_030020395.1 of Manis pentadactyla. Lineage (NCBI taxonomy): Eukaryota > Metazoa > Chordata > Mammalia > Pholidota > Manidae > Manis > Manis pentadactyla. The sequence goes on from NC_080026.1 coordinate 84,631,574, forward strand.
TCCTGTTTCCTCCTCTGTGCTCACTATGTCCCCTCCTGTAAAATGCCATTGCTCCATTAGTACCCATTGAAAGCAAACTCAACTGGTGCCTCTTCTGGGGAGCATTCCAAGGCTGCCAGGCAGGATTTCTTTCTTTTCTGTGCTTCTGGAGTACCTCAATAATTCTCTTTTTATCACTGGATTATGTGATTTGTGTATACAGTCATCCCTTCTAATAAGTTGGTGGAGGGCAGAGAGCCTTATACAATCCCTTGTGTGAAATAAACAAGAGGTGTTTGCTGAATTGAATTGAATGTTGATTGGGTTAAATCACTCACTGATTTTCTATTATTGAGCAATTAAACAAACCCAAAGAGTTACTGATGAGCAGTACGAATAATTATTTAAAATAGTAGACTTACTCTGCTAATATTATAGGCTTCTAGAATTTAAGAACTGTGGGGTTAAAAAACTGCAAAATGTGTTTTCATTTTCATGTCCTTTTACAACATTTCACTTAATCCTTTCAGCTGCTTGTTACATTGGTGAATCATTCCTATTTTAAAGATGAAAATATTGAGTGACTTGTTAAAGTTTTAATTACCCCACAAAAGTTTAAATTATTAAATTAAATAATAATTATTTAAAATAGTAGACTTACTCTGTTAATATTATAGGCTTCTAGAATTTAAGAACTGTGGGGTTATTAAACTGCAGAGCAGAATCATCTAAGAGACTTTAAAATCCAGGTACTCAGGTTCTACCTAAGACCTAGTGAATCAGAATCTCTGGTGATGGAGTCAAGCAATCTACATTTTGACAGGTGGTTATTACATACACCAATGTTTGAAATCCACTGTCTTGAAGATATACAGGCTCTCATCTCACCCAAAGCAGGACTCCTGCCCAGAGGCCCCTGACAACTATTTTACCCTCATTCACATATTTTCTGGTAGCCGTTCATAAGGGTCTTAAGATAAGCTGCTTCTGATGCTACGGGAGATTCATCTCCCAAGATGGGAACCAAGGTATATGTGACAAACTGACAGAAGAAGACATTTTGAATTCTAAGTATTATTTCATACTGATTAATGAGATTCTAGAAAACCCACAGTGGAGCATCAGTTCTGTCTGTGTACCTCAGGTGTGTTGGAATGGATGTGGGATTCGGCACCACAATAGGTAGACTTGATTTCCAGCAGGACCACATGCGGGCTTTGTGGCTAAGTGCAGGTTAATAAGACTTTCTAAATTTTTGTTTTGTTTTATGTGAAACAGAGATGTGAGAACCTCCTTCACTCTCAAGATGGTGATGAGGGGTTGGTGAGAGGCAATGACATATGTAACATGCTTGATTAAATCTCAAGGTGTCCTTTGTTTATTATTGTTTTCAACATGTGTCAGATTAAAAGGCTCTTCACTTCCAGAGCATTTCATTGGCTTGTCTCTGCTTCACTGGGCAGGCAAAATGGACCAGGAGGGCAGCTTCACTGTGGACACATATAACATCCACAATGCATGTGGGAACCTACCAGTCATAGTGCACATTAGGGGTAACTGCTTCATCCCTCTAAGTTTTTTTGTTTTTGTTTTATTTATTTTGGTATCATTAATATATAATTACATGAGCAACACTGTGCTTACTAGATTCCTCCCATTGTCAAGTCCCCACCACATACCACATTACAGTCACTGTCCGTCACCATAGTAAGATGCTATAGAATCACTACTTGTCTTCTCTGTGTTGTACTGCCTTCCCCGTGGTACCCCCCCCTACATTATGTCTGCTAATCGTAATGCCCCTTATTCGCCTTATTCCTCCCTTCCCACCCATCCTCCCCAGAGCCATTCCCTTTGGTAACTGTTAGTCCATTCTTGGGTTCTGTGATTCTGCTGCTGTTTTGTTCCTTCAGTTTTGTCTTTGTTCTTATACTCCACAGATGAGTGAAATCATCTGATACTTGTTTTTTCCACCTGGTTTATTTCACTGAGCATAATACCCTCTAGCTCCATCAATGTTGTTGCAAATGGTAGGATTTGTTTTCTTCTTATGGCTGAATAATATTCCATTGTGTATATGTACCACCTCTTCTTTATCCATTCATCTACTGATGGACACTTAGGTTGCTTCCATTTCTTGGCTATTGTAAATAGTGCAGCAATAAACATAGGGGTGCATATGTCTTTTTGAAACTGGGTTGCTGCATTCTTAGGGTAAATTCCTAGGAGTGGAATTCCTGGGTCAAAGGTATTTATATTTTTAGTTTTTTGAGGAACCTCCATACTGCTTTCCACAATGGTTGAACTAATTTACATTCCCACCAGCAGTGTAGGAGGATTACCCTTTCTCCACATCCTCGCCAACATTTGTTGTTGTTTGCCTTTTGGATGTTGGCCATCCTAACTGGTGTGAGGTGATATCTCATTGTGGTTTTGATTTGCATTTCTCTGATGATTAGCAATGTGGAGCATCTTTTCATGTGCCTGTTGGCCATCTGAATTTCTTCCTTGGAGAAGTGTCTGTTCAGATCTTCTGCCCATTTTTTAATTGGATTACCGGCTTTTTGTTGAAGTACATGAGCTCTTTGTATATTTTGGATGTCAACCCCTTAACAGATATGTCATTTATGAATATATTCTCCCATACTGTAGGATGCCTTTTTGTTCTACTGATGGTGTCTTTGGCTGTACATAAGTTTTTAGTTTGATATAGTCCACTTGTTCAGTTTTGCTTTTGTTTCCCTTGCCCAGGGAGATATGTTCATGTTTATATTCAAGACAGTTTTGCCTATATTTTCTTCTAAGAGTTTTATGGTTTCATGACTTACATTCAGGTCTTTGATCCATTTTGAGGTTACTTTTGTGATGGAGTTATACAATAATCCAGTTTCATTCTCCTATATGTAGCTGTCCAGTTTTGCCAACACCAGCTGTTGAAGAGGCTGTCATTTCACCATTGTATATCCATGGCTCCTTTATCATATATTAATTGACCATATATGCTTGGGTTAATATCTGGACTCTATCAGTTCCATTGGTCTCTGGGTCTGTTCTTGTGCCAGTACAAAATTGTCTTGATTACTGTGGCTTTGTAGTAGAGCTTGAAACTGGGAAGTGAGATACCCCCCACTTTAATAATTCTTTTCAGGATTGCCTTGGCTATTCAGGGTCTTTTGTGGTTCCATATGAATTTTAGAACTATATGTTCCAATTCATTGAAGAATGTTGCCAGTGTTTTGATAGGAATTTGCATTGAATCTGTAGATTGCTTTAGGCAGGATGGCCATTTTAACAATACTAATTCTTCCTAGCCAAGAGCATGGAATGAATTTCCATTTATTAGAATCCTCTTTAATTTCTCCTAGGAGTGTCTTGTAGTTTTCAGGGTATAGGTCTTTCACGCCATTGGTTAGGTTTATTCTTAGGTATTTTATTATTTTTGATGCAATTGTGATTGGAATTGTTTTCCTGATTTCTCTTTCTGCTAGTTCATTGTTAGTGTATAAGAATGCAACAGATTTCTGTACATTAATTTTGTATCCTGCAACTTTGCTGAATTCAGATATTAGTTTTAATAGTTTTGGAGTGGATTCTTTAGGGTTTTTTATGTACAATATCATGTCATCTGCAAACAGTGAATGGATGTTGAATTTTGTCGAATGCTTTTTCAGCATCTATGGAAATGATCATGTGGTTTTTGTCCTTTTTGTTGATGCGGCGGATGATGTTGATGGATTTTCAAATGTTGTACCGTCCTTGCATCCCTGTGATGAATCCCACTTGATCATGGTATATGATCCTCTTGATGTATTTTTTATTTCAGTTTGCTAATATTTTATTGATTATTTTTGCATCTATGTTCATCTGGGATATTGGTTTGTAGTTTTCTTTTTTGGTGGTGTCTTTGCATGGTTTGGGTATTAGAGTGATGCTGGCTTCATAGAATGAGTTTGGAAATATTCCCTTCTCTTTTACTTTTTGGAAAACTTTAAGGAGAATGGGTATTATGTCTTCTCTAAATGTCTGATAAAATTCAGTGGTGAAATCGTCTGGTCCAGGAAATTTGTTCTTGGGTAGTTTTTTGATTACTGATTCAATTACATTGCTGGTAATTGGTCTGTTTATATTTTCTGTTTCTTCCTTGGTCAGTCTTTGAAGGTTGTATTTTTCTAGAAAGTTGTCCATTTCTTCTAGGTTTTCCAGCTTGTTAGCATATAGGTTTTCATAGTATTCTCTAATAATTCTTTGTATTTCTGTGGGGTCCATCATGATTTTTCCCTTCTCATTTATGATTCTGTTTATATGTGTAGATTCTATTTTTCTCTTCATAAGTCTGGCTAGGGGTTTATCTATTTTGTTTATTTTCTCAAAGAAACTGCCCTTGGTTTCATTAATTTTTTCTATTGTTTTGTTCTTCTCAATTTTATTTATTTCTTTTTTTTTTTTTTTTTTTTTAATAATTATTTTTTATTGAAGGGTAGTTGACACACAGTATTACATTACATGAGTTTCAAGTGTACAACACAGTGGTAGAACATTTATATACATAATTCTAGGTTCCAGCTATCACCCTACCAGGCTGTTACAATATCTTGACTATATTCCTTATGCTATACATTACATCCCGGTTACTAATTTATTTTACCATTGGAAGTCTGTCCTTCTTTTTTTTTTTTTTTTTTTGTGAGGGCATCTCTCATATTTATTGATCAAATGGTTGTTAACGACAATAAAATTCTGTATAGGGGAGTCAATGCTCAATGCACAATCATTATTCCACCCCAAGTCTAATTTTTGTCAGTCTCCAATCTTCTGAGGCATAACAAACAAGTTTTTACATGTAGAACAAATTCTTACATAATGAATAAGTTACATAGTGAACAGTACAAGGGCAGTCATCACAGAAACTTTCGGTTTTGCTCATGCATTATGAACTATAAACAGTCAGTTCAAATATGAATACTCATTTGGTTTTTATACTTGATTTATATGTGGATACCACATTTCTCTCTTTATTATTATTATTTTTAATAAAATGCTGAAGTGGTAGGTAGATACAAGATAAAGGTAGAAAACATAGTTTAGTGTTGTAAGAGAGCACATGTAGATGATCAGGTGTGTGCCTGTAGACTATGTGTTAATCCAAGCTAGACCAGGGCAATAAAACATCCACGTATGCGGAAGATTTCTCTCAGAACGGGGGGGTGAGGTTCTAAGCCTCACCTCTGTTGATCCCCAATTTCTCACCTGATGGCCCCCCTGCGACTGTGCCTGTCTTAGGTTGTTCCTCCCTTGAGGAATCTTACCCGTCTCTGGCTAACCAGTCATCTTCCGGGGCCATACAGGGAAATGTGAAGTTGGTAAGTGAGAGAGAAGCCATATTGTTTGAAAAAGTTAGCTTTTTACTTCTTTGCATATTTATGCCCTGTGGCTTCTATGCCCAGCATTTGTCTTGAGGTATCTTTACCACTTGGAAGAATTATGATACTCGGTAAATTTGATATGAGGCACGAATTCTATTTAAGGGTTGTAATTAGGAAGGAAGAAGAAAAGCTATAGAAGTAGCAGGCGGAAGAAAACATGGGAAGATTGATTATTTCTTTGATATATCTTCTTGTAGAGTAACTTCAGCATGTATAGGTTTTAAGCTACTACTTAAATTGCACACACACATTAACATAATAGGAGTATAGTTACATAACCAAAGCATATCTGTAATTACCAGCCATCTGCAGTGAAACCAAGAAAACCAGTTAGGCACCTTAGGCATTTGTGAAAACTTATCTATGATATGGTGGATATTGTCCAACTGAACTTGAACAGTCTGAGAGAAATCAGACAAATTAAAACAACCCATTCCTGGGGACTGTTCACATGCCATATGTTCTTTTAACAGTAAATAGTTTGTAGTTGTAAGACTTTGGAGCGCTACAATTTGCACTTCTCCAAATTCTTGGTTGAGTTCCAACAGTATAGATCCAGTCCAATTTTGTTGTTTTACTGTATGCACAGGTCAGCTTAGATATCTCCTTCCTCATTCCCATGGCAAGTACAGGAACTGGTGGGATGAGTGCATCTACAGCTGTAGCAGTGCGTGGATCTTTGTTGGGGTTTTTGATGATCATCTTCTGGCATGAGTCTTCCAGAGAGTGCAGATGTTGGAAGTTCTTTTTCATATCGTATCTTAGTTCATTTTCGGGGTAGCCCAATTAGGCTTTGATCCTCTGTATAAACACAAACAGACCCTTTGCCTACACTTTTATATGCCCTTTATACCCTTGTGTAGAACTCGTTGGAGGTTACCACACAGGAACTGCCCTTTTTTTTTTTTTTTTTTTTTTTTTTTGCTATCACTAATCTACACTTACATGACGAATATTATGCTTACTGGGCTCTCCCCTATACCAGGTCTCCCCTATAAACCCCTTTACAGTCACTGTCCATCAGCATAGCAAAATGTTGTAGAATCACTACTTGCCTTCTCTGTGTTGTACAGCCCTCCCTTTTCTCCTACCCCCCCCCATGCATGTTAATCTTAATACCCCCCTACTTCTCCCCCCCTTATCCCTCCCTACCCACCCATCCTCCCCAGTCCCTTTCCCTTTGGTACCTGTTAGTCCATTCTTGAGTTCTGTGATTCTGCTGCTGTTTTGTTCCTTCAGTTTTTCCTTTGTTCTTATATTCCACAGATAAGTGAAATCATTTGGTATTTCTCTTTCTCCGCTTGGCTTGTTTCACTGAGCATAATACCCTCCAGCTCCATCCATGTTGCTGCAAATGATTGGATTTGCCCTTTTCTTATGGCTGAGTAGTATTCCATTGTGTATATGTACCACATCTTCTTTATCCATTCATCTATTGATGGACATTTAGGTTGCTTCCAATTCTTGGCTATTGTAAATAGTGCTGCAATAAACATAGGGGTGCATCTGTCTTTCTCAAACTTGATTGCTGCGTTCTTAGGGTAAATTCCTAGGAGTGGAATTCCTGGGTCAAATGGTAAGTCTGTTTTGAGCACTTTGATGTACCTCCATACTGCTTTCCACAATGGTTGAACTAACTTACATTCCCACCAGCAGTGTAGGAGGGTTCCCCTTTCTCCACAGCCTCGCCAACATTTGTTGTTGTTTGTCTTTTGGATGGTAGCCATCCTTACTGGTGTGAGGTGATACCTCATTGTAGTTTTAATTTGCATTTCTCTGATAATTAGCGATGTGGAGCATCTTTTCATGTGTCTGTTGGCCATCTGTATTTCTTTTTTGGAGAACTGTCTGTTCAGTTCCTCTGCCCATTTTTTAATTGGGTTATTTGTTTTTTGTTTGTTGAGGCGTGAGAGCTCCTTATATATTCTGGACGTCAAGCCTTTATCGGATGTGTCATTTTCAAATATATTCTCCCATACTGTAGGGATCCTTCTTGTTCTATTGATGGTGTCTTTTGCTGTACAGAAGCTTTTTAGCTTAATATAGTCCCACTTACTCATTTTTGCTGTTGTTTTCCTTGCCCGGGGAGATATGTTCAAGAAGAGGTCACTCATGTTTATGTCTAAGACGTTTGTGCCTATGTTTTCTTCCAAGAGTTTAATGGTTTCATGGCTTACATTCAGGTCTTTGATCCATTTTGAGTTTACTTTTGTATATGGGGTTAGACAATGGTCCAGTTTCATTCTCCTACATGTAGCTGTCCAGTTTTGCCAGCACCACCTGTTGAAGAGGCTGTCATTTCGCCATTGTATGTCCATGGCTCCTTTATCAAATATTAATTGACCATATATGTCTGGGTTAATGTCTGGATTCTCTAGTCTGTTCCATTGGTCTGTGGCTCTGCTCTTGTGCCAGTACCAAATTGTCTTGATTACTATGGCTTTATAGTAGAGCTTGAAGTTGGGGAGTGAGATCCCCCCTACTTTATTCTTCTTTCTCAGGATTGCTTTGGCTATTCGGGGTCTTTGGTGTTTCCATATGAATTTTTGAATTATTTGTTCCAGTTCATTGAAGAATGTTGCTGGTAGTTTCATAGGGATTGCATCAAATCTGTATATTGCTTTGGGCAGGATGGCCATTTTGACGATATTAATTCTTCCTAGCCACGAGCATGGGATGAGTTTCCATCTGTTAGTGTCCCCTTTAATTTCTCTTAAGAGTGACTTGTAGTTTTCAGAGTATAAGTCTTTCACTTCTTTGGTTAGGTTTATTCCTAGGTATTTTATTTTTTTTGATGCAATTGTGAATGGAGTTGTTCTCCTGATTTCTCTTTCTGTTGGTTCATTGTTAGTATATAGGAAAGCCACAGATTTCTGTGTGTTGATTTTGTATCCTGCAACTTTGCTGTATTCCGATATCAGTTCTAGTAGTTTTGGGGTGGAGTCTTTAGGGTTTTTTATGTACAGTATCATGTCATCTGCAAATAGTGACAGTTTAACTTCTTCTTTACCAATCTGGATTCCTTGTATTTCTTTATTTTGTCTGATTGCCGTGGCTAGGACCTCCAGTACTATGTTAAATAACAGTGGAGAGAGTGGGCATCCCTGTCTAGTTCCCGATCTCAGAGGAAATGCTTTCAGCTTCTCGCTGTTCAATATAATGTTGGCTGTGGGTTTATCATAGATGGCCTTTATTATGTTGAGGTACTTGCCCTCTATTCCCATTTTGCTGATAGTTTTTAACATGAATGGATGTTGAACTTTGTCAAATGCTTTTTCAGCATCTATGGAGATGATCATGTGGTTTTTGTCTTTCTTTTTGTTGATGTGGTGGATGATGTTGATGGACTTTCGAATGTTGTACCATCCTTGCATCCCTGGGATGAATCCCACTTGGTCATGGTGTATGATCCTTTTGATGTATTTTTGAATTCGGTTTGCTAATATTTTGTTGAGTATTTTTGCATCTACGTTCATCAGGGATATTGGTCTGTAGTTTTCTTTTTTGGTGGGGTCTTTGCCTGGTTTTGGTATTAGGGTGATGTTAGCTTCATAGAATGAGTTTGGGAGTATCCCCTCCTCCTCTATTTTTTGGAAAACTTTAAAGAGAATGGGTATTATGTCTTCCCTGTATGTCTGATAAAATTCCGAGGTAAATCCATCTGGCCCGGGGGTTTTGTTCTTTGGTAGTTTTTGGATTACCGCTTCAATTTCGTTGCTGGTAATTGGTCTGTTTAGATTTTCTGTTTCTTCCTGGGTCAATCTTGGAAGGTTATATTTTTGTAGGAAGTTGTCCATTTCTCCTAGGTTTCCCAGCTTGTTAGCATATAGGTTTTCATAGTATTCTCCAATAATTCTTTGCATTTCCGTGGGGTCCGTCGTGATTTTTCCTTTCTCGTTTCTGATACTGTTGATTTGTGTTGACTCTCTTTTCTTCTTAATAAGTCTGGCTAGAGGCTTATCTATTTTGTTTATTTTCTCGAAGAACCAGCTCTTGGTTTCATTGATTTTTGCTATTGTTTTATTCTTCTCAATTTTATTTATTTCTTCTCTGATCTTTATTATGTCCCTCCTTCTGCTGACCTTAGGCCTCATTTGTTCTTCTTTTTCCAATTTCGATAATTGTGACATTAGTCCATTCATTTGGGATTGCTCTTCCTTTTTTAAATATGCTTGGATTGCTATATACTTTCCTCTTAAGACTGCTTTTGCTGTGTCCCACAGAAGTTGGGGCTTAGTGTTGTTGTTGTCATTTGTTTCCATATATTGCTGGATCTCCATTTTGATTTGGTCATTGATCCATTGATTATTTAGGAGTGTGTTGTTAAGCCTCCATGTGTTTGTGAGCCTCTTTGCTTTCTTTGTACAGTTTATTTCTAGTTTTATGCCTTTGTGGTCTGAAAAGTTGGTTGGTAGGATTTCAATCTTTTGGAATTTTCTGAGGCTCTTTTTGTGGCCTAGTATGTGGTCTATTCTGGAGAATGTTCCATGTGCACTTGAGAAGAATGTATATCCCGCTGATTTTGGATGTAGAGTTCTATAGATGTCTATTAGGTCCATCTGCTCTACTGTTTTTTTCAGTGCTTCCGTGTCCTTACTTATTTTCTGCCCAGTGGATCTATCCTTTGGGGTGAGTGGTGTGTTGAAGTCTCCTAGAATGAATGCATTGCAGTCTATATCCCCCTTTAGTTCTGTTAGTATTTGTTTCACATATGCTGGTGCTTCTGTGTTGGGTGCATATATATTTAGAATGGTTATATCCTCTTGTTGGACTGAGCCCTTTATCATTATGTAGTGTCCTTCTTTATCTCTTGTTACTTTCTTTGTTTTGAAGTCTATTTTGTCTGATATTAGTACTGCAACCCCTGCTTTCTTCTCACTGTTGTTTGCTTGAAATATGTTTTTCCATCCCTTGACTTTTAGTCTGTACATGTCTTTGGGTTTGAGGTGAGTTTCTTGTAAGCAGCATATAGATGGGTCTTGCTTTTTTATCCATTCTGTTACTCTGTGTCTTTTGATTGGTGCATTCAACCCATTAACATTTAGGGTGACTATTGAAAGATATGTACTTATTGCCATTGCAGGCTTTAAATTCGTGGTTACCAAAGGTTCAAGGTTAGCCTCTTTAGTATCTTACTGCCTAACTGAGCTCGCTTATTGAGCTGTTATATACACTGTCTGGAGATTCTTTTCTTCTCTCCCTTCTTGTTCCTCCTCCTCGATTCTTCATATGTTGGGTGTTTTGTGCTGTGCTCTTTCTAGGAGTGCTCCCATCTAGAGCAGTCTGTGTAAGATGTTCTGTAGAGGTGGTTTGTGGAAAGCAAATTCCCTCAGCTTTTGTTTGTCTGGGAATTGTTTAATCCCACCGTTATATTTGAATGATAGTCGTGCTGGATACAGTATCCTTGGTTCAAGGCCCTTCTGTTTCATTGTATTAAATATATCATGCCATTCTCTTCTGGCCTGTAGGGTTTCTGTTGAGAAATCTGATGTTAGCCTGATGGGTTTCCCTTTATAGGTGACCTTTTTCTCTCTAGCTGCCTTTAACACTCTTTCCTTGTCCTTGATCTTTGCCATTTTAATTATTATGTGTCTTGGTGTTGCCCTTCTTGGATCCTTTCTGTTGGGGGTTCTGTGTATTTCCGTGGTCTGTTTGATTACTTCCTCCCCCAGTGTGGGGAAGTTTTCAGCAATTATTTCTTCCAAGATACTTTCCATCTCTTTTCCTCTCTCTTCTTCTTCTGGGACCCCTATAATACGGATATTGTTCCTTTTAGATTGGTCACACAGTTCTCTTAATATTGTTTCATTCCTGGAGATCCTTTTGTCTCTCTCTCTGTCAGCTTCTATGCGTTCCTGTTCTCTGATTTCAATTCCATCAATGGCCTCTTGCATTCTATCCATTCTGCTTATAAACCCTTCCAGAGTTTGTTTCATTTCTGCGATCTCCTTTCTGGCATCTGTGATCTCTTTCCGGACTTCATCCCATTTTTCTTGCGTATTTCTCTGCATCTCTGTCAGCATGTTTATGATTCTTATTTTGAATTCTTTGTCAGGAAGACTGGTTAGGTCTGTCTCCTTCTCTGGTGTTGTCTCTGTAATCTTTGTCTGCCTGTAGCTTTGCCTTTTCATGGTGATAGGAATAGTCTGCAGAACTGGGACGAGTGACGGCTGGAAGGACTTCCTTTCTTGTTGGTTTGTGGCCCTCCTCTCCTGGGAGAACAGCGGCCTCTAGTGGCTTGTGCTGCGCAGCTGTGCGCAGACAGGGTTTCTGCTTCCTGCCCGGCAGCTATGGAGTTAATCTCCGCTGTTGCTGTGGGCGTGGCCTGGCTCGGGCAGCTACTCCAAAATGGTGGAGTCGGGTTGGAGCAGGAGCTGCTGGGAGTCTATTTATCTCCGTAAGGGGCCTCCCTGCTCCCTGCAGCCCAGGGGTTAGGGTGCCCAGAGATCCCGGATTCCCTACCTCTGGATTAAGTGACCCTCCCTGCCCCTTTAAGACTTCCAAAAAGCACCCGCCAAAACAAAGCAACGACCACAAAAAACAACAAGAAAAAAAAAAATTTTTTTTAATTTAAAAAAAAAAAAAATTTTTTTAATTAAAAAAAAAAAGGTGGTCGTTCGTTTTTCTTTATTCTCCAGTGCCAGCCTCAGGCCTCTGCTCACCGGTCTTTCTGCCCTGTTTCCCTAGTATTGGGTTCCCTGTCCCTTTAAGACTTCCAAAAAGCGCTTGCCAAAACAAAGCAGCAAAAAAGCAAAAAAAAAAAAAAAAATGGTCGCGCGCTTTTCTTATGTCCTCTGTCGCCCAGCCTCCAGTGCCTGCTCACTGTTCTTGCTGCCCTGTTTTCCCAGTATCGAGGGCCCTGCACTCTGGCCCAGATGGCTGGGGCTGGGTGTTCGGCAGCCCTGGGCTCCGTCTCCCTCCCGCTCTGCCTGCTCTTCTCCAGCCGGGAGCTGGGGGGAGGGGCGCTCGGCTCCCGCGGGGCCGGGGCTTGTATCTTACCCCCTTCGCGAGGCGCTGGGTTCTCTCAGGTGTGGATGTGGTCTGGATATTGTCCTGTGTCCTCTGGTCTTTATTCTAGGAAGGGTTGTCTTTGTTATATTTTCATAGATATATGTTGTTTTGGGAGGAGATTTCCGCTGCTCTACTCACGCCGCCATCTTCCGCCCCTCCCTCAATTTTATTTATTTCTTCTCTGATCTTTATTATGTCCTTCCTTCTGCTGACTTTGAGTTTCATTTGTTTTTGTTTTTCCAGTTTCAATAATTGTGTATTTAGACTATTAATTTGGAATTGTTCCTTCTTTTTTAAATAGGCCTGGATTGCTATGTACTTCCCTCAAACAACTGCCTTCACAGCATCCTGCCAAAGTTGGGGTGTTGTGCTATTGTTTTCACTTGTTTCCATATATTGCTTGATCTCTGTTTTAATTTGGTTATTGATCCATTGATTATTTAGGAGCATGTTGCTAAGCCTCCATGTGTTTGTGAGCCTTTTTGCTTTCTTTGTACAATTTATTTCTAGTTTTATACCCTTGTGACCTGAGAAGTTGATTCGTACAATTTCAATCTTTTTAAATTTACTGAGGCTCTTTTTGTGGCCTACTCTGTGGTCTATTCTGGAAAATGTTCTGTGTGCACTTGAAAAGAATGTGTACCCTGCTGCTTTTGGGTGGAGACTTCTATAGATGTCTGTTAGTTCCATCTGTTCTAATGTGTTGTTCAATGACTCTGTCTCCTTATTTATTTTCTGTCTGGTTGATCTGTCCTTTGGAGTGAGTGGAGTGTTGAAGTCTCCTAGAATGAATGCATTAAATTATATATTCCATTTTAATTCTGTTAGTATGTGTTTCACATGTGTAGGTGCTCCTGTCTTTGGTGCATAGATATTTATAATGGTTGTATCCTCTTGTTGGATTGACACCTTTGTCATTATGTAATGTCCTTCTTTGTCTCTTGTGACTTTCTTCATTTTGAAGTCTATTTTGTCTAATAAAAGTACTGCAACACCTCCTTTTTTCTCCCTATTAATTGCATGAAATATCTTTTTCTGTGCCTTCACTTTTAGTCTGTGTATGTCTTTGGGTTTGTAGTGAGTCTCTTGTAGACACATATAGTTGGATCTTGTTTTTTTTATCCATTCAGTGACTCTATGTCTTTTGATTGGTTTATTCAGACCATTTACATTTAGGGTGATTATCAATAGGTATGTAATTATTGCCATTGCAGGCTTCAGATTTGTGGTTACCAAAGGTTCAAGGGTAACTTCCTTACCATTTAAGAGTCTAACTTAACTCACTTAGTATGCTATTACAAACACAATCTAAAGGTTCTTTTTTTTCCCCCTCCTTTTCTTCCTCCTCCATTCTTTATATATTTGGTATCATATTCTTTACTCTTTGTCTATCCCTTTTTTTTACCTCTGGTGACAGCTATTTAACCTTAGGAACACTTCCATCTATAGCAGTCCCTCCATAATTTACTGTAGAGATGGTTTGTGGGAGCTAAATTCTCTCAATTTTTGCTTATCTGAAAATTGTTTAATCATCCTTCAAATTTAAATAATAATATTGTCAGATAAAGTATTCTTGGTTCAAGGCCTTCTGCTTCATTGCATTAAATATATCAGGCCACTCCCTTCTAGCCTGTAAGGTTTCTGCTGAGAAGTCTGCTGATAGCCTGATGGGTTTTCCTTGGTATGTGATATTATTTCTCTCTGGCTGCTTTTAATAGTCTGTCCTTATCCTTGATCTTTGCCTTATTATTATATGTCTTTGTGTTGTCCTCCTTGGGTCCCTGTGTTGGGAGATCTGTGCACCTCCATGGCCTGAGAGATTATCTCCTTCCCCAGATTGGGGAAGCTTTCAGCAATTACTTCCTCAAAGACACTTTCTTTCTCTTTTTCTGTCTTTCTTTCTTCTGGTACCACTATAAGATGAATGTTTTTCCATTTTGATTGGTCACAAAGTTCTCTCAATATTCTTTAATTCTTAGACATCCTTTTTTCTCTCTGTGCCTCAGCTTCTTTGTATTCCTCTTCCCTAATTTCTATTTCATTTATCGTCTCCTCCACCATATCTAATCTGCTCTTAATACCCTCCATTGTGTTCTTCAACAATCTGATCTCCATCCTAAATTCATTCCTGAGTTCTTGAATCATTTTCTGTCCCTCCATGAGCATGTTAATTATTTTTATTTAGAAATCTCTTTCAGGAAGATTCATGAGGTCGATTTCATTTGAATCTTTCTCAGATGTATTCATAATTTTGCTTTGAACCAGGTTCCTTTGACATTTCATAATTTGTCTGTGGTGCCCTCTAGTGCCCAGAAGCTCTACTCTCTGGTGCTGCTCAGCCCCTGGATCAATGTCAGGGGTCGCAGGAGAGCAGTGTTGGTGCTTGGGGGAAGGAAAGAGCTGTTTGCTGCTTACCAGCTGCTATGCCTGTCTCCACTGCCAGAACCAGTGGGCCAAACACACAGGTATAAGCCTCTATGCTTTGTGTTTGTAGCTGCCATAGGTGGGGTGCTCTCTGGCTGGCCTGATGCCAGGTCAGGGGGGTGCTGGTTTGCAAGTCTGAGCCAGGTGCAGGCTAGCTGGGAGGAAGACACAGCAGGCTGCATATCATGGTGGGGGGCCTTGGAGCTGTGTAGCCAGCCAGAGGGATGGAGCACCTGAAGATTGTTTAAGCCCCCAACCTGCTGGGCACCCGGACAATTTTGTCTACCTGTCCTTTCTCCTGAGCACTAAACTCTTGCAATACTTGTCCCTTTAGCAGCCCTCTTGCTTTTAGAAAGTCTCTCAGACTGCCCACCCAGATCAGCCAGATATGAATCCCTGTTTTCCACAAGCAGCTGTAATATCCATCTCTCCAGGTATTCCACCTGTCTTAGCTTTCCAACCCCACTAAATCACTAGAGCACCATGAAATGTAGATTCGTGCTCCCAGAGCACATCTCCAGGGCTAGGTGTTCAGCAGTCCTTGACTTCCACTCCCTCCCCGCTCTGTTTCCTTTCCTCCCACCAGTGAGCTGGGGTTGGGGAAGGACTTGTGTCCTTCTGGGCCACAGGTTTGGTACATTACCCTGTTCCGTGAGGTCTGGTCTTTTCTCCAGGTGTATGCAGTCTGGTGCAGCCTTCTTTCCTGTTGCTCTTTCAGGATTAGTTGTATTAAATTATATTTTCACATTATATGTGGTTTTAGGAGTAGGTCTCTGTCTCACCTCTCAGGCTGCCATCTTTAATCCTCTGTATAACCCCCTTTAAGACTTTTAAAGTGCCTGCTTTTCTTTTGTCCCAGGGCAGCCATCTGTGGAAATCTGTTCACAGTCTTAGTCTCCGATTTTCCTTTTCTGCTCCTCTAATATCCAGAGTACCATGCAATGTGTGTCTGTGCTCCAGGGGAAGATTACTAGGGCTGGTTATTTAGCAGTCCTGTGCTTCCACTCCCTCCCCTCTGGTGAGCTGAGGTGAGGAGAGTGCTCAGGCCCCCCGGGTCGCAGCTTTGTATCTTACCCTTTTCCGTGAGATGTTGTGTTCTTGGAGATGTAGCCTGGCTAGTCTACTGTATCTTCTGGTCACTCTTTTAGGAATAGTTGTATTTGCTGTATTTTCAAAATATATATGGTTTTGGGAGGAGATTTCCACTACCCAACTCACGCCATTATCTTTTCCTCTCCCATCCCTCTAGTTTTAAGTTATAAAATGGGAGTTAAGTTGCCCATTCACACGGATCACAATGTTCTACACAGCCCATGCCATGAATTGTTTCCCTGTTGTGCACTAACATTGCCCTGCTTTGAGGGTGTTGAGCTCTGTTTTTGTCAAATGCCTGGGCTAATGCTCTATTCAGTTCAGAAGTGAATATGGGGCATTACAACTCAAAACAAGCACTTTAGAAATTAAAGAAATTTTATATCATCTGTGGAATTTGAATCAGTCCTTTGTGATGGCTTAGCTCCCCTCTCTGCTGAAGTTTCATCCCACTTCTCAGTCACTGAAGTTACTCCTTTCAGTGGGCTCAGAGCCTCCAAGCACCTTTCACAGATAGTCATTCAATATTCCTTGAATTGAATGTACACTTTTTATTCAAAGGAAGATCTTGGTCTAAGACCGATGCATTAGTTCATGTGGTGGTTATAAGTTACTCTTAGAACTCAAAGTTCCAAATACAGTTTAGAAAGAATCTCTTATTAGGAAGGGTCCTTGACAATCTAGAATTTCCTGTGTGTTCCATGTAACACTAATCCTGTGAGATTATCCTTGAAGGGGTGTGGGGTCCCCTTGTTAGATACGTTTAGGAAACCCCACCTCCCACCCCCCACCCCATCTTGGGAGGTCTCAATGCACAATGGCCTATTAAGGGTGTTGAGAAGTCCTGTAGGGATCCTGCTTTTTGTGTTGTTGTTGTTTTTTCTTTTTTTTCATTGATATAAAATCTTATATTGGTTTCAAATACACAACACAGTGGTTCAATAGTTACCCATATTATTAAACCTCACCCCCACTAGTGTGGTTACTACCTGTCAACATAGAAAGATGTTACAGAATCAGTGGCTCTATTCTCCATGCTGTACTACTATCCCCATAACCAACTTGCATTATGATTGTGAATATCTGTGTCCCTTTGTCCCCTTCACCCTCCCCACCCACCCATTCCAACCCCTTCCCCAAGGTAACCACTAGTCACTTCTTAGTTTCTATGAGTCTACTGCTGTTTTGTTCATTCTATTTTGCTTTTTCCTTATATTCCACAGATAAGTGAAATCATATGGTATTTGTCTTTCTCCACTAAAATTTCTATTTTTAGTTTTTTGAGGAGAGGCCATACTGCTTTCCACAGTGGTTGCACTAATTTACATTCCCACCAACAGCATAGGAAGGTTCCCTTTCTTCCACATTCTTGGCAAAGCTTGTTATTTCTTGTCTTTTGGATAGTGGCCCTTCTAAATGGTGTAAGGTGATATCTCATTGTGGTGTTGATTTGAATTTCCCTGATGATTAGCAATGTGGAGCATCTTTTCATGTGCCTGTTGGCCATCTGTATTTCTTCTTTGGAAAAAAGTCTGTTCAGGTCCTCCACCCATTTTTTAATTGGGTTTTTGTATTTTTGGTGTTGAGGCATATGAGTTCTTTACATATTTGTTAACCCCATATTGGATGAGTCATTTACAAATATATTCTCCCATACTGTAGGGTGCCTTTTGTCCTGCTGATGGTGTCCTTTGCTGTACAGAAGCTTTTAAGTCTGATGCAATCCCACTAGTTCATTTCTGATTTTGTTTCCCTTGCCTGAGGAGATATGTCCAGGAAAAAATTGCTCATACTTATACTCAAGAGATTTTTGCCTGTTTTCTTCTAAGAGTTTTATGGTTTCATGACTTATATTCAGGTTTTTGACCCATTTTGAGTTTACTTTTGTGTGTAGAGTTAGATGACAGTCCAGTTTAATTATCTTCCATGCAGCTTTTAGTTTTCCCAACACCAGTTATTGAGGAGGCTGTCTTTTCCCCATTGTATATTCATGGCTCCTTTATCACATATTAATTGATCGTATATGTGTGGGTTTATATCTGGGCTCTCTTTTCTGTTCCATTGTTCTATGGGTCTGTTCTTGTGCCAGTACCATACTGTTTTGATTACTGTAGCTTTGTAATATAGCTTGAAGTCTGGAAATGCAATCTCCCCATCTTTGTTCTTTCTCAGGATTGCTTTCGCTATTCAGGGTCTTTTGAGGTTCTATATGAAATTTAGAACTATTTGTTCTAGTTAATTGAAAAAATGCTGTTGGTATTTTGATAGGGATTGCATAGACTCTGCAAATTCCTTTGGGAAGGATGGCCATTTTGACAATACTAATTCTTCCTGTCCATAAGCATGGGGTATATTTCCTTTTACTTGTGTCTTTCTTAATCTCTCTCATGGACATCACATTTCTTAGAGTACTAGTCTTTCATCTCCTTGGTTAGGTTTATTCCTAGGTATTTTATTCTTCTTGATGCAATTATAAATGGAATTGTTTTCCTGATTTTGCTTTCTGCTAGTTCATTGTTAGTATATAGAAACACAACAGATTTCTGTGTGTTAATTTTGTATCCTGCAACTTTGCTGAATCCAGTTATTAGTTCTAATAGTTTTTTGATGGAGTCTTTAGGATTTTCTATGTATAAAACCCTATTCATCTGCAACATGATTTGGTAAATTTTGCTCTTTGATTATGTCAGCTTGCTACGCCCTTACTGGTGTGACACAGGCTATATGTATAATAAGGCAACCATCTCTTTTTAGGCTCTAACTGCCACTCACTGCCTGTGAAAATTTGTCTCTAACTAACTCCTGACTGGCTAATCTTGTAGTGATATTGTAGCCTTTAATTGCTTCAAGTAAATGTTATGAGCGTTTTTTTCTTCAACTTAATTTTTTTTGAATAGACAGGAAGGGCTCATGTTTCAAATATCAAAAAGTAAGAAAGGTGTTGAGTGTCAAGTCTCCCTCCCACCTTATTCCCCATCTACTCAGTTACCATTTTCCAACACCATGAGGACTAACTGCTGCCTTGAATTTCTTGTCTAACCTTCCAGACAATGTTTAAGCATATCAGTCCTAATTCATATACATATATACACATATCTAGCCTTTCTGAAAAAAGAAATAGTAGCCTATTATATATTTTTTTCAAAGAGCAAAGATTGTTTATCATCATCTTAAGGAACATAAAAATCAGAAAATCGTATTCTGCTTCAAAGTCTTAACTTAAGCATGTGCAGAAGAAATAAGAAATGTGCCTGTTGAGGGTCTAGACATCTTGGACATGGCAAACCAGAGACTTCTGCATGACAGGAGTCCCTGTCAGGACTTGTAGTTTGTGTCAAGTTCACAAGCAAACCAAAGAAAAAAGGCTCCTTCTAACTTAGCCATGCAGAGATCTTCCCTGGAGACTTCACTGCCAATATGGAATACACATCATGCACATGCAAAGAAAAAGTGGTAGTATACAAAAGGAGATTTGCTAAATAAAAAATTTAAGTATCATTAGAAGGTTAGCAAAGAGGAAGCCAGGAAGAGGGAAAGAGTAGCCACACGCCAAGTGAAATATTCAGTAACAACTGCTGCTTCTTTTTTCAGTTTCAAACCACTGAAGCAGGGCACGTGTCCTATCTGATCAAGGCAGTCAAACAGAATGGTTAAAAGGATTTAAAGTCAGTCAGTATTGTGTTAGTGTCCCAGCTCTGTCACTTATTTTCTGTGTGATCTTGGGAAAGTTACTAACTTCTAGTGCCTCTACCTTATCACCTTATCATGTGAGCCACTAAGAGTACCTAACTCACAGGACTATTGTAAAGGTTATGGGAGATGGTGCTTATAATGAATTTAGCCAAGAACTTGACCCAGCTGGATCAGTATTTGCTGATCAAAGGTAATTTTTAATGGAACTTTTCCAGTGGAAGAATTATTCTGACTGTATCATTACCCCATCCAAGTAACGATCCCTTCATTCACTTAACAGTTCAGACTGAGAGCAGATTGTTGCTGGGTAGATTGGTGAGTTTCTACCTGCATAGTCTGAGTGTTTATTGTCAGTTACATTTGTGCTCTCCTTTTGCTACTGCCTCAGAAAGTTCTGATTTATCCAGTAGGTTTGGAGCTAATGTGGCAATATTAACCACTGAGAGACAATTTCAGTTCTGATGATTGACAGATTCTTGCACTTCACCTTAGTCCCTGGAAGTAGGGGGGACCTACTTGGACCTAGTGGACCAGAGTCATCTTGTTAATTTGTAGGAGTGGCTGAGAGAAAAATCCATTCCCAATATTGTCCATTAAGACAGCAGTAACTGCACTGAAGCTGTGTTCTTTACATAAGTAGAAATGATACTTGGCAGTACCACAGTCTGAAATCCAGCTGTATAATAAGAACCACATTGCTGATGTCAGCAGCTAGGAAGCTGTAGCCTGCTGAAAGTCTTTGGGACTCCAGCATCCACTCATATTTATGACATTTTTGCTTTTTTGCCCTTGAAATGACACACCATCTTTGAGTTTCAAAGAGAGTTCCAAATCGGAGAGGGCTGAGGCCATTTAAGAACTGATGGGAGAGTCCTGGCATTAAAGCAGCTGTCACCCAACAAATGAGGAAGAGAGTTACTTCAGAAACTATGAATCCACCAACTCCTTTAGAGCTAACATCTCCAGACAGTGCTCAGACACTGAAGGAAGTCTAAGTCTTTGGAATCCACCACAATACAAGTAAAGGAGGGGAATTCTTTCACATGTGGCCAGTGAAACAATGGCTAGCTGGACTTGACAAAAAAATGTCTGAACATGTCCAGGAAACATGCAAGCTATGGATGTTTTTAAATGTAGGTGTACATGTCTCATGGGGGCCCTCATGATAAATTGAGTGAAAAATAGTACTTAATATCTCTCTGGGTGATTCTGTTCTAGAATCAGCTAAATGACATGAACACTGTCATTTGGTATGGATGAGAATAATAAACTCACAAAGTAATTTTTATCCTGAATTCAGATCCCAACTGCTTCTCCCTCTCCTCTCTTTCCACATGCTGTAATGGGATAAATGATGTTTTCAATCAGGGAGGGATGGGAGAAATTAAGAAGCTTTAGGAAAAGTATATCCTGAATTTCCAAAAAGCTGTCTAGGTCAGTCCAGAGTCTAGTCAGAAAGTATATTCACCCTGCCTGGATATTTCCACTGACAGCGGAAGCGAGGCAGGGACAGCTGAGAATGATTACACTTGTGACCCTTTCCCAGGGAGATCCTGACGTTGAAGGTACTTGGAGACTCACATTTTGCCTTTATTTCTCTGGGTAGGCAGTCATGCTGAATGAATTTGTGATTCACTTAATAAACACTTGGGGGAATGACTTCTTGCTTCCCTGAGCCCTGTTTTTTTAATCTGGTCTGCACCACCCTTCCAAATATGAAAGAACAAAAAGTCTTAGAAAACCAGTGAGTGTCTTTTCTCCACATGGGTGAAGAATGTTTCCCTCCTGTTTGTGTTATTATGGGAGAGAGTGTGCAGCACTGGGACTGGCCCGACATTAGGGGGCAGCCCCACCTGCCTGTGCGGGGGTGGGGGTGGGGGTGGTTGAGAGAAGCACTATATTTCAAGTGGTTTGAAAAATGTAATAGGGTCTAGAAATGTAAAGTAATATTATTCTTTTCTGTCTGGGTAGCCTATCAGACTTCATAATACTACTAGACTAGTTTCCCAAGAACACTTCTGTACAGTTAAGAAAATTCACTCCCCTAACTACCTCTTAACAAGGCTCTCTAAAGTGTTTACCTTAGATATATGTTCTTTCTCACTTGAAAATTGTGACATCAAACAACATGGTATAACTATTGAAGAATTGAAGAATGGATAAGAAAAAAATAGAATTTACAGCCAGTTTATGTTGAACTGAAGAATTTGCTTGGCCCAGTCAGCTTACTTGTACTCAGATGGACTTCAGCCAACTTGATCTGGCTGCTCTTCAGAAGAAACATCCAGATGGCCCAAATAACCAACTTCATCTGCAATTATTCATTAGTTTTGCATGGCAAGGCTTAGCTTTGGCAAATCTTACAGCATATTAGTTTTTAACATTGTATTGATGTTTATAAGAAAAAATAAATTTCTGAGAACATAGCTTTAGTTTACATAGAGGGGCAATGTGCAAAGTTTTTCTAATGCTCTGTGGAGCATTAGAACTCAATTTAATAGAGACCATTTTGTTGACAGAGCATTTTGTATATGAAATGTAGATAGGTTCAAGTTCAAGTTCAGAGTTGCAAGTATCATTCTCTACATATTTATATACTTGGTGTGTCATAATTCTGGAGTAGACCAGTTGTTCAAAGTTACTATAGCATTACCAAATAGCCAAATGAAGTTTTGCTATTAAAGCTCCTGAACTTTCTGTCAAAAATTCAATATACACATCTCATTCCTATTTCACTTAAGACAATGGAGAGGAAAGAATAGACTGTTCCAACGTCATGAGGTTCCTGTGTAAAGAAGGTATTTCTGACTGTGTCTGCAGTAAGGTGTTTGGGGACACGGCCTTCCAGCTGTTGGCTTGTTTCACAGAAAGCTGCGTCAGTGCTCAAAGAGGACATACACAATGAAAATTTATGACATGCATGTTGTGTATGGCCTTGAAAGCTTTATATAAACAATCACAGTGAGGTGATTTTTCTATAGCAACTGCAAAATAGCATTGCCATTTAGAGCCTTCTGTTTCTGAAAGATGCTTAAGCCTCTCCTAGTACTCAGCACTTTAGACTTTGCTTTACCTTTACCTCTTGTCAACTGCAAGGAGCTCTTTGGTTTTATTTCCTTCTATCTAGTATCCTTCTTCTCCTGTTATAGCTGCCTATAAGTTTCCCTTCTACTTGCCTATTAGCCCTGCTATTCAATGAATAATCCTCAGGGTTTTGTACTAATTGCATAGAGTAGTAGTAGTGGGGCTAGGGGCAGTACTACTAGTCAATAATAAATAGGGAACTGCAGTAATAGAAAAATAGCTGCTGTCGTGGAAATAGCTTGTTTTTGCCTTCATAGCATCCATTTGTACTTTT
Source organism: Manis pentadactyla (assembly GCF_030020395.1). Classification (NCBI taxonomy): domain Eukaryota; kingdom Metazoa; phylum Chordata; class Mammalia; order Pholidota; family Manidae; genus Manis; species Manis pentadactyla. The sequence continues at coordinate 84,654,554 of NC_080026.1, forward strand.
GAAAACAGCTCCTCCATTTCCCTCTGGAGACTTGACATTCCTTACTCTCAGTCTACCTGAATGCAGGACCCAGGCCTGGCCAACCAGAACATCCCCTGCCCTGGCTCCAGTGACTGACTCACAGCTGGACATGAGAGCCAGCCAGGCCAATGACCCTTCATTCCAGGGGGATCACTTTCTCCTGGCTCAGCTGGAAGGATGTCTCAGCAGCCCCCTCGCCATCTCATGGGGGACACTCTGCCTGAGAGTGAAACCAATCAGAGGGCTACAGAGCCAAGTGATTTAAAGAAAACGCATGGGGAGGACCTTGGATGAGCTCCTAGATCCAGATGCTTAACTCAGATCGAGCTGGACTTCTGTCACTTACAACTAGAAGAATCCCGACTGCCACAGTGGTAGCTGTGCCATTTATTGAGCACTGCTTATGTGCTGGTCACCAGGACAGTACTTTAATAGCTGTCTCCTCACTTAATGCTGTACTGGTTCTCATTGTACAGATGAGGAAACAGGGAACTAAAGAGGGTAAGTAACTTGTCTGAGGGCTTATAGCTGGGGAGGAACACCAAAGCCTCTTATTTGATGATATTGATAACACAGGCTTGTGACGTCAACTCAGAGAAATATGCAGAGGGGAGGGCTGCTGCCAGCTGGGCGCTAAGGCAGTGACAGCATCCATTTAGACACCTGGGGTTTTAGAGTCTCTATCAAGCTAGTCTTCTCAGAGCTGACCACAGATGAAATGAAAGCCAGACAAAATTCTACTCACTTGGTCACGGGGCTGGTTAGATTCCGGGGTTCTCCACAGGGAAGAGGAGTGAAGGGGAGTCAGCTCCAAGGCTTCTGTGAAGAGACAGCCTGTAGTCGAGGCATGTGTATTAGTTTCTTAACACCTGGAGGAATTAAGGTGCCATCTGAAATGGGTGTTGAGACAAGCCCAAATAGGGTGAAGTGTCTGGTGGGAGGAGGAGGGAGAGGTGGACACTAGAACCCATTCCAGCCGGCGTCTGCCACTTGTGATTGATTCGGCATGGTATGGTCGAGGGTGAAGGGACGCCCTGGTGGTTAAAGGTTAAAAATGACCCAAATGGGTTCACTGTGCCAGGCTGGGGCCTGTTTGCCCCTCATCTACTGCTTGCCTTCCTCCTGCCCTCCTGTGCTTCTCAGGGACTGACCCCTGCAGGTTGTCTTTTCCAGCCTCCTCTGATGGATGGCTTCTGCCTGGGCACAGCCAATGGCAGGCTCCAGCGAGGGATGAGAGACTGGTGGGAGAATGCGGCTGAATTAGGGAGTTTCTTCCCCTCCTTCTTCAGCGATAGCTGGGTCTCCTCCATGGCTCCAGCTCTCCCAGGACAGACCCAGCACAGTTCCACTTTTGCCTCCTAAACCCAGCCCCTGGACCTCTGGAAAAGTTGCTCTTGCCCCTCCAGCCTGGGGGCTGGTAGCGACTTCCTGACGGCCTGACCTCTCTAGGTGTTGCAGCTCCTCTCACTTGTGTAACCAATTCTCTGTTGTAAATGTTTGCAATGTTTCCTGTTTTCCTGGTCAGCCAGAGGTCTAACATGCAACCACTTCCTGAGGGCAGCAGCCCTATTGAAGTACCTTTATATAGTATGTGCTTAAAACTCTGTAGGTGGGTTTGGAATCTCTTGCCAGCCTTACCCATCCCCTGTGCCCTCTGCTTTCTCAGGACTGCTCAGCCTGCTTCTCAGCCTTGTTTTAATGTGCTGGCTGGTCTCCGACTTCCTACTTTCTCCTTTGCAGTCTGCTAGGAGTTGAGCAACAGAACTTTTTCCTGAAAATCTTTTCTGTCTTCATATTAGACATCTGATTTTGTGTGGGCCCATCAGAGAAAACACACTTCCCTTTTCACTGAAGGCAAGGCATCTCAGCATGACTTGTTGCAATTGATTCTTTTTTTCTTCTTAATTTAAGAAACAAGTCTGATGTACCCTGAAAGCTGTGGCTATGGTTAATGGGCTTAGCATACTAATTACCCCTTAGTGTAGCAACCTTCACAAGTAGGTTTTCATCTGAGTGAATGTGAATCATGGTATTTGATACTATGGTATTGAAAAACATCCATCACTAAATAAAAACCATTTCTTGTAAGACATTTCTTCCAAATAAAGTCAAACTGAATTCCTTATTTGCACCTGAAAAAGGTGGGAAATGTATCTTTAGCTACAGCTTACACACCTGCTTCCAGTAGCCTCCAGAATGTCACATTTCCATTCCAAATCTTTCCTGTTGGTTTATTTGAACATCCTCCACCTCGGGGAGAGACCCAGAAGGTCCTGCATGGGTAAGTGGGGTCGACAGCACTGCTGACAGGAGCTGACAGAGCCCATGTGTTCTGGACAGTGTTTTGTCGGCAGTATTATCTGCAACCCGGGTTGGTCAGAGCAGGAGGATGCTGGGAGCGTCCACAGGAAGTAGGTATTTCCTGACCACCTTATCCCTTGCCAGCTCTCCAGCATTTTCTTGTCTACAACTAAAATGTTTTGCCTTGGATGTTCCTGCCTAAGGCGTCTTGAGACAGTGGACATTCTTTTTTTCCCTTTCATTTTCAACTTGTGCCAAATGTGTCAGGAGTCAAGCCCATATAGCATAGATCTTGGCCCCAGATCTTCATGTGATATGGTCTCTCTGTTTCCGACACAGGTAGCACAGTAACACAGTGTGTCTGAGGGTCTAACCCTTTAAGAAATCTTGGCCTGATGCTTGTGTAGAAATGAGAACTCTGTGAAGAGGAGACTGAGGGGACAGTCCTGGCAAACTCTCTCCTTCTTATGACCTGAGTAAGAAGACAGAGAGTGGGAGCCCCCTTGACTAGCTGTCCGAGGAGAGGACCAGAAGAAGCACCCACAGTCTCCTCCTTAGTGCCCAGTGCTGGCTGTCTCTTCACCTCAGACCAGGTCTCCATGCAGGGCCCCACTTCTGGCCCAACAGGTCAGCTCCAGGAAGACCATTCTCACAAACTGAAGTTACGCAGTGTGCAATCTGCCCAGCTGTGCATGGTAGCCTATTGTGGGACTGACACTTCCCTAGCTTCCTTTGCTATACCTAGACCTAGATCTGAAAGGCCATCTCTCTTTTAGCCCCAACTTTCTCTCTGTGTAAACTATTCCTGTTAGGCTTCAGTTTCTTTACCTGAGAAAAGAGGTGGGTGATCACTACCTCAGAAAGCTTTTATGAGACTGAATGAGCTGGCAAAAGAAGGGGCTTACATTATTTGGGAAAAGTCTTCCCAGAGACGATGTAGTATTATTTTCAAGTTGGCACCAACAAAATTACTCTTTGAAAATGAAAAACTTACCCATATGAGCTAAACTAACTTATCCCATGTGCTGTGCTAGAATGACCGTGGAAATCAGCAAGGGCAATAAGCCCCCAGGACCCCAAAGAAATGAGTCTGACCTTGCATCAAACATGCTTTGGAAAATTAAGGGTCGTGAGTGGCTGTGAAATTAGTATTACCTCTCTGTGCTAACACCATTCTTGAGTTGATAACTGTAACAATTACTATTCTTAGAGTCAGCTTCATTAGGAAATGCTGTAGGTTATAAGAGAGGCTGTATTTAAGTACCAGATGGGTTCAGAGAGAAGGGGTGGAGGAGCAGCTCTAATAAAAGGAAGCTCACAGAACCAACAAGAGGTTTTTTTTTTTTTTTGGAGGAACAACTGGATTGGCTTTGAAGGGAGAGGCTAAGAATATAGACACAGACAAGACAGGTGTGAGAGATTGCATAGGCAGAGAAAAAGTTTGGTATGTTAGTGGGATAAACAATTGATTGGAATGGAGCCCATGCATTTGAGGAGTGAGAGATTGGGACTGGTGGGATAGAGTCATCTCAGACCACAGACTAGCAAAGAAGGCTAGCAAAGCACTGTGAGGCCTGTTTGGTGCTCAGCACCACTGAACATGTACTTTCCATGGCCATCAAACCAAGTATGTGGGGAAAAACCTATTCCTTCATCCAGGTCATAAACTTAGAGAATCTTAACACTATTTTTCTACCTGCATGATCTGGTGCTTCTCTCTATATATAATTTCCAATGTGGAGACACACACTACTTTATACTTAAATAGTCCCTTCCTTAAGGGGTGTTTAGACTGGAACTTGTTTTCAAAGATATGTTTGTCCCCCAGCAAAGAAAACAAATAGATTATCCTAAAACTGGCATCCTTCAAATTAGAAACCGAAGGGAGTTGCTGCAAAGTATTTGTCATTGATAATTAACACTGACACCAAAGTCTCTTTTTTTGGAAGCTTAAGTCCTTAAGCTTTCTTTTCAAGTGGCATTGACCATTTAGACAGAGCATAGACCTCTCTGAGATGAGGGGATTAATTTCCTGATGTGGCCCCTGACTCAGAAGCAAGCTGGTGGTGCAATCTCAGCAGCCATCAGGCAAGGACTCATGGTGACCTTGGGGCAGTCCTCAAATGGAGAGACCACTGCATCTTGCCAAGGTAGCAGCCTCCTCAGGGCAGGTGATGTATGGAGTACATGCCTGGTTGCAATGAGCTTAAATAAAGCAAGGAGCTTATCAAGAAAACTTAAATAATGGTTATAAAGATGTTCAGACACTATGGAAATAAATTTCAGCCTGTCCTCAGGAAACCAAGCTTGAAACTGGGAGCCACCATGGGGACCGCAGCTTCTCTCTGTTTCTAGAGCATCACAGTCCCTCATCTGCTTTCTTCTGTGGCTGCTTTATTCTTGTCTCTGCAAACCTAACTTGCTTGATTCTTGTTATTCACAGCCATTGTTTCCTCAGATCAACACAATCACTGATGGAGTGACTACTGAGCTAATTACTCCCAGGGGCAATGCAGGATTAGGTTCCTACAAGCCTCTGGTCACAACATTTTTGCCAACCAATCAGCACATAACCTTGTTCTATGTGTATTTCTGTTTCAAAGTGCCTTATTGAATATATATTGTTGATTCATTCATATTGAACTCACAACAAATAGTGCTCTAATACATGCCTGAAGGGAACTTCTTTAACACATGTATTTTCTCTCTAAGGAGCGTCACAGCCTTCTTAAGCCTAGGGGCACTAGGGAGCACTCAGGACTATCCTTGGGGGCCATTTAAAACAGTGAAATCACCAACAAAAAGCACATAAAAATGAAAAATGTGGCACTAAGTAAACTGAAAAGGATGCTTGTTTATAGCACGAAATCTGAAAACAAGAAGGCAGAGTGTCACCTTGTTCAGCCTCAGCTGGGAGCGTGGCATTGAGTGACTCCAATTATTCACCATTTGCTCATGCAAATGACTGTCCAAGCAGTGCAAGTACTGATTTTGGGGTTATAGATAAATTTTAGTGAGTGAGCAAAATCACAAATACGGACAATGAAGATCAAGATCGACTGTAGCTGCTTCTCTTGGCCCCAGGTTTCTGCTGCCCTAGAGCTTCAGCTCTCCTGAGGGCCTTCACTCCCATCAGCTCCAGCTTCCCCCTGGCCCGCGCCATCTCGCCTCTCTGCTCCCCATGGCTAAGTTGCTTCAGGTCTCCACTCCAAATTCTGTCAAAAAGACACCGTTTGGTTTAGTCAAGCTTGGATTTGATTCTCTTTGGGTCAAATGTCCATCCATGGTCCAGTCAATGGTGAGATCTCCAGCAGGGGTCGGTTTTGATTCGTTAATACTGAACTCACAAAATAGCACTCTAATACATGCTTGTGTTGGGGAAAGGAAGTCATATGATCCAGGGGCCTGCCTGTGGGGCATATTAAACCAAAAACAGAAGGTAGAGATTGCAGATGAAATAACTACTTTTCTGGTATGTTATAACCTCAGGAGCACCAGGAAATATCTCTTTCCACTTTCTTTCCTTTCTGCATTTCCCCCAAATGGTAAAATTTCCTTCACAAGAATAAAGACTCTTTTCTCATGGTTGAAGATAGGTCTTAAAATGCCCAAGTGCTTTGGAGGTGTTAAGAAGAAGAATGTTGATTCTCACAACGGTTAAAATGGCTAATGATAAGTCACTTTTTGGGCATCAGGGGACTGCAGAAGATAGGACAGGCCCTGACTGCCTTGTCTTCCCCTTCCTCCCCAGGGTTCTGCACCATGAAGCAGAAAGCAGCACAGGAACGGTAAGCAGGGAGCTCTGGGGGAAATGGCATCTGAACCCCAGTTTTACTAGAGCCGGTGTTTGTTTGTTTATGTTGGCTTTGTTTTTTGCCCCAAATTCCCAGACTCTCTCAGTGAGGGGGAGCTCCTGAAGCACATAGTGGTCCACTGCTATGTCTGTGGGAAGCTTCAAAGGTAACCCCTGAGAGTCAGGTATGAGTTTTTCTAAACATTGTCAATTCAACACTGTCTCGGCAACAACTCCAAACTTATATATCCAGCTATCATGCAGCCAGACAATAATTCAGTTAACAGGACTCTGCCTCTTTAAGTATAATTTAACAACTATCTTTCTCTTTCCCTTGAGCTTTCTCTTACAATTTTCCCTCATCTCCAGTATAGCAAAGTGCTTCTTCTAAACAAATGCAACGAGTGAACCTAATAATAGATCTCTTCCAAAAATGCCAAGAGACTAAAATCTTCTCCATCTTATGGCTCCAGAAAGAGAGGAAAAGAGAATGGCAAGATGGAGAGATCATCTTTTTAGAGGCAAAGAGATTAGGAAGTTAAAGCTACACATGAAAATGGCCCACAGCTGGACGTGGCTGGAAGGGAGGCTGCCCACAGGGAGATGAGGCAGCAGGAGTTCAGGGGGCTGGGTCGGAGACAGAGGGATGGAGGCCGGAGAGTCTGGGGTAGGGTTCCTATCTGATTGGGTAGATAAGAGAAGACCACTGTAGCCTTTGGGAAGAAGAATGATATAGGAGAACTAATGTCTAAGAAAACTGATTCCCAGAGAACTGGGGAAGTCCAGGCTATGACTTCAAGAACTGGAGAGATTTGGAAGCCAGTACAACTGGGAATTAACCAAGGGCTCAAATGCAGTGCCTGACAACAGGCCAGGCTGAGAATGGCTCATAACATTATCTAAAGGTCTCGTTGAATTTTAGAGCTACAACAACTATAACAGAAAAAACTGCTTCTTGGTGTCAATTAGCATTTGGGATTGTTTTCCCTGACATAAACGGTGGGATGTTAATGTAGGAGCAGCATATGCTTCCTCCCTGTAGCACACTGCGCTTCCCCTCCAAAGATGCTTCTTCCCTGTTTTCCTGAGGTCATATCCTGGCGTCCTGAAAGGGTTGAAGGAGATTATATAACTGTCTGAAGTAATACAGAACATGAAATAATAAATAAGCTATGTAAATTGTGAAACATGAGTCATGAGTCTCTTCTGCATCTTTATAACTGCATTTTAAAAATTACATATTTTCCCTTCATGAGAGAAATCTAAAACAAAACAGAATTAAAAAAATAACACTAAGTGCCCTCTCATGGAGATACCTATTTTATCACATCAGATTATGCTGCAGCAACTGCTACTGAAATAACAGCCCACATTTTTTTGAGGGTCTATTGTGTGTTAAGCACTCAAAACCACCTACTTCTATACCTCTTTTGGAGACAAGGAAACCAAAAACACAGAGGTCACCTAGGTACTAATTGTGACAGCTGAGACTTGAACTTTGGGCCACTTGTGTCTGAAGACCACCATCTTACTCATTACACTATACCCTCACCTCTGCCTCCCCTCAGAGCAGAATTCCATAGAGACCCAACCAAAGCAAGCTTGAGGGTGACCACCTGTCCCACAACAGGCCACTCTCCTGGCTGACCTGCTTACATTACAGAAGGAAACTTCCTGCTGCAAATCTCTGTGTGTTACCAGTATCTTCCTCTCCTCTGCTCACATCCTGATCTTTGAAGATCTTCAAGCTCCTAGGCGGCAAACTACAACAATGCTTGAGAAGACGAGGTATTAAAATATGAAATAGCAGCAGAGTCTAGGGAAGCCTGACAAAGTACCTGTACTTAGAGTAACCTATAAAAAAATCTATCTGCAAGAATAGTTTTGGAACAAAGAGAATGAAACCAAAACTTTGATGGAGATACAGATGACTGAATGGGTTGAGGCTAATCTTGAAAGAAGACTTAAAATTCTTATAGAATAAGAATTCTTCAGAGCCCTCCAGTTTCCTAGAGTATAGTTTGAGTGCTCTCCTCTCTCTAGAGAGAAGATTAAGTTCTAGGGTTAAATATATTTAAATCAGACCTGGGCTAGGTGACAGAGATACAGTGACAAAAAGACAAAGTCTGTACCCTTAAGGAGAGGAAAGACTGATTGGAGAAGGGAGCATAAGAATGCAAAAGGTCAGCTCTGAAGTTTGATTGAAAAGAAATTTTTTTCTGAAAAGATTAAATGATATGATTTCAATAGATGCAAGAACAGCATTCAGTAAAAAAAAATTATTTGTTATTAAAATATAAGAAATAACTCTTGGGAAACAGGAATAAAAAGACACTTCCTTCATGTGATAAAGGATGTCTACTAAACCCATCAAGTATAATAATTAATTTTGAAGTTTTACAAACATCCTTATTTCATTTAGGAATATCATAAAGTCTACGACCACATCTACCATTCAACACTGACTTGGCACTCTAAACCAACACAAGAAAATAAGTTAAAAAAGACGGCATGAGATTGGAAAAAAGAGATTAATGGTCATTTTTTGTAGCTTATTTCATAATTCATTTCAAAAAGTGAAAGAATCAATGGGCAAACATTTATAAATAATAAAAGGGTTTTGCAAGGCAGCTAAATACAAAAGCAAACCAAAAGTCTAATAATAATATTTGGCAATTGTATAGCACTTCATGCATTTCAGAGCAATCAGATACGTTCTCGTTTACCAAAGTTCCCCCAAATCCTGCGAGCATGATTTATCAGCAGCAGGTGATCCTGCTGGGTATCAGGTCAGCAGGTGAGCAGCAGGGAATACATCATTCCAATCTCACAAATGTGTAACTGAGGCAGAGAGATTGTATCTTTCCTCTTCTTAAAACCTGAGGTATAATTTATATATGGTGATACTCATACTTTTTGGTGTTACTGTTCTGTGATTTTTATGAACATATAGTCATGTAAGAACCACCACAATCAAGAAACAGAACAAATCCATCATCCCTAAAAGGCCTCAGATGCTTCTTGTAGTCAGCCCTTCTCGGCTCCCAGCCCTGATGACCACTGCTAACTTCTCAGTCCTATAGTTCTGCCTTTCCACCTGCTTTTCTTTTTCTTAAACTTCAGCCTACACATAAATGGAATCACACAGTCTGTAGCCTTCTGCATCTGACTTCTTTCACTTAGCGGAGTGAATTTGAGATTCACCTATGTTACAGTATGTAACACTAGGTAGTTCCTTTTATCACTGGGCAGCATTCCATTGTTTGGATGCCCCAGAGTTTGTCCATTCATCCACTGAAAGGTATTTGTTTCCAATTAGGGTGATTATGAACAAAGGCACATAAAAATTTGTGGACAGGTTTTTATGTGAATGTAACTTTTCATTTCTCTTGGGTAAATGCCTAGGAGGGATTGCTAGATGGGGGACAAGCACTGCCCACTTGTAACTTTTTGTCCCAGAATAACCATGTGTCCACATAGCCCCCATCTTTGGGTGATATGCTAGACATGCATGTTGATGGTCCGGGGCTGGCCAAACCCAGGCCTGCCTTATCAATGGAAACATCTTGTTGGGAGGCAGAGCCCTCTGACCAAGGTTTTATTCCAGGGCTCTGCTAGCCCAAGAATGATCTCTTATAGCAAAGCACCTAGTCTTTGTCCCCTCACCCCTGGCACACAAGTAGTCTTTTCCCCCTCATCCCATATAAGCAGTTCCCTCCCTGTCCACGCAAGCTGTGCACAACATCATCTAGCTGGCCATGCCTGGACTCTCTGTGCCAAAGTCCCAATGAACCTTCATGTCTCATATGGTGTCTAGTGGTCTTTTTCAGTCTTCTGAGCACTTTCCCATCAGAACTCACCCAGCTGGGTGTACAACTGGACTTGTGATCACACACTAGGTCAAGTGGTTAAGTGTGTGTTTATCTTTATAAAAAACTGGCAAACTGTTTCCAAATTGGCTGTACCATCCTGCATTCCCACCAGCAATGTATGAGAATTCCAGTTGCTCTGCATCCTTGTTAGCACTGGTACGGTCAGCAGTTTTTAAACTTTAATCATTCTAATAGTGTGTAGTAGTATTTCATTGTGGTTTTAATTTCCACTTCCTTAATGACTAAGGATGTTGAGTACTTTTTCAGGTACTTATTTGCCATATGTCTATCTTGTTTGGTAAAGAAAGAAGAGGTGGTGGGAAAAGTTTTGCCTATTTTTAAAAAGTGGTTATTTCTTATTGAATTGTAAGCATTCTTTATATATTCCAGGTATGTCCTTTATCAGATATGTGCTTTTCAAGGATTTCTCCCAGTCGGTGGCTTGTGTTTTCATTCTTTTAACAGGGTTTTTATAGAGCAGAGGCTTTTGATTTTGATGGAGTCCAATTTATTATTTCTCTTCTGTGAATTATGCTTTTGATGCTATATTTGAGAAATCATTGCTTAATGTAAGTCATGAAGATTTTCTCCTAAGAGCTTATAGCTGATTCCTAATGAAACTAGTCCTAAAACTTAGATTCTCTATCCCTTCACTGATTATTCTATTTCACCACATCATGATCCTACAAGGTAAGTTTCATAAATTAAGGGAAAAAAGGATAATTACAATGTGGTCTTTGAACACATACACAGGACCATGTCATTTAGCAGTTAATTTTTCTCGAAACTTCTCACATATGTTGTTTTGCTTCAACAACTCAAGTCAATTTCTTGAGAGCAAGGCTCATGCTCTGTAATGACTACCATGTCCACCACTGCAGGCCCAATGAGAGACATCCAATTTTACCCTGTAATGCAGCAGACTGTGTTCACTGACTGGAGGGAACATTCTAGACTTCTCTCATTCTGTTAACCCTGAGATCAAATCCGTTCTTCTTCAGCTGGATCAGGCACTAGGCCAAGAGGCTGCTCTGTTCTCTAGATGGGGCCACTATTTAAGTGACAGCATAGAGGAGTTAGCATCTCCCAGACAATGCTAAGCACTCAATAGCCAACTCAATAGGAATTTGAGACACTGGAAAGAAATACAACACAAATTGTGAAGAAATCTGTTAAGTCGTCTAAGCTTGGTTGAAATAAAAAGGGGGTAAATAGGAGTTTCAGTGTGGGTATCTGGGGTATCTGGGGACTAAATGGCCAAACTAAAAGCTCAATAAATTGTTCTAAAAGTATTCCAGGAGTCACTGTTATAATTTAGATAAGAACTCAAAGCTCCTCCCTCCAAGCCTACTGACCAATGACTGGAGCCTCAGACATGTGCTCTGGCGCCGACACCATTGATGATGCAATTGCCGAGGAAATGACCTCCAGTATTGCACCCTTGGTGCTGCTGGGTCACTGTCTCTCTCGGCGCAGACGTGAGTAAGTACACCTTCATTCTCAGTTGCGGGGAGGAGACAGAAGGCACACAGAGCAATCATGGGTGTGGCAGGGGAGCTGGAGGGGCTAGGATGAAGGCACATGATCCTCTTGAGAAGCATAATACATCACAAAAATCAGCTAGAGAAAACAGAATAAAGGAAACTTCATTAAAAAAATTAAACCTTGAGAGAAAGGAAGAATGTTTATTAAAATGGTTTTTCCAGTTTAAAATGGTCTTATATTTCATCAAGAGTGGAGTATAATTTCAAGAATGTTTGGAGGAGCAAGGAATGCTGAGAAAGGATTTCCAAGTAGATACACAGTTGTAAGAGTAAAGACTTTCTAAACAGATACTTCTATGACAAAATTTAAGGTGTCTCACAGCTAATACTGTTATTACTAAAATTGATATGGTTTTTGCCACACGTAAGTATGTGTTCAAACCGAAAGGAACTGGAGCTGTAATGTTAACACATCCAGGAAGGAAATGAGAACTATCCATTCAACTTTATGAGGATTAATATTAAGATGAATCATATGGAAACTGCGCTGTAATTTAAAAATTTGCAACAGTCAGCAATTCTAGATGGTTCAACCTTAATTCTGAATCAGAGTTCAGTTATAATGATCAGTGTTCTAGCTAGAGTATATCTCCAGTCGGTATTGATTTTCCTGACTGAAGCCTTCCTGATGGGCGCAGCCGCAGACCATGATTCAGGAATGACTTGTAGGGTTCCTTCCCGCTGGTCCAGTTGAAGGATGATACTGGCCCTTTCTCCCCTCAGCCATCATTACCGTCCTCTTCAAAAACATAGTCATGATGGCATGTGGAATTAGCACCTCATCTAAGCTGAGCATTTTGGAAATGCTCAGTTGTACAGATTTCTTCTTTGTAAAGAGACCAAAGTATGTTTCAGCTGCCAAATGTTTTTCAATTTGTTCAGTAAGTTCTCTCCGTTTGGGGCAGCCAAAAAATAGAGACCTCAAAATGCATATGTGAACTTTTATCTAAGCAAAGGTCTATCCATTGCTTTTAACTGACTCATTTAATAAGAGAATTGAGCACCTGTCATGGGCCCAGCACTAGACTTGACACTGTGGGGATTCCAAAGCTGTGAATTTCCAGGTAGGTGGACAAACATGATAAACATCGACCTGGGCTAAGTTACCTGAGTTGAGACTTCAGGAACAAAGCAATGCATTTGGGAAGTCACACTGTAATAATGGTACAAATGCCAGGAGATTTGTGCAGATAGTGTTTTGAATTTAGGAAGAGGAGGATAGATAGCTCTGTGGCTAGAGAAGTTTAGAGGTGAAATTTTACAGGGTTTGAAGGAAGGGTAGCATTTAGAGAGGGGAGGAAGAGAGAAAAGACAGTCCAGGTAGAAGCTACAGGATGAACAAAAGCAGGATAGTTTATGAGCATCGTGAGTAATAGTGTCTATTATTTATTATGTGGGTGGTCAGGTGAAAGGCTTTATTATTTATTAATGGAAAGATTCACAAATGAAAAGGAAACAAAGTTTCCTGGGCTCTTTTCCCACCTCCTCTCCTCTCCTCACTTGCCCTCATTGCTGAGTCTGAGTGGTATTGAAATTATGCCATTGACTCGGGAATTCCTTCATACTCCTGACAGTGCCGCCACATTGAAAATGAGAAGTCACAACTATCGTCTTTCAAAAGTACTAGGTTTTATGCATTTTAAAATGTGTCCATGATTGATAACTTCATTGATGGGCTTAACTGTTAAAATACTGTAAATTAAAATGATTAACAGTTTCAGAGAAGGCTATAAAAGACTAAGCTAATCATCACTTCTCCATTCAGCCCAGAAGCCATGCCCATGGGTGGTTAGTGACTTCATGGGGATTGCTCTCTATGGCATTTTTATTTTAAGAGAAGTTGTGGAGGAGAGGACAATGCCTTACCCAGAAGAATGAATTTCTCTTGGTAGAATTTTAGATCCTAGAGTACATAATTGGGACAGATGGTTTAAGACAGGGAATATTTCAAATATCACTATATTCCAAATAACTATTTTTGTGCCTAGAAGGGAGGCTAGCACTAGAAGTGATGATAATAGAGAGGCAGTGGCCTCTTCTGCTGCCTTCTCACACTTACAGGCCTAGTGCCAGAACCTCCATGCGAGCCGGGATGAGTCTGCTGGCCCACTGAGACAGAATGCTGAGAAACCAGATCCCTCCAAAAGAAAAAATAATTCTGGCAGGTGAGAAAATCCTCGTCACGGTTTAAACAGTGCTTCAAAATGGCCGGTATGCATGAAAGGATCCTGGGATGACGCCAGGCTAATTTCCAGGGCCTGTTGCCATAGCCTCCCTCCCACTAATGCAAGTTCACCTGGGCGCAGAGCATGGCTGCCCAAGGCCAGCCCCAGGTGGGTTGCTAATAGCATACAGCAGGATGCTGAGGGGAGCTTTTCCTGTCACCCCAGAATTGTTCCAAACAGCAGAAAGTTAGTACCCTTCCTCCCAGAGACAGTGGCCCAAAATTGGAACCAGACATTCCCCCACACCAACTTACTAAACATCTACGGAACCAGCCCTACCAAAATCAACAACAGCCACTCCCCCCGCTCCACCCACGTTCTGCAGTTCCATCCTTTTGGGGAGAGGCCTGGCAGGGGAGACTCAATAAGCGTCTTGGGTCGGCCTTGCAGGAATCCAGGGGGCTTGCTAACACAGCCTTGCAGGGACGGTGTTTAACTGAGAAGCACACCCCTTGACACCATTGGATTTACCTAAGATGTCATTAAAGGTCAGGAAATGGAATTAAAGAGAGTATAGTTAATGGCAGTGATTGGAAAAATATTATTGCTTCATGTTAATACATAATAAAATTAAGATGTCTCAAACTGGTTGCAGTCATACATCCACCATTGCACATTTTTTTACATCCATATGATATACAATCTACCCCCTGAAACCATTCAAATGCAATTTCTGCTCAGAGTAATACACAATAACCTCTTTACCTTAATTATTTAGGGGCCTCCTGGTTTCTTTCCCCTTAACAAACCTACCTTGATTTCCCTCACTTATACTAAGATTTAAAAGACTTTACAAGTTAATATAATGCTTTGAACAATCAAGGGAGGATCACAAAGGTTCACTAGAGACTTCTAATTGTCTCTGGATCCCTAATTGTAGGTTCGCACTAACTTGCACGTGGTCATTCCCAACCTTGGGGGCAGTCAGCCTGTCAGTAATGCATGTCAGAGCCACTGGGTGGCACTGGTAGGCCTGAGATGTGGGCAAGAAGGGGGATGAAAGAAAGGAAAAGGAGTCAAGTGGAAGGGCAGACAAGAGAGGGAGAGAAAAGAAAGGAATAGTGAGAAAAGAAAGATGAGGCCACAGGCAACAACTGCCTCAGGTGGCCTCTGTAGCAGTGGACACACACTGATGAGCCCAGCATGCTTTATTCATCTTTGTGCTCTCAGGACCTCGCTCTATGTGGGGCCCTCCACTGAGGCTCAGGGCCTGTCAGCTGTGGACTGAATGCTGCTGCACCTCCCGAAGTGGTGCTCAAATGGGGAGGTTGCGGCAGTGTGTGTCTGAACACTCCAACCTATTGTTATGAAAATTCAAGGAGTGATGCCTCAGGGGGGTTCTCAATCAACGGCAACTCTTTGCCTTAAAAAGAAGCAAAGCAGGAGTATCAGTACACAGTAGGTTACACTATCCAGACGTTGGTAAATTTACTGTGTAAAGGGATCAATGAAAAGTATTTTAGTCTTGCAAGCCATACAGTCTCTGTCATAGCTGCTAAACTCTCACTGTAGCATAAAAGCGGCCAGTGACAATACATAACGAATGGGTGAGGCCATGTGCCATAAACTTTATGAAAACAGGCAACAGGTTAGATTTGTTCTGATAATCTTTGATTTTTCCAGACTTGCTCTTAACATCCTCTTTGATCCAACTGCATTCTTTTGGCACATGACTTTCCATTGGTCTCACTCCAAATCTGTGTTGACTATATGATCTTAGACTATAAACACTTCGGGGAAATCTAAGAGCCATACAGATGACATCAATACACCATAAGGACTCCTGTCTTCCTGTCTGATCACATTCGAGGGCTGTCTCAGGGAGTATTCATAGAGAAGACCTTAGCTTTGAGATTCTCATGACACATAGTTTATGAAAATTCCACAAAGGCATAGATGAAGCAATGTGATTAATGCCAAGTTTGCAGAACATAAAGTCCTGGGAATACTGCTCTCTGGATACAGCAAACCAGATTCAAACCAACTTGAGAAAGGTCAGTCCCAGCCCAAACTGTGAAGTACCTAAAGTTTGTCTTTAGAAATGTCCAGCCACACATTCTCTACACCTCCTCTTCCAGTGTTCAGTGCCCTCATTCATTCCCTTCCCACTCTCATTCCACTGAGACCTTGATTCTCCACCTTAGTTAAGTGAAAATGACTTATGACAGATTGAATTGCTTCCCACCGAAGGATGCTCACATCTTTGTAAGGTTGAGAGCATTTTAATAAAGGGACACAGTATTAATGGAATATTATACCTCTGGTGGTGATTTTTTATTTGAAAGTGGACTCTACATTGACCATGGTCAATGGGAAAATCCAGGGGAAATATTGAGTATTTTCACAACATACAGCCCTCTGGCTTTGCATAATTCCATGGATTCGGATGTGAATGGCATCTTTTGGAGTGGTGTAACAGTGTCTCAGGTAGTGGGTTCTCGTGTGTGTGTGTGTGTGTGTGTGTGTGTGTGTGTGTGTGTAGCAATTCCTAAGATAAAGACTAAGTTCCCTAAGGAATAGATAACTGAGGTGTGGGTTTGTACTTTTGAGTTCTTGTGGGAAATGAAGGAATTGGCATGGGTAAGGTTTTTTGCATGCTAAATGGAATTCAACACTCTGGGCAATGAAATACATGAAAATATATTTCCTTCCTAGGAGAGTTTTACTCACATAGTTAATCATGTTGCGGACCTCTTATGTATTTCGAAACCTATGCAGTTGCACCTCTTACTCCAGCACTGCAGCTCCTGGAAGGTGTGGGCAGCTTCCTGCAGGCTCAACCCAACAGCTCTGTGGCCATCTTTCTCACTGCCCCTCTGCCTGCAGGTGGAGGTTCATTGGACACAGCTCTGCATTCATACATGGGTAACTTGGAAATGTGGAGCTCCCTTGATCAGTAGGGAACAGGATCCAGTGCATAAATGCTTCCTTCGTTACCCCAGTACAGATTGTTCTGTGACCACATTCTACAAGGTTCCTCGAAAGGTCCTACAGAGATCAAGCAACAGTCTCCCACAGCAGGGACCAACTTCCAACAGAATCCTGGCACTGACTCCCTCTTCCCTTGTTCATTCTCGTCCCTTATCTGCTCCCTGGGGTCACATGACAAATAAATCCTTTGTCTGAGGTTCTGCTTTTGGGGAAACCCAGGCTAAGATACTGTGCTTTTTCATTTGCCATGAGAAAAACTGTTGTCTGACACAAGATGCTCTGGGTTATCTACAGGCCAAATTGTATGCTAGTGAAAACATCTTATTCTTGAATAGTAGTCTTCAGAGTACATGGATGAAAAACATGTTTATACACAGGATCTCAAGGACAAAGTTTATCTGTGGTCCCTCCCGCTCCATTCCCCACTGCTTACACTCCCTGGGTGTTGACATCTTCTACTGCCCCTCTGATCTTTCTGACAGTCCCAGTTCCAGACATAGACAGTGTCAACCCTGCTCAATATCTGCTTCTAGCTGGATCAGGCCTCCTGCCAGTCCACTGCACATGAAACCAGATGTGGCCATCAACTGGGTACTGATCAGTCCAAGCAACATCTAACCCAAGGGTAGCCCAATGCATGAGCTGGTTATGGTCCATTAGGTGGCTGGATGAGAAAGACTCTACCCAGCTAGGCTGATGTAATTAGCTAGGACAAAAACTCCTGCTTATTCAGAATTTGGACTTGAAAACATAGTGAAAATTAACTAGTCTATGGTGACTGTTTTCCTCCAGGACAGTAACAAACAATGATATCTAATAGAGATCATCTCTCCATAGGCAGGAACTCTCTAGAGAGGAAGCCTCAGCTCAAAGGGGTGATACCAAGGCACTGGGGCAGCCAGTGGGAGATAGGGGGAAAGTGAGGATAGTTTCAACGTCCCTTGGATGACCCTGCCGAAGGAGCTGCTCAGACCTCCTCTGTGCAACTCCAGCTCCTTGCTAGGAATTTGGTCCTGGAGAAAATGACAGGGATCTACTCATATCTGGCAGTTCTTCCACTTTGGAACATACATTCCACAGAGGGCTAAGCTTGTGACTTCTCAACAGTCACGCCAATGACTAATGTCTATGGTATAGGGAGTCCACATCCCAAACTTCTGGGGTTGTCCAGACTTCAAATACACTGTCCCCGGGTTGCTATAAATCATTGCTGTAGCCCAGAAGTTCCAATGTTTGGTAAACAGCTTCAAAATAATTTGCACATGGATTCAAAAGACAGGTTTCACACTGGCTGAAGAAATATCAATGATGCATGGAGACATAGAACACTAAGTGTCTAAATCTGTCTAGATGCAATCTCCTACTTCAAAATCATTAGAAATACACTCAAAATCATTGAAAACATTATAGAATTCTATTTTACTGTTAAAAGACATACAAATCAAAGAAGAAAAAAATATATAGTTTTAAAGGGATACTACCTTAGGAATATCCCTTTTGTTAGAAACGTGATAGTTCAAAAGAAACATTTTGTCCCTAGTACATGGTATTTCATCAATGTAATGATGCACATTTATTAGAATTTTACATCTCTGAAATTGTGTGCATCTTTTTCAGTTGATGGCATTGTGTATTTTAATTAAAAACATTTTTTCTTTCTTAGTGTACATAAAATAATGGCACATTTATAATTAATGACTTCTTGGATTCAATAATATACAGTGAGAGTGATGTAAATGTCACTCACGGTGGAAAATTTCATAATACTTTTTATGTTAGATAAACAGAAGCTGGCTACCATCCTATAGCTTCCAGCATTAATTTAAGTTTAAATACAAGTATGTCCTTTAAAATGCAGTTTGCAGCAAATCACACATCATTCTGTAAGACACAGTTACAGGTCCAGATATTTAGACTGCACCTCTAATTTCCATCCTGCTAACTTAGTTTTTTATCAATGTAGTAATAAAAAAGACTCTATTGTTCCAGAGGCTCAATGTTTGGGGCTAAACATTGTGGCTCACAATTATGACAGATTTAGCATGCCCTTAGTATAAAAAAAGTTGCTTTTATCATTGCATTATATCTTAAAAGTTAACATTATAGCACTGGCACAAGAATAGACCTATAAATCAATGGGACAGAATGGATAATCCAGAAATAGGTATGTATAGTTATAGTCAAATGATTCACAACAAAGGTGTCAAGGCAAGTAAATGGGGAAAAGAATTGTCTTTTCAACAAATAGTGCAGAGACAACTGGATATCCACATGCACAAAGGTGAATCTGAGCCCTAATTTCATGTGATATAAAAAATTTACTAAAAATGGATCATACACCTAAATGTAAAAGCAAAAGAATAAAAATTTAGAAGAAAATAGGAGAAAATCTTATGATTCTGATTTAAGCAAAGAGTTTTTAAATATGACACTAAGTACATGATCCATAAAGGAAGAAACTGGAAAATTGGACTTCCTCAAAATGAAATTTTTTTGTGCTTCAAAAGACACCATTAAGAAAAGGAAAAGACAATTTACAGATGGGAAAAAAACATTTGGATATCATATATCTAATAAGGGACTTGCATCCAGAATATAAAAAGAACTCTTACAACTCAAAATAATAATACACACAACTCAAATAGAAAATAGGCAAAAAAGTTTGAATAGACATTTCACCAAAAAATATGTATACATGTATAGCAAAAAAATAATGAAAAGTTGCTCAACATACTTAGTTATTATGGAAATGAAAATTAAAACCACAATAAGACACCACTACATACTTAGTAAAATAATTTTTTAAAATCCCTGGAAATATGAAGAGCTGATAAAGATGCAACTTGAACTCTCATACATTTATGTATGGTACAGCCAATTTGGAAAACATTTCAGCAGTTTTTTTTGAAAAGTTAAACATGATGCTTACCATTCAACCCAACAATCCTACTCCTATGTATTTCCCCCAAAGAAATGAAAACTTATGTTCACACAGAACCTGTACACAAATGCTTATAGTGGCTTTGTTCATAAACATCAAAAATAGGAAAAATCTAAATGCTACTCAACTGGCCAGTGGATAAATAAACTGTTGCATGACACAGTGGAATACAGCTCTGCAATAAAAAGGAGCTGACTACTATTACAAGCTACAACATGGAGGAACCTCAAAAACATTCTTCTAACTAAAAGAAGCCAGCTATGAAAGGTTATATATTGGATGATTCCATTAATATGAAAAGTTCAGAAAGTGCAAATTTACAGATACAGAATAGGTTCATGGTTTCCTGGGGCTGGGGGAAAGAATGGAGGTTGACTGCAAACAGAAATGAAGGATATTTTTAGAATGATGAAAATGATCTAAAACTGGATGGTGAAGTTGGTTGAACAACTCTGCAAATTTACTAAAAATTATTTCACTGTACATTTAAAATGGATGGATTTTGTGGATATTTCATATAAATGGAATTAAACAATTATATCTCAATAAAGCTGTTTTTTTTAATGAACGCTGGAATTAATATGAAAGTTCTGACTTGGACATACTGCTAAGTTGGACAAGCAACTAATGGTTATGTGTGTCTGTTTTTTTCCCCGCTATAAGCCATATGATATTTGTTGGTAAGATTATTGTTATGGTCATATAACATTATTAATACTAACTTCGGAGGTACAGAACATATAGGCCTAAATTGTTTTTTGCAAATTATCGAATAACTGCAGCATAACATTGGTGACGATAGGTACCAATGGCATAAGTTTCAAAGGATTATATGAGTAACACATCTGAAGTTCTTTCAGTTGATATGGAATTTGATATAAGATATGCTTTCATATTTACACACTATTACAAATGTTGAAATCATTTTGTGATGTTTATTCAGCTTTGCAGACAAAATTAATCATGCTTGAATTCAAGATTTCCAAGATTAATGCCTACCATTGAAGGATATCAGTAATATTTCAACTTCTATAAGGTTAACTGTACAAGTTCAAAATGATAAATGGTTTTTAAGAAAAATTTCAGAGATCTTGAGTCATAATTTTCAAATTGGTTGTATTGGTTAGGGCAAGCTAAGTATTATAAACCTCCAGATCTCAGTAGACAATAAAATTCACACTAAGTCTTGATTCAGTGAACTATGAATAAGACTTCCATGCAGTTATTCATGGACCCAGGTTTCATCCATTTTATGGGTTCTACCATCCTCTATTTCCTTGGAGATTACTTTACTGTAAGATTTTTATTGGGAAGACTTTAATTTTTATTGTCCAAGCCTGGAAGTGGTGTGTATCACTTAAGTTCACATTCCACTGGGTGGAACCCAATCATTTGGCAACATCTAGCTGCAAAGGAGTCTAGAAAAAAATAACTTAGTTGTATGCTAATGAAAAGAAGACAAGGCAGATATGGAGAAGAGCATCTCTGCCTCACTGATTCTTGTTATACAGTGTTACTACTAATTTTTTTTAAAACAGTTTTTTTGAGATACAATAAACATATCATGAAATTCATTCTTTTAGAGTGTACAATTCAGTAGTATTTAGTATATTCACAAAGTTGTGCAATCATAACCATTATGTAATTTCAGAATCCCTGAAAGAAACATACCCATTAACAGTCACTCTCCATTGACCACTGCCTCACCCCTGGCAACCACTAATATACTTTTTCTATCTGTGGATTTGACTATTTTGGACATTTTATCTGAATGGAATTACACAACATATGGCCTTTTGTAACTGGCTTATTTCACCCAGTACAATGTTTGTAAGGTTCATTCATGTAGTAGCTCTAATATGTTGTAGTTGTAAAGTATAATTACTTCATTATCTTTATTGCTGAATAGTATTCTATTATATGGATATACCACATTTTGTTTAATTCTTCTCTTGAACATCTGAATTTTTTCCATTTTTTACTGTTATGAATCATGTTCTATGAACCTTCTTATACAGGTTTTTGTGTGGACATATGTTTTCAATTCCCTTGGGTACATATCTAGGAGTAGAGTTACTGGCTCATTTGGTAGCTCTATTTTCACATTTTAAGCAACTGCCAAATTGTCTTCCAAAGTAGTTGCACCATTTTACAATACAACCAGCAATATATGAAGATTCTGAAAATTTCACATCCTTAGTAACACCTCTTGTCTGTCTTTTTCATTTTAGGCATCCTAGTTGGTATGAAGTGGTATATATCATTGTGGTTTTGATTTGCATCTCACTGCTGCCTAATACTATTGAGCATCCTTCATGTGTTTTTGGTTACTTATCTTCTTTAGAAAAAATGTCTGTTCAAATTCTTTGCGTGCTTTTGAACTGGGTTGTTTTCTTTTTATTGTTGAGTTTAAGATCACATATTCTGGATAGATGTTCCTTATCAACTGCCTTGCTTGATTTGTAAATATTTTCTTCTATTTTATATTTGTCTTTTCACTTTCTCAATACTGTCCTTTGAAGGACAAAATTTTAATTTTGTTGTCATGCAATTTATTTATTTGTTTTTGTCCATTGAGCTTTTAGAAGCCATTACCTAAACCCAAGGTCACAAAGATTTACTCCTATGTTTTCTTCTAGCTACAGTTTTTAGCTCTTACATTTAGGTTTATGATTAATTTTAACTCAATTTTTATGTAAGTGTGAAGTAGGAGTACAACTCTATTCTTCTGCATGTGGATAACACAGTTATTCAAGCACAATTATTTGAAAAGACTATTCTTTCTCCATTTAATTGTCTTGGAATCCTTGTCAAAAATCAATTGACCATAAATGCAAGGGTTTATTTCTGGACTCCAAATTCTACTCCACTTACCTCTATGTCTATACCTATGCCAGTACCACACTGTCTTGATTCCAATAGATTTGTAGTAAGTTTTGAAATTGGGAAATGTGAGACCCCCAATCTGTAAGTTTTCAATACTGTTTTGACTATTCTATATCTTTAGTGTTGAACTTTACAATCTGATTTCCAAAACTGGAGAGGGAAAGGGGCAGGAGGAGCATTGTTCAGACAGCAAATAATGTTGGCATTGGAAGTCAAATGTGAACATGTGTGCTGGCATAAGAAATTTGATGACAGAGGCTTATTTTTGCTTTACAAAGTAAAAATTGCCTAAGAAAATTTTTATTGACAATAATCACCATGATGTAGAATTTTACAGCTGTTTCCAAGGGAATTATATATGAATACTTATAATTATAAAGACCTTGAGGACATAAAACTTACTGGTCTTCATCATTATCCCTCAGTTATTTGGATGCAAAAAGCTCTGACTAGAGTAATTTAGGGAAAAATTATTTTATTATTTTTGCAAACGTTTAACTGCTTTGTTATAAAATCCTACTTTTAAAGGACTGTTTTGTCCTTAATGTAAGGCTGACCTGGTAGCCATTTAGGACAAGGTAAAATTATCTACAGAGCCAAAGATATTGGTGCCTAGAGAACTGGTATTCCTAAATTCCTGAGTTCTAAATCTGGAAATGTATACACTTGTCCCTTCACAGCTGAACAGAGAGTTAGAAAAGCCACTGGTGACCTTCGAAATTATAAAATACCACTTGGTTTTCCTAATGATTACTCAGAGATGTGCCCAAAAGTGATCACAGAGCACTGGGAACAAATAATATTGAGCAAGGTGGGGTGGGGTGGGGTTGCACCACCTGGTAGGAAAAATACAGACAGGCTTTAGGGATAAGGCAACCATGGACTTCAAACGTGGATTTCTAACTGGCTTCATAAGCTTTGGAAAGATATTGTTCCAATTTTGTTATCTTTAAATATTGGTAAATAGCTCTTGCAGGATAGCTCTGAAGATTAAGTGATTAAGTGAAGCAAGTGAGGCAATGAAAGTGCCCAGAAAAATACCTGTCACAGAGCAGGCCTGCAATCAATCTCAGTTTCTTTTCTTTTTCCAAATACCTACAAGTGCATGAATAATGAAAAGGACCACACATATAATATGTTAACTGAATTACTATGACAAATCTGGTATTTCTTCCCATGAAAACTTATTCTTTTCAACAAAATATGTCTGTCAAGTAAGATTCAGAAAGCACAAAATATTTATATGTCTTTCACCAGAATTTTCCTATAAATAAATCATTTTTTAAAAGCCTCTTTTATCAGCTCAATTGTCCTAATTCTTGGTTAGGGAAATGACATTCCTTTAATGCTTTGGGAGTCCATGAATACCATAGCTTCAACAACCAAGCTTCAAATTCTCACAAGGAAGTGAGACAACCAGAAAACAGGAAGTTAAATGTGTGCAAAAGTATGTGTTCTGGTTGCCCATCTGAGGATGATGATGTGGTCTCTGTGTCCAAGTTCAAGTCTATGGGAGAAGCTCAAATGCCCCTGATTTTACATTATAGTTTATATTGCACAAGGAAATCTGTTTTGCTCACACTGTTTTCTTGACAACAGAAAGTTGAGTACTGGCACACAGCAAGTACTCAATAAATATTTGTTGAATGAGTGAATAAATGAGTGAACCAACAGCAGGTATCATTTGGTCCATTAGTTTTCAAACATATTTTTAGTTGTGGGCTAAATATGACACACAATGTAAGAGGATCCCCTCCGGTGCATGAGACAGACCCAGTGGCCTGTACCCCAGGATGCTCTAGATTACACTGAGCATAGCTGGGAACCCCTAATCTTGGCAAACTTCTCATGTCAGAGATGGAGCTAGTAAGGGCCCGAGAGTAGTAGGATTTTCCCAGTGCTGTAAAGTGGAGCTTAAAAGTTCCACCTTGGGAATCCGTGTGCCAACAACATAAAGGGCACATTCCACCAGGGTTTGCATCACTGCGAGGGCATGTGGACACCCTCAGGCCATCCAGGTGGCCTCAGAGAGGAGCTGCTATCAGTTGCTTATCCAATTTTTACAAGTGTAATTCAATCTACAGTGCAATAAAGGGCTTCAAGCTGTGTCACTGAGGACTCTCTAACAACAAGACTATTTTCTGGCTATAACCATATGACTTCCCAGCTCTCCACACAGAAAGGAAACTGGCCCCAATTTTATACTTCCTAAAATTGTCCCTAAAAGAAAGGGAATATGGATTCTTTGGTGATAACTTGTCTCTGAGGAGTGGATGGGAATTGAGGAGGTGAATTTGGATTTGGTAACCCTAGAATCTTTCCTGATCAGAAATGTTATGTGTATTCAGTCCATAATATTAATTAGTTCTAGGGGTGAAAGAGTTATCTTAACCCGTGCTTTTCCCCTTGGGTCGCACGCTGTTCACTCGCACGCTCCACCCTCTTCACCTCTCTCCTTTTCCAGTCCTGCTACTTAGACGCAGCACAGGGTCTGCACTTCAGAGCCCCTGACACCCAGCCGCTTCTCCTCCCTCCCCCTCCTGTCACCGAGGGGCCAACGCACCCCCGCGATGGGGCCCAGGATCCACCCCTTCCCTTGAGCCTGGGACTGACCGCCTCCCTCTGAAGCCTCTGCTTTCATCTCTGACTCCTTCTCCTCCCCCTTACTCTCCATCGTGAGGGAGACAGGAGAGGCAATCAGATTCCCGCACAGGTGAGCATTACAGAAGTCACAGAAAGTGAGATTAATGTGTGATTCAATCCTAGCCACCAAAGCCATTTTTCAATTTGCACAGTCCTGGATAAGTCCCTTAACGGGCACACAGCAACAGCACCCCAGGTCAAGTTGTTTGAAGACATCCACAAGCTACCTGGAAGAGTTCCACCATGCCGGCGGGTCGTCAGCACAGGCTGGGGGCTGGGCCCGGAGTCCTTGCTGTTCCTCCAGCCCGCCTACAGAGGGAGCTGTTTCCCTAATTCATGAGCCGGCGGCGGCGCAGCCAGCGTTGGGGGTCTGCGGGCCCACAGAAGCCGGGGCTGGCCACAAACTTCGTGTGTCACCGAACAAGGCTCGGTTGCATTTTTTTCTTTCCTTTTTTAAAAAAATTGTGTCCACTAAACTGACAGGTGTTCTCGTAGATCTAGTAGATCGCTAAGCATCAGGAGACCTGGAATCCTGTCCTACCTGCCTCAAGGGACTAACCAGGTATTGTTGAGCCAGTTCTGCTAACACTAGGGCTCAGTGTCCTCATATTAAAGTGGGCACAGGGGCACAGCCCAGCCTGTTTCGCTGGGTGGTTAAGAGGACTGATTGTGCATAGAAAGGATGTCATGTTATAATTAAGGGTGTGAGCACTAGAGGCTGAAAGATCAGTTTCGAACCAATAATGAATCATGGCTTTGGTCAGATTTCTAACCTCTCCAGCTCTCAGATTTTTCATTTGTAAATCTGTAAATTTTATTTGCACTAAACTCTTAGGACTGTTGTAAGGTATAGATGAAAAAATGAATGCAATGGATTAAACAGGACCAGTATATAGTAAGCTCCTAACAAATGGTAGCTTTAAAAAAATACATAGCTATTGAAGAACAAATGTTTTCATAACCTGTCATATTATACACAAGTAGGGTACATTATCTACTCCCTGAATGGTTACAAAAAAATAAAACAATATCCCAGAAGTAAAGGGCTGTTCCCAAACCAAACGGTAATGTACTACTCGGACACACCCTTTCAGGGTGTTTCATTGAAAGGAAGGATCCTGGGCCATACAGATGTAAAGGGAAGCTGATACTCCAGTCTATACATCTTGGAGACAGCAACTATCAGTGTTTTCTCTACCAGCACTAATACTTCCTCCAATCTGCAACCAAGGATTCATTTATTTATTCAATAAACATCCATGAAGCAATTACCAATTATGTGCAGTGTGAAAGTATGTAGAAATCGAAAAATGAATAAGGTTCAACTGCTGTCCTCAAAAAACTTACAGTCTAGTTGAGGGAGATGAAAAGACAAATAAAAAATTAGCCACCATATAGAAATATAGAGATATTAAGTCTAGGATGCTATGAGGGCACATACAGGGGTCTCTATAATGAGGGGCTGTCCCAAGCCTTCCTGGAAGACATAATGAGCTGAATTTTAACAGGGAATATAAATTTGCTATTTGAAGTGAGAAGGGAGGGTGTTTTAGGTATGAGATTTCCGATTTCCTAATCTATAAAATGAAAGAGTTCAACTAGATGATTTCTTAGATGGCAAAAGGGGAGTGGGAAATTATGAAGAAGAAGCTTCCTTGCAATAAATCCTGCTTATCGAATCCTCACTGTGCATGTGGACATGAGGAAACATAGCACTTAAGGGAGCTGCTAAATTGTAAGAACAGGTTTTAAAACAAGGGATGAAGCTGGATTTTGATGTGGTCATAAGGTATCCAGGAAAATCAGTGTGGAGCTGTGTGGAGAAAGGATTGAAGGGGTAGAAGCAAAGAAATGGGTAGCAAATAAGTCAATTGGGGAAAAAATAAGGATGTAACTAAAGGCCAGAGGTTGATACAAAGGGGACTGGAGGCTGGGTGCAGATGTGTTTAGGAGGTCAAATTGACAGGACTTGGTACCTTGGTGGAGAGCAATAAGAGAAGTCAAGAATGACCCCCAGGATCCTAGCTGGGCCCATGGAACCATCTAAGAGCCCCCTTATTAGGCATTTAATGAACTCTCCCTTCATGCCCATAGGATCTATGATCCTTATTCTTTCTGAAATGAAACTTACAATCAAATAGGGGAACTGAGCATGTTAACACCAGATGTCCTCCATCTTTGTTTCCAGTTTGGAGTTGTTCTGCTGTTGTTTTACAAAGGTGGAAGGACTAGACCCTAATGACATCATGGAGTTATCATGGAAACTTTGGCTACCAAAAAAAAAAAATTAGCCCCCTAATTTGTCTAAATCATGGATTACCTTTTTGTTATCTGTAACTGAACACAATCCTAACTGACACTTGACTCCATGACCTAGAACAGCAAACAGACTTCTCATA